>NC_044388.1:39155204-39462557 GCF_006542625.1 Nomascus leucogenys | reverse complement strand
TGCAGCATGGTCTATTCATTTTCTGGTAAGTTTTGTGGTTGTAATCACTTCCTGATCAGAGCATTTCCTTGATATTAATAGCTTCCATATAGTGGCAACGTAGTATGGATCAGTGGCCTGGTTCTGCAGTGTGGTTTTTGGTGCCACTCCTGAACTTTCAATCACAATCTGGCTCTTCAGAACTACCAACAATTCTAGAAGCCACTTCATAAATTATAAGAAAATTTGCATTGCTCAAACTAGAGTAGCTTCTGTTTTCTAAAACTGAACCTTAATTAACACTTATCCATGGTTTCACTTTCCATGGTTTCAGTTATCCACAGTTAATGGGGGGTCTCAAAATATTAAATAGAAAATTCTAGAAATAAACCACTCATACAACTTTCAATGGTGTGCCCTTCTGAGTAGCGTGATAAAATCTCTCACCATTCCACCCTGTCCTGCCTGGAACGTGAATCCTTCCTTTGTCCAGTATGTCTACACTGTAGATGCTCTCTGCCCTAGTCACTTAGTAGGCATCTAAGTAGTTATCAGACTGATCGTCACAGCATCACAGTGCTTGTGCTCAAGTCACCCTTATTTTACTTCGTAATGACCCCAAAACAGAAGAGTAGTGATGCTGGAGATTCAGGCCTGGCCTGCCAGAGAAGCAGTGAAGTGTTTCTTTTAAGTGAAAAGATGAAAGTTGTCCACTTAATAAGAAAAGAAAAATAATTGCCCTGAGGTTGCTAAAGTCTATGGTAAGAACAAATCTTCTATTGGTGCAATTGCAAAGAAGGAAAAAGAAATGTGTGCTAGTTTTACTGTTGCACCCCAAACTGCAAAAGATATGGCCACAGTGTGATAAAGTTTTAGTTAAGATGGAAAAAGGCATTACATTTGTGGGTGGAAGATATAAGAGAAGACATGTTCTGATTCACAGCAACATGTTGCACCATATTAACTTAATATTAATTAAATTAAACTTTATCATAGGTTTGTGTATATAGGAAAAAATAGTTTATATGAGGTTTGGTGCTATCTGAGGTTTCAGGAATCCACTGGAGTCTTGGAACATGTTTCCCATGAATAAGGAGGGACTACTGTAATTAAAATCAGCAGGGGTTGAAGGTAGGAGATTAAAGGAAATAAGAATTTGATTTTGGTTATCCAAACCAGGTAGGTGCAAAAGCAAAGTTGGTGTTCTGAGCATGGTGATCTACTGGACCAGTGGCAGACATTATATTTAATTATACATAGCCTGATTGAAGGCAAAGATTTAGTGGGCAAATGGCTGTCTGCCTCTGTGAATCATTACTGCACAAAATAAAAATGAGAAAATGTGACTTTGATGGAGACTTTAGAGAAAGGAAATGGTAAGCTCATGGTTTTAAATATGTAACTGAAGTCAAGGCTAGGATGTTAGAGGAAGCTTCTATGAATGACTTTAACAAATGTTTTGCCTTTTTGCACCTCAGGGAGACGTATTTAAATCAAGAACAGTCAGATTCAGAGTGCTGTTGAATCACAACATATTTGAACGTACAGACTAGCCAGTTCTTCTAAGTGAAAATTGGATAATGTTGGTGAAAGAATTAGATTCCAAGAATTTGCCTAAGGACTTTCAAAGAGGTTTGTCTCATTTGGAGTGCCCCCATTCTGAAACCTTGCCAAAATGTCATTGCTGACAAGAGCAGCTCTACTTCTGTTCCGGTGAGGCCTGCCCTGCCCGGCTTAAAGTGAATGCACCTGAAAATTTACTGGTACAGAGAAGCCATTTATCTGAATGCCTCACCTCTGTTACCATCTCTCAGATGCACAGCTCAGCACACTTCAGGGGGGACAAGAATAAAGTTTGACCTTCAAGGACAGTTATACACCAAAAATTTGCAAGAATCTGCTCATTTGTATCAGCAGAAATGTGAGGAATATGTGTGGAAATTGATTTCGTTGTTCTTATAGCATAGTAGAAGAAACAATTTTATATTGAACCAAGGTTAGGAAAATTTTTTCAGTGATTTTATATTCAAATAAGTAATTTATGTATCTGAGAGTGGTTATAACAGCTACTCAGCTGGTGGACTGAAATCTAGACTAAAGGATGGACTGTGCTAAATGAAGTTGAGGTGTCAGAAATGTCTGTGTATAACATAAAGAAAGGAATCTAAATATTTAGAGAGAAATCAAGATGTGTTTATCATATATGACACTACACATTCAGCCTGAATCTTGGAGCATTCAGAGCATACTCCCTTCACTAACACTAAAGAAGCACATTGGTGAAGAGAGGACCAGCTTCTTAAACATAAATAAAACGATGGTGGCTCTCCTCTAGAAACAAAGGAGAAAATTATGAGTTGCTCCACTTGATGGTGTGCCCTGACTTTGGTGGACATGAACAGATCCCAAACTGCCAGAAGCTACATGGCAGCTCTTCTTTACCACCAGAGCTCTGGTGAGCATAGGTTTCACTTAAGGAACTCAGTCCCTGGATTTGAGTTAATTCACAGAATGAGAGTATTTTCCTTGAAGGAAGGCCTGTGAAACATTCAGCAACAATCACGTGATAGCACAGAAATTATCACTCCAAATCTTTCCTACAGCCATCTCCTAGGAAATCTGCACATAGAAGAAAAGTCTATTTTCAACCTTTTGCAGCTGTGAGCAAATACTAATCTCTGTGGATTAAGAACATCATGCTGGTCCACTTACTGGAGTCAAGGTTGTGGGGTTCAGGTGATAAATAACTTAATATCCCCAGTTAAATTAACTGTAGGTCCAAGGAGTCTGAGAAACCAGGCTCCTGTTTTTTCTTTGTTTGCTGAATGCACAGTTGAAATAAGCTACTGTCAGGGTTCCCACACTAGCTCCTGAACCATGAAAGAAGTGATAATATGGTAGAAATAATGTAACACCAAAACAGCATGCAGAAATCAATACCACATTCCTAGTGAAATAACAAAGATTAGTGCCATCACCCAATAGTTGAAAGATTCAACTCAATGATTCTTATCACAAACCTGCTAAGCCTCCTTTTTGGATTATATCGAAGACAGGTATTGGGAAATGACAGCAGATTTCACAAATTTTATCAGGTTGTGAACAAATTGCAGCTGCTGTTCTATTTGTTGTCTCTTTATTAGAGGTAACCACACATGGCCTACTTCTGGAACGCAGATATTGTATGTCTCCACCCCCCACTACCACCACCATCTGTCCAACTATCAGACAACACTAGAATCAGTTTTTATTCACAAGACAGAGAATAATATTTGGTCTTATTTCAAGACTATATAGATGTTCTGGTCCTCTTGGATGATTTAATCTATAGGAATTTAGATTATCTTACCATCTCACAGACATTTCACTGGTCTACGATATTGATGTCACCATGCCAATGATCGGGAATAAACACATACCTTTATGTTTGATAGAAGGTGGGAGATAAACTCTCTAAATATGTGGGATTCTGCCATGCTAGTAGCATTATTGGGGATGGAAGAAATTGGTGGTTAATAGCATTTTGGCATAGCACTCACCATAGTGAAAGAAAAGCTGCTATACTTTATTATATTTACCACCATGAAAG
The DNA here is from genome assembly GCF_006542625.1 of Nomascus leucogenys. Lineage (NCBI taxonomy): Eukaryota > Metazoa > Chordata > Mammalia > Primates > Hylobatidae > Nomascus > Nomascus leucogenys. The sequence continues at coordinate 39,458,989 of NC_044388.1, read as the reverse complement.
AGAACAATACTCACGGGGCACTTCATTGGACCTTGAAGGCAAATACATCACATTGATCCACTTGCCAAGCAAATTATAGAACTACCAACTTTAGATGGGTCCCTTGCTCTAGCTTTGAGTAGGGCTCTTAATTGAGCTGCAAGGCAAGCTGCTCTATTACTTCACCAGTGCATGGAATAGAACTTAAATGATATCAAATGGGGATGCTACATGAAGTCTGTGGCAATCACTCATGGGAGAACCACAGCCCAAACTTGCAGGGTTCTAGAACACAGCAACATACTCTTTGGCAAGTAATTCTTCACTCTTTGGAGAAAAAAACTTCTGCTTATTACTGGATGGGCAAAGCAATAGGAGAGAAAGAGAACATTTCATGTTGGAGGGACCATCTTAAGCAAAGAAAAGGCAAAAGTATGTATGGAGTGCTCTGGAGACCATAAACCTTGTTAGGCTGGAACACAAATTTCTGCACATGAGTAGATTTATTAGCTGGGGAAAAAATCTCTTCCTGTTATATTGTAGAAAATATGTCCAAATGAATTTAAACTAGTCTGATTCACTCCTGATTTAAAAATCCTATAGCCAAGAGTGCTGGGTGGAAGATATTTTTCTCTTTGGGCAGGACAAACTGTCCTATCACGAGCCATGCCTGGGTACTAGGAGATTCAGTACACAGCTTACCACAGCTGGAAATGACTCCGTGCTGAAATCAACTCAGCGTCCAGCAGTGGCTTAGAAAACAATATATAGCACAGAGCTTTTAAGCTCATCATAAACTGACAGTTCTCCTAAAACAAGCTTTGTACAAAGAAAATGTCCTTGAATTTATGTGTGTGTCTGTGCGTGTATATATATATATACACACACACACATACATATACACAGATATAGTCACACACACGTATATTTATGTGTGTGTCTGTGTGCGTATGTATACACACACACACATACAGATATAGTTACACACACGTATATTTCAACATGAACTTGAACACTAACAACTGAGCACTTTTAATAAATGCTGTATTGCTGCAGACCAAACAATATATGGCCATAATAACTGTATTTAAGTATGCTATGCCATTTGGGATTTGAGTTCTTGGCAGGTGAAATATAAAATACTCATTTTCTTATTCATTGTTTTTCTGGCTCCAGACATATAACTTTCAATAATGATTTTTTTTTCATCCACCAACTAAGCTAACGGTCGGAAAAGAGAAAGTCGGTTTCTCCAGTTTCTCTCTCTTTCTCATTTTTGGGGATAGAATGGATAAGCTGACTATAAACTCAGTTTACATTAGTGAATGGTGGATGAGTGAGCTTCAGATAACCAATTTGATTGGTTCTTTCTCACATTAAATACTCAGGAGAATATAACCTAACTTAACCCCATCTATATGGATATACACACACACACACACACTACATATATATGGATATATGTATACACACACACATTTTATGTGTGTATAAAATGTATATATGTATATATAAAATATAAATGTCATAAATATACACTAATATTTCACTGAACTAAACGGTGATGTTCTGAGAAACTCATCCTTAAGTGATTTTATCATTGTTCAAACATCATAGAGTATATTCACACAAACCTAAATGGTATAACTTACTACAGACCTGGGCTGTATGGTCCAGCCTATTGCTCCTAGGCTATAAGCCTGTACTCTGGCTGGGCATGGTGGCTCACACCTGTAATCCCAGCACTTTGAGAGGCCGAGGTGGGTGGATCATCTGAGGTTGGGAGGTCGAGATGAGCCTGACCACCATGGAGAATCCCCATCTCTACTAAAAATACAAAAAATTAGCTGGGCATGGTAGTGCATGCCTGTAATCATAGCTACTCGGGAGGCTGAGGCAGGAGAATTGCTTGAACACAGGAGGCAGAGATTGCGGTGAGTCGAGATCACGCCATTGCACTCCAGCCTGGGCAACAAGAGCAAAACTCCATCAAAACAAAACAAAACAAACAAACAAAACCTATACTGCATGTTACTGTACTTAACACTGTAGTCAACTGTAACACAATGGTAAGTATTTGTGCATGTAAACATACAAAAGATACAGTAAAAATACATCATTAAAAAAGTGTTACACTTGTATAGGGTACTGACCATGAATGGAGCTTGGAGGAATGGATATTGCCCTGGGTGGGCCAGTGACTGAGTGGTGAGTGAATGTGAAAGCCCAGGACATTACTGCACAGTACTGCAGACTTTATGAACACTGTACACTTAGGCTACACTAAATATATTAAAATGCTTCTTCTTTTTTCAGTAATAAATTAATCTTAGCTTACTGTAATATTTTACTTTATAAACTTCTTAATCTTTTTAGCTTTTGATTCTTTTGTGATAACATATAACTTAAAACATAAACACACTGTACAGCTGTACAAATGTAATTTCTTTCTGGATATTCTTATTCTATAAGATTTGTTATATTAAAATTGTCTTTCACTTTTAAATATTTTTGTTAAAAACTAGGACACAAACACACACATTAACCTAGGCTTACACAGGGTCAGGATCATCAATGTCACTATGTTCCACCTCTACATCTTATACCACTGAGTATGTCACTGCCAAAAGACTGTGCAATTGTTTTCAAACCAATGGTCCTGTGTGAGTGTTTGGGATATTTACATCAACCATCAGCCAACCATGGGCGCTGTCCCCATCTGCTCCAAGGCAGACTTGCTCTGTGTAATACAGATGTACTCCTGGGGAAAATGAACATGACTTTTTAAACTATTAGATTATCCAGAAAGCTAAGCACCAGATTTTACCATACAGATACTCAAATTCTGGTTGTTATTATTATTGTCGTTATTCAAAATTTCCTTTTTATAGGTAAAAGAAGCAAATCACTCAAGTTTTTCTTCTTCTGGGTTGGCTTAAAAGATCCTGGAAGAAAAATATAATTAACAAAATATGTTTTTCCCCTTCTGATGCCAATTCACTTTCTGGGATGTGTAGGTGGAAAGTAATGTTAAGTTTTTAGAGATCAATGCTTTTTTTTTTTTTTTTTTTTTTTTTTTTTGCCAGACATAGCAGTTGGTACACAGCTGCCATTTTAAAACGTCTCAAAGGTTAAACTCAAAATCCCAGCACTACTACCAGAGATGTGCTGATTGTGCAAAAGGTTTATTTCGCAACAACAATGCTGCTAATTCAGACTCTTCTTAAAAAATAGCCCCGTTATTATGTAATTAAACACACACAGCAACAATTCCAATAAAATTTCAGGATAACAGTGAAAGTCAAGATGAAATCTTGAGGATGAGAGAGAGAGAGAGAGAGACAGAGAGACAGAGAGACAGAGAGAGAATATTTAATGAAAATGGAGGAGGGAATTAAATAACAGTGTTGTTAAAATTTCCTGAGTCACAGTATTTTGACAGTAAGTATGTCACTATAAATAGCCATATGAAAGGGTTGAACCTTGGACATCCATTCCCCAACCTGGGGAGAAAAGCCCCCAGAGAACATTTTACGTAGAATGTATATAGTTAAAATCCATGTCAATACTACCCTAGGTCCCAAAGGAGATAAACGTTGTAATTTTCTGATTTGCATTTTAATTGCCAATTTTACTTATAACTTCAATTTTAAAGAGATTTTTGAAATGTGAACGAAACGTGAGAGAAAACTGAGCATAACTTTTTCCAACTGTTCTTCCTGTTATTGAAACAATTTCTGGATAGGCAGATGTTTCACTAGTTTCCTTTAGTGAATTAAATGCTGAAAAATTCTATTCTTATATCATTTTTAACTCCTAATTAATTTTGTGTGTTAATTATGGGTTTTTAAAGTTTTAAATTTGAAATAATTATACACGCACAAGGAGTTTTAAAAGTAGTTCAGCATGGGTCCCATGTATCCTCACCCAATATTCCCCGGTGGTCGTCCTGCATAAATACTGTGCGATATCAAAACCAGAAAGCTGACATTGGTACAATCTATAGACCTTGTTCAGACTTCACGTGTACTTCACTGGTGCTTTTACATGTACTCATGTGAGCGTGTGCTTGTGTGCATGTGTGTGTAGTACTATGCAATTTGGTCACCTGTGTACATTTTTGAAACCAGCACAATCAACATGCAAAACTATTCTTTCATCACAAAGGGACTCCCTCCGGCTATCTGTTTACGGCAGCAGTCAGCCCCACCCCACCCCCTGCCATCCCTAACTCCTGACAACCACTATCTGATCTTCATCATTACCACTTTATTCATCATTGAGAGTGTTCTAGAAAGGGAGTAATATAGTATGTAACCTCTTGAGATTGGTGCTTTTTACTCAACACTCAGTGATATTTGGGAGATCAAGTTTCTCTGCATCTTTGCTAGTATTTGGTATTGCCACTTGCTTTATTTTTAGCTGTCCTGAGAGATTTGGAGTCATGTTTCATTGTGGTTTTAATTTAAATTTCCCTAATGGCTAATAATATAGAAAATATTTTCGTTTGTTTTATTTTCTATCCATATTTCCTCTTTGGTGAAGTAAATGTCTGTTTTAATTTTTTGCCCATTTCAGAATTAGGTTGATTTGCTTGTTGTGTTTGTTGTAACTTTTAAAACATATTCTAGTTACAAGGACTTTTTCATACATATTTGCAAATAGTGTTATCCATTCTATAATTTGACTTTATATTTGTTGTGAGAAAATTTACTAGAACTGTATTAAATCCTTATTTGATTTTTTCCGGGTGACCTCTGTGCTTTAGTAATATCCACACAGGTTTTAAATATGAAATTACATTGAATTCTTTTTTCTTTCTTGTAAGGAGTATATTTCAATGTGAATTCTATCATCATTTTTTTCTTTGAATCCATATATCCTTTTAGTTTGCTGAAAATTCAAAAGCTGTTTTACTATATTATTTACTATTTACTGCAATAAATATCGAGTAAAATATTGTAATCCTGATAATTCTTGATTTCCATAGGACAATCATGTCCACATAAATTCTAATCCCTTCAAACATCTTCTACAAACCTTGCAGATAATCAGCTTAAATTACCTATTGCAGAAGTGAGCAACTGAAGATAGTATCAACTTCAGATTTATAGGTCATTTGGAAAATAAACACCTGAGATGAACAGGATTATCTCTGGAGCCCTTAAAACAATAGAGAGGTTGTCATCATCTTAGTGTTGGGACAACACAGTAAATATTAACTAGTTTGCACCTGCAAAAGTAAGGAGTACATGTTAGTAAAAAAAAAAAATAATAAAAGCAGGTGTGACACTAGGGAGAGCACGGCATTGGATCCAAGACATTTAAAAGAAATGTTTAGAAAGTACCTAGAACGACAGGTGACAGTTGAATAAGGCATCATTCTTAGTAGAAGAGGACATCTACAAAGCTGTAATGTTCTTTGGAGACATAGTGATGAAGAGAATGAAGGAAGTTGCTTCAAAAAAAAAGATAGCTGATTAAAATAGGATAAAAATTAATAATTAGAAAGTAAGAACACTTTCCCCCAACATTGCCATTTTTAAAACTAAGTGCACTTTACTATGTCAATTGAAGAAAGCACTCTTGAACCTAGAAACCAAATTTGGTACCCAAATCCTTCTTCCCATTGTGGAATTGCTGATAATTGTGATGATTAAAATAATGTCAAGATAGCTATGAAAGTCTGTAGCTCCTATTGGTCTACATATATTATATGAACAGAAAAAAAGACACAGTATCCCTAGAAAGCTACTACAACAAGAAAAGAGATAGTGATGACTAAAAGTTCCTCTCAGAAAAGAAGAGAGCTGAAGCATAGCACTCCAATATTAATTAAATACAATTAAACAAGCAATATAAAAGATATATGAAAAAACAATATAAATAAAAAATTTAGACACTACAACTAGAAATGAACAGGCATAAGGAGCAAAACAGAGAAAAAAATTGAAGCAGAAGACAAAATAAATTCAAAGATAAGAATTTAAATGACAAGGCATTCAAGAGAAAATAGACATAACTGCAAATATGTAAAGTACACAGAAGAGACAATCTTTGGGACCAAGCAGGAAGAAGAACTAAAGAAAAGAGCAAAAATAATAATAATAATAAAACAAAATAAGAGAAAAGTATAGATCTGACACACAGAATAAAATATTATAACGTGTATTAAAGGAGTCACCACAATATTCTGAATAGATTTAACGGTACACACAAATCAAGAAAATACTTTTAGATAATAGAATGCCTAATTCTGCATAATATTTCCTTGTCACCTGAGAGGAATTAACTGTAAAACATGTCAAGCAAATTTGTTTCACTTAAAAGAATAAGAAAAAAAAAAAACCCAGAAACTTTAGGGGAATAAAAAAATCTCATGTATAAATAAAATGCTCTTCAAAATGAAAAATAAAACAAAGGGGAGAGAAATGTATAGAAAGTAAAATAAGGTTATTGAGTCACCATAGGTAGTAAGTCAAATGTTACCATTTAAAGCTGAAAAACCAAACAGCGGAAGTGTAAATAAGGAGAAATCAACTAAGAACTTTTTATAAAGGTATTACTAATATGATGTCTACTATAATGAATATACTAACTTTATTAAATATCCAAATAAAATAAAAGACTGTAGAATAAAAGCATAAATTATAATATATACAATACCATAAAATAAAAAATAATTGAGAACTAAGATAAAAATATCAATTTTATTAATAAATGGAAATAATATTTGGTAACCCATAGGTAGAACAACATTATAAGATATATTCACAAAGGAACACCTAATGTAAAACTTATGTAAACCAAAGAGATTTGGAAAGACTGAAAATAAAAGATAGGCAAAGTAGACAAGGTAAATGCAAACATAAAAAGCAAACACTACGGCCAGGTGTGATGGCTCACGCCTGCAATCCCAGCACTTTGGGAGGCCGAGGCGGGTGGATTACCTGAGCTCAGTAGTTTGATACCAGCCTGGCCAACATGGGGAAACCCTGTCTCTACTAAAAATACAAAATTAGCCAGGCATGGTGGGGCATGCCTGTAATCCCAGCTACTCCATAGGCTGAGGCAGGATAATTGCTTCAATCCGGGGGGACAGAGCCTGCAGCGAGCCGAGATCGTGCCACTGCACTCCAGCCTGGGAAACAGAGTGAGAGACCATCTCAAAAAAAAAAAAAAGCTTATACTACAATCTAGATCATTGACAAAATATAATTCAGCCACAAATATATTAAAGGAGAAAGAAGGGCATTTTGTGGATGTCAAAGAGCATTGTTCACAATAACAATATAACAGATATGAAAATCTATGTATCAAATATCAAATCAAAGAGCTTCATAAAGCATAAAATATAGCATAGGCAGGGAGAAATTGACAACATCACACTGGTAACAGGAGAAAATATATAAATCTTGGTTTAAGATGGTTTAAGTGAACAAAAAATAGGTAAGAATATAGGAGACCTACACTACATAATAAAAGTAGTAGACCTCATGAATATATACCAATTACCTCCTCCTAGTAGAACATATATTTTCTATTCAAGCAAACAAAATATAATCAAAATTGACCCATTGGGTCTTTATGAAAGCCTTTGTAAATTTCATAAAATGGAAATAATATAAACTACATTTTCAATAACAGAAATTGAAAAATTTTAAAAACCATTTCATTTTGAAAATATTAACCCCTTTATATAACTCTTGGGTTGCAAGGGAATTATATATCAAAATGTCAGAATTTCTTTAAAAATTAATACTAACAATAATAGGATCACTATATATCAAAATTTGTTAGATATGGTCAAATTAGTGATGAAAAGATAACCCAAACAATAAATATTTATATCAATAAAATTAAGTAATGGAAACAAATGAAAACAAAAAGTTGTTTGAATAACTAGAAAATTTTAACTATATCATAAACTCAGAAGAAAATTATAAGAAATAAACATTGAAAAACAAAAGAAGGAAATGATGACAAATCATTCTCAAACACTAGTTAACCTAATTTTCAAAAGAGGAAAAAGGAATGAACAATTATGCACAACATAAATAAAACTGAAGACAGAAAATTATTACAATTGTTGGCATAACTCTAGGCAAAGAATTTGAAAACCTACTTATGTAGGTTAATTATGTAATTTAACCTACTTATGTAGGTTAAAATGGATAATTTTGTAGGGAAATAGAATTTACAAAAATTGTCCCCAGCAGATGTCAAATGTTTAAAGCCACCAATTACAAGAGAAAAATCAATAGAAAAAGTTCCAAAGAACTATTCAAAAGAATCACCAGCCTTGTTTTATTTCACCAGAGAAATCTATCAAAACTTCATTGACCAGATAACCGCAATACTCTTTGAAGTATTCCATAAAATAAAACAAATAAATAAGCTTACTTTTAAAAAAATCTGATAAAGACTGCAACAAAACAACCTCTTACCAATCTCATTTATGAATATTGGTACAAATATTATTGAATGGAATTAAATAACATATAAAAAAATACATCATGACCAGATGAGATTTCAAAAATACAAGGATAGCTCAATTTTAGGAAATCCACTGATATAATTTTTTATATTAATAAGTATAAATAGACTAAAACCTTTTATCTGCGTATATGATGAAGAAGTCTTCTGCACTACTCAACATCTATTTCCGATTCACAGGAAATTACTAAATAAGTAATTATTTGGTATTTTCTTAAGATGATAAAACATACATGCCCTAATTCTAAAAGCTGGAGTCCTTAATTGAGAAATACTAGAGGCCTGTGAAAGTCAGGAACAATGTGAGTGTATTAGGATTCTCCAGGGAGACAAAACCAATAAGATGATAGATAGATAGATAGATAGATAGATAGATAGATAGATAGATAGATATAGATAATACATGATAGATAGATAGATAGATAGATAGATACATGCATACATAAATACATACATGCATGCATGCATGCATATATACATAGACAAGAAATAATTCATTACGGAAATTGGCTCACATAATTATGGAGGCTGAGGATTCCCACAATAGGTTTTCCGCAAGCTGGAGATCCGGGGATGCTAGTAGCTTGGCTCAGTCCAAGTCTGACAGGCATAGAACCAGGAAACCAATGGTATAATTTTCAGTCTGAAGTCAAGAGTCCTGAGATCCCAGAGGGGGTAGGGAGGGCACTGTGTGGAGAAGGCACTGGTACAAGCCCCAGAGTCCAAAGACTAAAGAACCTAGCATTCTGATGTCCAAGGGCAGAGGAGAAAGGATGTCCCATCTCTACGAGAGAGAGAGTGAATTCACCTTTTTTTCTCCAGCTCCCCAGCCAACTGCATGGCATGGTGCCCACCCATGCGGAGGGGGTCTTCTCCGCTCAGTCCACCAACCCACAGGCCCATCTTCTCCACAAACATCCTCGCACACGCCCACTAAGAAGGAATACTATATTAGTCCATTCTCACCTTGCTATACAGAAATACTTGAGAATGGGTACTTTATAAACAAAAGAGGTTTAATTGGCTCATGGTTCCACAGGCTATACAGGAAGCATGGCAGCATCTGCTTCTGAGGAGTCCTCAGAGAGCTTTTACTCAATGCGGAAGGCAAAGCAGGAGAAGGCATCTTACATGGCAGGAGCAGGAGTGATAGAGAGGCAGGGTTAAGTGTTACACACTTCTAAACAATCAGATCTCTCCAGAACTCACTCTCTATACAGTACCCAGGAAGATGGTACTAAACCATTTATGAGAAAACTGCCCCCATGATCCAATCACCTCCCATGAGGCCCCACCTCCCACACTGGGGATTCCATTTCAGCACGAGATTTGGGCAGGGATACAGATCCAAACCATATCAAATTCTTTACCATCTATGGCGATACTTCTCAATCCAATCAAATTGACACTGAAAATTAACCATCACAGTAAGAATGCTACTATCCCTACTATTTTTTTAAGATTGCATTGAAGATGTCAGATATTGCAATCAAATAAAAGAAAATCAGAGGCATTAAAATTGAAAAGTTTTTAAAAACATCTTATTGAAGATGGTATCATTTTATGTATGAAAAGCCCAAGAAGTTTAATGCTGAAGGGAATAAAATGGTAAGGAATTTTAGTCATGTAAAAGGAAATAAAATGAATATAGAAGAATCAATATTATTTGTATATATAAGCAATAACTAGTACAGAAATATAATACAAGAGATGATTCTATTTACAAAAACAAGAAAAGACAAAATACTTAGAAATAAGTTTAACAAGAAAGGCACAAAACTTACATGTAAAAAACACTTAAAAAACTTTTGCAAGTTGCAAAAGCAGTCTTGAACTCAAGTAGAAAGAACTTTATTTTTGGGTAAGAAAATTCAGCATCATAAAAATGTCAATTCTCCCAAAGTAAAAGTATAAATTTATCACAATCCTAATACAATATCCACAAGAATTTTTTACTCTAAATATGGTAACTTGATCTTAAGATTCATGTGGAAAAATAAATAAGCAAGAGTTTTTAAGAAAACCCTGCCAAAGAAAGAGTAATTAAGGAGACATGCCTGGACCAAATGTAAAATATCCTACCCCATCTTATAACCATGTGATATTAGTACACGAACAAATGAACAAATGCAACAAAATAGAAAACCCAAGCAGATTGAAGTATGTAGCAACAGATAACATATGAGAAAAGTGGCATTTCAAATCAGATTAATTTGAAGATGGAATTATTAATAAATGGAATCTGTACAACTTGTATAGCTATTTGGAAAGAGATCAATTACAGAGGTTCTAGTTTTAACTTGATGAATTGCATAGGTCTAGGGCAGAAGGTCAGTTGTTCAAAATTACATTCTTTATTTAAATTCAAGGACAATTTAAGTCTCTAAAAGGAGACTTTTTGAACAGTTACTGTTTTGGTAGACCCAGAAATCATTGATATGGGGCTCTCCAAACCTATTTCAGAAGCCTCTGCACCAAAATATCAAATCTTTTTCAGTGGTTCCAGGAGGACATTCTAAGTTGCAGTGATTAGTTCTCCCATGAAGGTGGAACAAGTCTTCTCTGAGGCTGCTGACTCCCCCACTCCATCGCATATTCCTAGTTGACCATAGGCATAGCCCAATTTAAGAAAATAAGAAGATGGGGAGATGGTGGTGGAGAGTGAGGGAGCAGAGACAATTCTCCACTCATGATGTTTTCTTTCACATAGAGGTGTCACCGGTGATGTAATACACTTCCTTCTATCTTTTCACTCATTCCGTCAGGAGGAAAAGACAATTGGTCTGACTGGTAGAACTGTAGAAAGGAAATGGGCATATGTGGCCCACCTTCTTCCTCTTCCTTCCTCTTGACAGTAAGCTGTCCACAGAATTTATATATTTGGCTCTGCTTCTCCATGCTGAACTTTGGCGAGGGTAAGATTGTGTCTCTGTGTGTGAGTTCTGCCCCAGTCCGGAGCTACTGGTGAGAGAGGGATAAGACTGTCCATAATGAGGACTCTTATTAGCACCTGCTCACAGGCAGTGGCACAAGCTCCAAAATCAACTAGAAAAGAAATGAAGCACAGTGTTGCAGAGTAAGAAGCATAGGGCCAGACTGTCAATGTTCAGGTCTGAGCTATGCCACTTACTAGCAATGTGACCTAGGTTAAATCAGTTAATGTCATCTTGCTTCGGTTTTCCTTATATGAAAAATGGGATAATAATATTACCTACCTCATTGGGCTCTTTGAGGATGAAATGAGTTAATATATGTAAGTCACTTGGAACAATCCCTAGACTGGAAACATTCAATATGTTTGAGCTATTATTATGAGCCTTATCAGCTATAAGGAATATTTTGCTCATCACACACTTTTCCTTAGATTGGCATTGGTTCTCAATTCGTGTGGGAAAGATGGTGCTGTGTTTTCTGTCATTCAAACTCACATATCATGTGTAAACTACAAATATGCTCAGCTTTTTCTTATTTCCATCGCAGCTGTAAAGGTCCAAGTCCTTCATACCCATCTAGGTCTGTATTATATAAAAGCTTGTGTGAAAATTTTGGGGACCATTAATGTCACACCTTTCAAATGATGCCGCTGAAATGAAATATGATAGTGAACTTCTCATCTGACTCAAGCAATGACCTTGACTCTAGACTTAGTCTATTTCTCTCTAATTAGATCATCCTTACAATTATAAAAAGTCTTGCCTACTTACATAATACCAATTAAAGAGACACGCTTAAATGATAATATTCAACTAGGTGTAATTTTGCTCAGTGAAGCTGAGTCTGCATTGTGTCAGAGTCTTCTTGATATACTTCCTGAATATGTTCGTATTTCTAAAGAGGGAGAATATGCATTGACTTTCAGTATCATCATACTTTAGTCTTTCTCATCATCATTATATTTACTGTACAATTTTTTTCCAAATAAATGTTATCATTGATTAACTTTTATCTCAGTTAGAATCTTCCATTTTCATGTATAGGTCATTCTACTGCAAATATGGGAATCACATATTATACTTTTATCCTAAAAAACCTTTAGATCTAGACTTAATCAATTACCAAATACTTATTGAGAACCTAATTTTCTAGATTTGATGTGCACTGTACAAAGATTTAGACATACTTGCAACCCTCAAATAGAATACAGCACAGTTAGAAAGATACATTGGAGACATTTTAGAAGATAATGAGAATTTTAAAAGAGTGTACATGTCACTGTATCACACACATTAAAACTTAGTAACAGATCATTCCTTGGGGAAAAAAAAAAGCACATTTCAACATAAAAATAAAAATCTCCTCCCTGTAACAGTGGGCTAAGGAGAAAAACATTTGCTGGTAATTACTTTTGTTTACTTTATCCAAACATTTTCTGAGAAATTATATTAAAATATCAATAGATAAATAGAATCTAAGACTTTCAGACACTTCAAATATTGAGTCCTCTTCCCTCCCATCTCGTCAATTCCGTATACAATATTCTTCCATTTAAACATTCAATCTTGTGTAAGCATATTCAATGAGATCCAGTGATCCCAGTGTCTTCTAAAGCAACCTAACTTTATTTTGTTGGTGGCTCTATTCACTGACAATGTATTAAGCCAAAGTCAGCTTGCTTCTACTTTCCAATTATTGCCATTAAACTTTACTTTTAAAATCACATGAAATATGTTTAATGCCTCTTTCACATGATAATTTCTCAAATATTTTGCATCATGGAAAATTAAATTTTCTCTAGAATAAAAGTTTTCAGTTTCCAATTATTCTTTATTTGTCCTAACACTAATCTTCCTTGACATCTTATTTTAGTCACTCTTTACAGACATGTTCCATTCTTCTGATATCCCTTTTCACATATATGGGCAAAAAATAGAAAGGATAAACAAAAAACAGAAAATATTCTCTGTTCTTAATCAGAGCACCATAGGCCCATTGATCCACTCTGATTTAGATGTAGTCTTTTTTTTTTTTTTTTTTGAGACGGAGTCTCACTCTGTCGTCCAGGCTGGAGTGCAGTGGCGCGATCTCGGCTCACTGCAAGCTCCGCCTCCCGGGTTCACGCCATTCTCCTGCCTCAGCCTCTCCGAGTAGCTGGGACTACAGGCGCCCACCACCACGCCCGGCTAATTTTTTGTATTTTTAGTAGAGACAGGGTTTCACCGTGGTCTCGATCTCCTGACCTCGTGATCCGCCCGCCTCGGCCTCCCAAAGTGCTAGATGTAGTCTTGAGGTAAACAATGTCACAACTTTACTTAAAATTACTTTAATGTTAACTAAAATTAAAAGCCCCATGACACTCCTCTTCTATGTTTTTGTAATTGGTGTGTGGGTCCCCAAATTGACAAAAAAAAAAAGGTAAATCTAGATTAAAAATTTAGAGGTTATTAAGCACAATTTCCTCAATTTAGAAATTGTGGTTTTGAAACAGGGAAGGTAAATAACTTGCCAAGATTTTATGGCCTGAAAATTAGATGGAGTCTAATTTTCCATCTCAGGTTATTTGTTTTCTGTTAAATCTTCCTCTTGGTTTCTCTGAAAAATGTTCATCTGGTTATTCAGGTATTGATAGCCTTCCTGGACAATTTAGCCTAAAATTTCTTTCTCATGTGGTTCATATTTTAGCATTAGAGACAAGACAAGCAGCTTCAGTAATGGGAATAATAGAAAATGTCTGTCTTAAGAACTGCTTCTGATAAGAATCCCACAGCAGCTAAGCCCTCCAGCATTCAATATCATCTGTAAATGTTATTATTGTTCATGTTTTCTTTAGCTATACTGGATAATTTAAGAGTATCTCTTAAAAAATCATTAAAGCAGCCTTACCCCTCAAGTTATAACACCCAAATGGGCTTCATCTCTGAACAAAAACAAATGAAATTCGTTCTACAGTAAACAAAATTTTCTCACCAGCAAATTGACCTCACATAACACATATTAGTTTTGGAATTGCTTTGTATAGTGATGATGGCTGGCCTGACACAATCTCTGTAGCTAATAAAGAAGACAGCAAGACCAGATTTTGGCAGATGACTGTCACAACATATATGCTACATAGAGGAGAACGAGGAATGAGAGAGAGAGAGATCGATTGGGGTTACTTAAGGAATTTTCTGTACCATACCAAGCATATTACAGACATAAGGAATATTCAATGAGAGGTTCTCAGCTCTTCCGTTTCAGCAGAATAACTGACATCACCTCTTGTTAGCAAGGTGGACGGTTCAGTTATGGCAGCAGGCTGCACTGAATACGGCAATCTCAATTAAACCCTCAAGCTCTGCCTTAGGAATGAATGTTCTTTCCCACTAAAAGGATGTTTCTTGCATTGATAAGGAAAGCTAGAGAAATAGAGGAGGCAAATCAGTGTGAATTTGCCAACATTTATTTACTTGCATCTACTGCTCCTGAATGAAAGAAACAAAGGACTGCAGTAATAAAATATTCTCAAAGGCACCATCTTAGATTTACATAGGAAACACACACATGTGCGCACACACGTGCACACACACACACACGCCTCTCTTCCTTTCTTAGTTGCTTCTTCAAACCCTACCATGGTTTCTTTTTGTTTCTAACCAGTTCCTCACACTGTGACTTGTCTGGTAATCTCTGAGTAATCCCACGATGCTCCTTCACTCCTGTACCCAGGTCGGCTATGTAAACCCACCACCTTCTATTTCCATAGCATTAGAACACAAATAGTCATTCAGTGCCCCATGTCTGAACAGGCTTTTCTTCTTAGTAAACCTAGCATGCATTGATTTTGTTCCAAATATTACAAATATGATAATGGTTGTTAATGTAAATTTTGCAAAAAAAGGGAAACCATTTAGTTTCTCTTGTGTATCAGAGACATATTTTTAAACTTTCTCCTCTAGAAAAAAATCTATTTTTCTCGTATTTTTGCAGTCAATCTAACACTCAACAATTTACTTCTAAAACTAATCAGTACCTGTGTATTGGTTATGTGAGTAATTTATGAATTCCTAAGAAGAAACTGAATGTCTACACCTTACTTCCTTTCCCCTCTTTACCCACCTCTCCTTCCACACTCTCTTCTTTTCTAAGTGATCTTTCATTAGATAACTCTTCTAACACACCATTGTCATTTAGAATTCTGTGTTCAAAATGAGCTGAAAACATTACTGAATGGAATCTCCCCTCAGATGATGTCGTGTCTACAGAAGACACAAATCCCAATTAGTTATTATTTTCCCTAAGTTTTTTATCTCTATTTTATTCAAATGTAGGCCCAATAAATCAATACTACACTCAGAATCATGCAAGATTGACAGAGGAAAGGCTCCAAGACGATTTATTCCCATTTCTGACCACAGTAAAGTCACATCAGCTACCTACTTGATGCCTGGTTATCAGATGTTATTAGATTCCCTTGCAATGGCAACCAGTGAGTTTCACAGCATTGCTGGATTGCATTAATTATTAGAAAATTGTTTCTCTTCTTGAACTCATATCTTCATTACTGTAGCTTCCACACATTGGTTCTGGTTTTGTCTCCTGGAATACCACAGAAACTATCCTTCTCTTTTCCATAGAATGGAATATACAGGAACATGCCCAGTTGGTTTTCTGACATTAGGTGCCTAGTAATGTATTATAACACCTGGTATAAAAATAATCTCTCCTCTAACATTGTAGGAGAATGGTGGTGTTGGAGATCAGTTTTCTAAACCTAATTTGTAAGAAGAGGCGTCAGTTTTCTGATTCAATTTCTTTCCTTAAGAAAAAATAAATCCCGATATAGAAAATGCATGCATTTTTTCTGTAGATACAAACTTTAAAATGCTTTCAAGTGCTCCCTGAGTGTTGTGATTTGCACAACCATGTTAATATTTATATTGACATGAATCTTATTACAGAAATAAATTCTAGTTTGAAATTGCATTTAGCATGCCATGCCTTTTAGATTTTCTTATTCGAGTTTTATCTCTCCTTTTCTCTTTTATTTTTATTTTCTTTTCATCTTAACCCAGAAAGTGGCTTACTTTCCTGTTCAATACATAAGAATTTACATACTGCATCCTTTAAAAAAGTTTTTAAACCATTTTATTATTATTGTATTTTGGTTAGTTGACATAGGCTTTGAATAAAATATATTCACTACTCATTTCCTGTCCTTAGGGAGCTATACTTATAAATTTTATTTTGTTATAAGATTATAAGATGATACGGTTTATGAGTAAAATGACCATTTACTGAATGTGACATTTTTTAAGTGCTGTATATGGGAATTCCCAGCATAGTTGTCAGCAGTGTGTGGAGTATCAGAAAGTGTGCACATATATGGGTTTATACAGCACTGGGGAGTTCAATCAGAAGACAGATTAAGAGAAAATACTCCTGGAACAAGGGTAAAGACCCTTATTATAAGCCAATTTAGCTGGTCCAAGAAAAGCATGTTTCCTGAGGACACAGGTACTTAAACCTTCTAGATATTAGAAAATTTGGGTCATGAAACTATGATCTCAGAGTTCTTAACCCACTTGAGGCTTCTGTCAGTCTGGATTCTCTAAACTGACAATCACAAGTATTTGGTTTCTCTAAGCCTTTAAAGAAAAATCAAGTGTCTTATCCTTTCCATTTAGTATGAGCTCTTTTACCTAATATTTTGCATAAGAAGGAAACCTAGCACTTAAGTAATCAGTTAAGGTTGAAATGTAAAAAAGAAACAAGGCATAGCAGGTATCAATTCTGTTTATAATCGCCTATGAACATGATAGTTCATGAAGACAGAAAATGTGAATGACACATGACTAAATTTGAAAGGTGGTAAGTCTTCCCTCTACTTGCAAACAACAAAGAAACTCACAAGTAATGAGCACTGTATTTTTTCAGATATTGTATTAATAGTTGTATATTCCTTAATTTACCTAAAACTCACAAAACTCTCAGTTTTTAATTTTGTTTTTGTGAATGTATAAACTAAAGATAGGTAAAGTTAACTGACTTGTCCCAGTTTGCACAGCAAGAATTGGCCAAACCAGCAAACGATCCTATGTCTAATGTAGCACTCAGACTAAAAGGCCTTCTATAAATGTAAATATCATGGGTAGAACTAATATCTAACCTGGAGGTAAAATTCACTAGGAGAAATTTGGGCTTGTTGGAAATAAGATCAGGTTTTAAAAAAAAATTGTGAATGCTGGTCTCTGAGATAATAAGAATAGACCACGGGACCAGAATCAGTAGAGGGAGTGGGATGGGGAATTAGCAGATAGGGGAGAATATGATGATCTGAATTTCACCAACTTCATAATTTTCTTTGAGCTGTCCAACTAAGAAAATGTGAGAAATCTATTTTCTATGTTTTTAAAGGGATTTTATTTTCTTAGTATATTTTGAGTGTTCACTAGGCAAAAGACAATAATTTAATAATTTCAGGAAAACATTCTGTCAACATAAGGAGTGGTATATAAGTCAGATACTGAAGCACTTGAAGGGCAGCATTAGTACCCAGGATAAAGCAATTGTCAGACTCCTTGTTAAATTCAAAGCAGAATGATGGATGACTGAAAGCTGTCTCCAGGTAACATATCGTATTTGCAGAAATAAGTCATTATTCAAGGTAAACTTATGTAGATTGAGTAACATGGGGAGACACAGAAAAAGAAAATTCTAGCTAACATTCTCTTTCTAACCTTAAAGAATATTGACTTCTGAGGGGAGATTTTGGAAGCTCAATTTATAAGCAGAACAGCAGCAAAAAAAAGGTTTACCTCATGACTATTGAATTGATAATTAGACCTAATACTAAAATGCAATTAATAATATTTTTTGAGAGATAGTCTCACTGTCACCAAGGTTAGAGTATAGTGGCATGATCATGGCTCACTGCAGCTTCGATTTCCCCAAGCTCAGGCGATCCTCCCACCTCATCCTCCCAAGTAGCTGTGATACAGGCACATACCACCATGCCCAGATAATTTCCATATTTTTGTAGACACATGTTTTTGGCAGGTTGCCTAGACTGGTCTCAAACTCCTGGGTTCAAGCCATTAGCCCACCTTGGCTTCCCAAAGTGCTGGGATTACAGGTGTGAGCCACTGTGCCCGACCAATAATTATTTTTAAATGATATTTGAAAGAATGAAGTGAAACAGCTGTGAAGTGCATCAAGGAACAGCTATGTTTCTAAAAACAAATGGAATTGACTTTAGTTGCTAAAGCAGTTTTAAAAGTGATAAGCAGAGCTATCCATAGTAACTCAAATATAACTTAAATGGTAAAAATAGAAGGAAAAAAACCACAACAACCATAACAAAAACAAAAACTACTTAACACTGAGTTAAACACTAATTGAAAGCAGTTGGCAGTAGGGATTAATGAATTAAAGGGAACTAGCTTGTATTCAGAAGGCTTAAAAATACGGAAAACAGCCACCATGTAGTCCAGGTGTCTTAGGTGATTCAAGTTGTACCAAACACTGGGTGGCTTATGAACAACTGATATTTATTCCTCACAGTTCTGGAGTCTAGAATTCCACATTTAGGATGTCAGCATGGTTGAGTTCTGGTGAGAACCTTCTTCTAGATTGCAGATGGCTGACTTATTGTGCCCTCACATGGCAGAGAACAGAAAGCGAAAAAGCAAGCCCTATAGTGTCCGATTTTAAGATTGCCAGTCCCATTCAGGAGGTCTCCACCTGCACAACCTAATTACCTCCTAAAAGTCTCACTTTCCAAGATTAGCACATTGAAGGTTAGGGTTTCAACATAGGAATTCGGGGAAGATGCAAACATTCAGTCAATAGCATTCTTCCCCTGCCCCCCCGAATTGATGTCCTTCTCACATGCCAAATCTATTTATTTCATCTCAGTGGTCATGAGAATTTAACTCATTCCAGCATCAACTTCAAAGTCAAAAGTCCAAAGTCCAAAGTCTCATTTAAATATTATTGAAACCACATAGGGGTAAGACTGGAAGTACAGTCCTGAGACAAAATTCATCTCCTGTGAAATTAAACAAGTTATGCGTTTCTAAAATACAAGAGTGGGACAAGCATTGGATAATATTCCTACTCTGAAAGAGAGTAATAGCAAAAAAGGAAGGGGTGATGGGCCCCAAGGGAGAAAGGAAAACTCTTGGTGATCTTAAGACTTGAGAATAATCCTCTTTGGCTCAATCTTCTGCTTTCCAGACCCACCTGGGTAGTGGTCCTGCCTTCCAGACACACCGGGGCAGTGATCTCACTCCTGCTCTGCCAAGTAAGGGTTCCACCCCAAGTCTCCACTGGGCAGGGATTGAACTCCCACAGCTTCCGGCAGCCCTACCCCTGAGTCTTTTGGTGGAGGTCATCTGGCCTGTTGAAAGCTTGGCCATGCCCCCGTTCCCCCTTTGGAAAGCAAAGAGGGAGCCCTGATTATCTCTTCATTATCTTTGGGGTCCTTCTTCCCTTATCTTAAAGAATAGAATTGACACTGAATAGCTCTATGGTCTCATCCTATAAAATCAAAAAAGTCTGACAACTTTTCTTCATTCCTTACCATCTTTTTACCCTTCTTCAGTTCAAACTAGCAATATCTGCTGGAGTGGCTGATTAAGTCTCTAGTTCACATCTGTACTTTTTCCTTATCAAACAGTTGCTTGGCCACGCCCTTGGTGTTCTTTTCCAAACATGCTTTCCCTCTTTTGATTATTTTTTTGCAATATGAATAGGCTGATAATTTTCCACATCTTTGTTTCAGTTCCTTAATAATTTTATCTTCAAGCTATTCCTCTCTTCTTACGTTTTACTATAAGCAGTCAAGGAATGAAGCCACTGCTTTAATGTTTTGCTTAGACATCTCTTCTACTAATTGGAAATATCCAATTGCACTCTTGAAATTCTACCCTCACAAAACACTAGAACATGAATATAGTCCAGACAGGGTTTCTGCTGCTTTATAACAGGGATTGCCTTTGCTCTATTGTCCAATACTATGTTCCTCATTTCCACCCGAGACCCCATCAGAATGGCCTTTACTGTCTATGTTTCTACCAACATTTTGTATATGGTTATTCATGTATTCTGTGTGAAGATGGAAACTCTACAGCCTTCTTCTTTCTTTTCTGAACTTTTGCTAGAATCATCTTTAAAAATCTTTTTATGACCACTTCAGTTCTTCTAGTATGCACTTCAAAACTCTTCCAGCCTGCAATTACCCAGTTCAAAGCTGCCTCCACATTTTTAGGTATTTGTTGTACCAGTATCCCATTTCTCTATATCCATTTCTGTTTTCATCATTTCAGGGTGCTATAAGAAATAACCATAGACTGGGTAGCTTAAAAATAATAGAAATTTAATTCTCATAGTTCAGAAGGCTGGAAACCTGAGCTCAGGTGTCTCAGTATGGTTGCATTCTGATGAGGAACTTTTTCTGGGATGCAAATGTCCAACGTCTCATTGTGTCCTCTCATGCAGCCCAAAACAGAGTGAAAAGCAAGTTCTCCAGTGTCTTTTTATAAAGGCACTATCCCCATTCATGAGGACTTCAATCTCTTGACCTAATTACTTCCCAATGACCCCACCTTCTAATATTATCACATTGGTGGTTGTTTTTAATATATGAATGGGGTAAACAGCATAAATACATGCAAATTTCTTATTTTTACTTTGGACACAAATACAACCAGGTTTTCAGGTCAAGGCTTCAGGAATTCTAAACAATAGGCATTTCTTGGTACCTTTATCAGGCATAATTTTTTGTCCAGAGAATTTGTCCATATCAAGAAAAAAATCTTCCAACATATGGACCCTTGGAAGAAGAAGATACATGAGCTTTATCTGATACCAACTTGAGCCCCAGTCCCAGAGAAGGAGATTGAGTTTCTGAGAAGGGCCAATTGATTAGACCTAATGAACAACAGTGAATTCCTTGGTTTGTGGGGCTCCACACCCTCCTTCCCCCATGGAAACAGCAATTCTACAGCAATGAGTAAACGATTTCCACTTGTGAGAAATCCAGAATCTAGATAAAAGGCTTCAGTATATCAGACAAGCACAAAACCGGCAGCATTGAAACCTGTGGGAAATCTGTGTCACTCACTTGCCAGAGCATAGTGTGATCAATTAGAAGGAAACACCTAACATCTGGCTTCTCCCTCAGGAAGGAAAGTAAACATATATCTAATATTCAGATTTTTCAGGGGCCTACCTGAAAAACTTGGTTTTTGTCTCATCCAACTCAGAGAGAACCCACATACTCTACATGTCTGGGGTGGGGTGTATGACGGGGAAGCACTGAGAACACAAAAGAGCTGGGTGAATGAGAGCAGCCCCAGAGAATCCTCAGTACCACAGGCAGGCACCAGAAGGAGCAAGAGATTTCAAGTTCCTGAACAAAGAAACCAGCAAAACCTTTCTAATCTGGACTTCATAAGCACAAGTCCAGAGAAGATGCACCTGTAGAAAAGTTTTGAGAAGTCCCTAGAATCTCTAGCCAGGCTGATTGGTGAAGGTCTTTTCCAGTACAAAGCCAGTCAATAAAGATGGAAAAGGTGACTGTTTTTCAAATGCCCAGATAACAACACAAAGTAACAAGACATTTAAAGAAACTGACAAAGCATTCAAAATAACCATCATAAAGTATGCAACATGTTCAGGAAAATAAGGCACGAACAAAATGAGAATATCAACAAGAAGATAAAATGTATTTAAAAGAAACAAACAGAAATTTTGGAGAAAGAAATAGAGAAAAAAATAAAATTTATAAGACATAAAATAATGAACTAAATGGCAGTAAGTCCTTTCCTATCAATAACTACTTTCAATGTAAATGGATTAAACTCTCCAATCAGAAGTTATAGAGTGTCTGACTGTGCAAAATAAAAAGGATCCAATTATGTGCTGTCTAAATGAGACTTACTTTGAATTTAAGGACACATAGAGTGACAGTAAAAGGAAGAGAAAAGATTTTACATGTAAATGATAACAAAAAGTGAGTAGGTGTAGCCGTACTTATATCAGACAAAATAGACTTCAGGTCAAAAACTATCACAAGAGAAAAGGATAATGATAACATATAATGATAAAAGGATGAATTCACCAGGAAGACAGTACAATATTATATACGCACTAAATATCAGAGCAAACATGTGAAGCAAGCATTGACAGAACCGAAGGGACAAATAGAAATACAGCAACAGTTTGAGATTTTAATATCCATTTTCAATAATAAATAGAATAATCAAGATAGAAGATCAGTAATAAGGAAATAGAAAACTTAAGCAACACTGTAGACCAAATGAACCTAACATATATAAAGAGTATTTTACTCAAAAGGAAGAGAATGCATATTATTCCCAATGGCACATGAAACATTCTCCAGGATAGATCACATGTTAGGTAACAAAACAAGCCTTAACAAAGTAAAAATTGGAATCACAACAAGTATATTTTCTGACACAGTGAAATGAATCCAGAAATCAGTGGCAGAACAAAAACTCAAAAATGTATGAATTTGTAGAAATTAACATACTTCCAAACAACCAATCTTTCAAAGAAGAAATCGAAAAGTACATTAGAAAATATATTGAGATAAATGAAAATGAAAATACAGTATACCAGAGCTGAGATTCAGCTAAAGCAGTAAAAAGAGGGAAGTTTATAGCAGTATGTGCCTACACTAAAAGTTTTCTTAGAAAACTACACTAAAGTTTTCTTAGAAAAAAAACCTAACTTTATACCTCAATGAAAAAGGAAAAGAAAAACACACTGAGCTCAAAGTTATCAGAAGAAAGAAGATAACAAAGATTAGAGGAAAAATAGGCAAAATAAAGAATAGAAAAGCAATAGAAAAAATCAATAAAACTAAGACTTGGTTTTTGAAAAGATGAGCAAAATTAACACCTTAGCTAGGCTGAAAAAAAATGAGAAAAGACTTAAATGAATAAAATGGGAAATGAAAGAGGACAAATTACAACTAATGTCACAGAAACAAAAAAGATTCTAAGAGAATCTCATGAATAATTACAAGTAAACAAATTGGATAACCTAAAATAATGGATAAACTTTTAGAAACATACAACTTACTACAGATGAATCATGAAGAAATAGGAAACTTGAACAGATTTATAACTAGTAAATGTGAGTTAGTAATTGAAAACCCACCAATAAACAAAAGCTAATGACCAGATGACTTCACTGAAGAATTCTACCAAAACTTTAAAGGATAAATAATGCAAATCTGTTTCAAATTCTTCCAAAAAAATTGAAAAGTAGTAAACACTCAGACTCATTTAATGAAACCATCATTACTCTTATACCAAAGACAGAAAAATACACTTGAAGAAAAGAAAACTGCAGATAAATATCTCTGATTAACATAGATGCAAAAATCCCCAAGAAAAAACTAGCAAGTCAAATTCAACAGTACATTAAAAGAATCTTATACCATGACCAAATTGGATTCGTCCATGGGATGCAGGGATAAATCAACATTGGTCAATGAAAGTGATACAGCACATTATTAGAAAAAAGGATAAAAAAAAAGAAAAAAGGATAAAAATAACATGATCATCTGAGTAGATGCAGAAAATGCGCTTTATAAAACTCAAGACCCTTTCACAATAAAAACACTCAACAAACTAGTAATAGAAGGAAATTACTTCTACATAATAAAAGTCATAATAAAGGCCAACAAAGGGGCCGGGCGTGGTGGCTCACGCCTGTAATCCCAGCACTTTGGGAGGCCGAGGTGGGCGGATCACGAGGTCAGAAGATCAAGACCATCCTGGCGAAAGGAAAGTTAAAAAAAAAAAAATAGGGGTGGCGACATGAAGATCGGAGGGGGGAGGAGAAGGAGAAGGGGGGGAGTGAGGGGACAGGTCACGCACTCACTGGGAAAGAGAATCAAAAAAAAAAAAAAAAAAAAAAAAAAAAAAAAAAAACAGTAAGGTGAAAACTGAGAGTCGCAAGATCAGAAGCAACGATCCTGATTTTACATAACAGAAAATCCACAGAGAATACAAAAAAAAAAAAAAAAAAAAAAAAAAAAAAAAAAAATCTGTTACAGATAAATAATACAGAAAACTCCAAGGAATCCACAAGAAAACTGTCAGATATAATAAATGAATTCAGCAAAACTGCAGGATACAAAAATTGACATGCAAACATTAGTTATGTTTCTATAATCTAACAATGAACAATCTGAAAAGATAATAAAAATCTGAAAGGTAATTAATAAAGAATCAAATATTTAGGAATAAGCTTAATCAAGGAAGTAAAAGACTTGTACACAAAAACTAGAAAACATTGCTGAGAGAAATTAAGGAAGAAACAAATGGAAATACATCTTGTGTTTATGGAAATAAAAAGAATGACTACCTCAAAAAATCTACAGATTCCAATGCAATATTTTTCAAAATCCCCATGGTATTGTTTTGCAAAAATAGAAAAACTATCCAAAAATTCATATAAAATCACCAAAGACCCCCAATAGCCAAACAATCTAGACAAAGAACAAAGATAGAAGCCTCATACCTCCTGATTTGAAAACATATTACAAAGCTATTGTAATCAGTACAGTAATAAAAACAGACACAGACCAATGGGACAGACTAGAGAGCCCAGAAATAAACCAATATATATGTGGTCAACTAATCTTCAACATGAGTGCCAAGAATACATAATAGGAAAAAGGATAGTCTTTTCAACAAATAGTGTTGAGAAAACTGGATTATCCACATGCAGTTGAATGAAATTGGACCCATCTTACACTATACATAAAATCAACTCAAACTGGATGAAAGATTTAAATGTGAGATCTGAACTTGTAACACTCCTGGAATTAAAAATAAGGGTAATACTTCATGACATTGGTATTGGCAATGATTTCCTGGACATGACACCAAAAGGACAGGGATCAAAAGCAAAAATAGACAAGTGAGACTAAATCAAACTACCAATCTTCTGTGAGGCAAGAAAACACTCAGCAGAGTGAATGACAACCTACAGAATGGGAGAAAATAGCTGCAAACTATATAAGTGGTTAACATCTAAAATATATATGGAACTCCTACAATTCAATAACAAAACAAATAAATTAATAAATGGCTAACATCCACTTATGAGACCTGGGCAAAAGATCTATTCAGTAATTAACATCCACTTATAAAACATGGGCAAAGGTCCTGCATTAGATAGACATTTCTCCAAAGGAGGCACACAAATAGCCAACAGGTATATGAAAATATGCTCAATGTCACCACTCATTAGGGAAATGCAAATCAAAATGACAATGACATTTTACCTCTTGCCTGTGAGGATGGCCATTATCAAAAAAACAGACATACACACACACACACACACACACACACAAAACCAAGATAATAACAAATGTGGCAAGGATGTGGAAAAATTAGAACTCTTGCATGCTGTTGATCACTGAAAAATGGTGCAGCAGCTACAGCAAACAGAGTGGAGATTCCTTTAAAAATTAAAAATAGAACAGCCATACAATCCAGCAATTCCACTACTGGGTATATATTCAAAAGAAAGGAAATCAATATATTGATGATATATCTGAATTTCCATGGTTATTGTAGTAGTATTACTCACAATTGCCCAAGTTGTGACTCATTATTGTGACTCATGTGCCAAAATAAACTCATTCTAAGTATTCACCAATGGACAAATGGATGAAAAAATGTGGCATATATACACATTGGAATATTATTCAATCATAAAAAGAATGAAATCTTCATATGCTACAACATAGATAAACCTTGAGGACATTATCTAAGCCAAATAAGCCAGCTACTGAAAGACAAATACTGCATGTTTCTACTTACTTGAGCTGTCTGGAGTGTTCAAACTCATAGAAACAGAAAGAAAAATGGTGCTGAGCTGTCTGGAGTGTTCAAACTCGTAGAAACAGAAAGAAAAATGATGGCCGCAGGGGCTGGATTGAGGGGGAAACTGGCATTATCTGTGAAATGGGTATAGAGTTTCAACCACACAAGATAAAACTGTTCTACAGATCTGCTGTACAACAATACATAGAGTTAACAGTGCTGTGCCATACACTAAAAAATTTGTTTATAAGGTAGACATTGTGTTATGTGGCTTTTTTTTAGCCACAATAAAAAACATGATCACGAGGGATATTTAGGGATGATTAAAGTTGCATTGTGGAGATGGTAACACAATTATATCAATTTACTAAAAATCAGATAATTGTACCCTTAAAATTACAATTTTATGTTATTCTGTTACAAAGCTACTTCAAGAAATGTCATGTGAAAAAAATTACCATTTTTAGAAGCTAATATTACATTTTATATAAGATATAGGTCAAAAAATTATTTAAACATTTGAAAATATTTTGAATTGACTTAAAAATCCAATGTACATAAACATTGGTGGAAAGCAGCTAGAAATTTAAAGTATTAAACACTTTCACTGGAAAAGAAGAAAAAGAAAAGAAGAAAAGCACAAATCAATGACTTATTTTCCATAAAAGTGAGTTAGGAAAAGAACAAATTATTTTCACATATAGCAGAAAAAAATAAAGAGCTAAAATTAATGAAATATGAACTATACCAACAATAGAGAAAATCAATTAAACTAAAAGCTGATTCTTTGAAAAATTCATCAGTATTGGTAAACCTTGACTCAGGTCAAGAAAAACAAATACATAAATTCAAAAATTGCCAAATATCAGGAATATGAGAAGTAAAATCAAAGCAGAGCTTAAAGAAGCCAACAGGATAATAAGGAACCATTGACAGTAATCTGATAAAATAAATTAGACAACTTAGATAAAATGGACACATTCCTGAAAGATAGAAATAAAGTTTGCTCAAGGGCAAGATAAACTAATCTAGAAAGCCATGTATCTATTAAATAAAGAAGTTTCATAGCTAAAATTTTTGCACAATGAAAGCTCTAGACTGAGATAGCTTACTTAATTCTACTAAACACTTAAGGAATAAATAATGCCTATTCTTTTTTAAAAAATTATACTTTAAGTTCTAGGGTACATGGGCACAACGTGCAGGTTACATATGTATACATGTGCCATGTTGGTGTGCTACACCCATTAACTCATCATTTACATTAGGTATATCTCCTAATGCTATCCCTCCCCCCACCCTACAACAGGCCCGGCGTGTCATGTTCCCCTTCCTGTGTCCATGAGTTCTCATTGTTCCATTCCCACCTATGAGTGAGAACATGCAGTGTTTGGTTTTTTATCCTTGCGATAGTTTGCTGAGAATGATGGTTTCCAGCTTCATCCATGTCCCTACAAAGGACATGAACTCATCATTTTTTATGGCTGCATAGTATTCCATGGTGTATATGTGCCACATTTTCTTAATCCAGTCTATCATTGATGGACATTTGGGTTTGTTCCAAGTCTTTGCTATTGTGAATAGTGCTGCAGTAAACATACACGTGCATGTGTCTTTATAGCAGCATGACTTATAATCCTTTGGGTATATACCCAGTAATGGGATGGCTGGGTCAAATGGTATTTCTAGTTCTAGATCCCTGAGGAATCGCTACACTGACTTCCACAATGGTTGAACTAGTTTACAGTCCCACCAACAGTGTAAAAGTGTTCCTATTTCTCCACATCCTCTCCAGCACCTATTGTTTCCTGACCTTTTAATGATCGCCACTCTAACTGGTGTGAGATGGTATCTCATTGTGGTTTTGATTTGCATTTCTCTGATGGCCAGTGATGACGAGCATTTTTTCATGTGTCTGTTGGCTGCATAAATGTCTTCTTTTGAGAAGTATCTGTTCATATCCTTTGCCCACTTTTTGATGGGGTTGTTTGATTTTTTCTTGTAAATTTGTTTGAGTTCTTTGTAGGTTCTGGATATTAGTCCTTTGTCAGATGAGTAGATTGCAAAAATTTTCTCCCATTCTGTAGATTGTCTGTTCACTCTGATGGTAGTTTCTTTTCCTGTGCAGAAGCTCTTTAGTTTAATTAGATCCCATTTCTCAATTTTGGCTTTTGTTGTCATTGCTTTTGGTGTTTTAGACCTGAAGTCCTTGCCCATGCCTATGTCCTGAATGGTATTGCCTAGGTTTTCTTCTAAGGTTTTTATGGTTTTAGGTCTAACGTGTAAGTCTTTAATCCATCTTGAATTGATTTTTGTGTGAGGTGTAACGAAGGGATCCAGTTTCTGCTTTCTACATGTGGCTAGCCAGTTTTCCCAGCACCATTTGTTAAATAGGGAATCCTTTCCCCATTTCTTGCTTTTGTCAGGTTTGTCAAAGACCAGATGGTTGTACATGTGTGGTATTATTTCTGAGGGCTCTGTTCTGTTCAATTGGCCTATATCTCTGTTTTGGTAACATTACCATGCTGTTTTGGTACCATTACCATGCTGTTTTGGTTACTGTAGCCTTGTAGTATAGTTTGAAGTCAGGTAGCATGATGCCTCCAGCTTTGTTCTTTTGGCTTAGGATTGACTTGGCAATACAGGCTCTTTTTTGGTTCCATATGAACTTTAAAGTAGCTTTTTCCAATTCTGTGAAGAAAGTCATTGGTAGCTTGATGGTGATGGCATTGAATCTATAAATTACTTTGGGAAGTATGGCCATTTTCATGATATTGATTCTTCCTATCCATGAGCATGGAATGTTCTTCCATTTGTTTGTATCCTCTTTTATTTCATTGAGCAGTGGTTTGTAGTTCCCCTTGAAGAGGTCCTTCACATCCCTTGTAAGTTGGATTCCTAGGTATTTTATTCTCTTTGAAGCAATTGTGAATGGGAGTTCACTCATGATTTGGCTCTCTGTCTGTTATTGCTGTATAAGAATGCTTATGATTTTTGCACATTGATTTTGTATCCTGAGACTTTGCTGAAGTTGCTTATCAGCTTAAGGAGATTTTGGGCTGAGACAACAGGGTTTTCTAGATATACAATCATGTCATCTGCAAACGGGGATAATTTGACTTCCTCTTTTCCTAGTTGAATACCCTTTCTTTCTTTCTCCTGCCTGATTGCCCTGGCCAGAACTTCCAACACTATGTTGAATAGGAGTGGTGAGAGAGGGCATCCCTGTTTTGTGTCAGTTTTCAAAGGGAATGCTTCCAGTATTTGCCCATTCTGTATGACAAACCCCACTGGCTGTGGGTTTGTCATAAATAGCTCTTATTATTTTGAGATACATCCCATCAATACCTAAATTATTGAGAGTTTTTAGCATGAAGGACTGTTGAATTTTGTCAAAGGCCTTTTCTGCATCTATTGAGATAATCATGTGGTTTTTGCCTTTGGTTCTGTTTATATGCTGGATTACGTTTATTGCTTTGCATATGTTGAACCAGCCTTGTATCCCAGGGATGAAGCCCACTTGATCATGGTGGATAAGCTTTTTGATGTGCTGCTGGATTCGGTTTGCCAGTATTTTATTGAGGATTTTTGCATCAGTGTTCATAAGGGGTATTGGCCTAAAATTCTCTTTTTTTGTGTGTCTCTGCCAGGCTTTGGTATCAGGATGATGCTGGCCTCATAAAATGAGTTAGGGAGGATCCTCTCTTTTTCTATTGATTGGAGTAGTTTCAGAAGGAATGGTACCAGCTCCTCCTTCTACCTCTGGTAGAATTTGGCTGTGAATCCATCTGGTCCTGGACTTTTTTTGGTTGGTAAGCTATTGATTGTTGCCACAATTTCAGAGCCTGTTATTGGTCTATTCAGAGATTCAACTTCTTCCTGGTTTAGTCTTGGGAGGGTGTATGTGTCAAGGAATTTATCCATTTCTTCTAGATTTTCTAGTTTCTTTGCATAGAGGTGTTTATAGTATTCTCTGATGGTAGTTTGTATTTCTGTGGGATCGGTGGTGATATCCCCTTTATCATTTTTTATTGAGTCTATTTGATTCTTCTCTCTTTTCTTCTTTATTAGTCTTGCTAGTGATCCATTTTGTTGATCTTTTCAAAAAATAGCTCCTGGATTCATTGATTTTTTGAAGGATTTTTTGTGTCTCTATCTCCTTCAGTTCTGCTCTGATCTTAGTTATTTCTTGTCTTCTACTAGCTGTTGAATTTGTTTGCTCTCGCTTCTCTGGTTTTTTAATTGTCATGTTAGAATGTCAATTTTAGATCTCTCTTGCTTTCTCTTGTGGGTGTTTAGTGCTATAAATTTCCCTCTACACACTGCTTTAAATGTGTCCCAGAGATTCTGGTATGTTGTGTCTTTGTTCTCATCGGTTTCAAAGAACATTTTTATTTCTGCCTTCATTTCATTATGTACCCAGTAATCATTCAGGAGCAGGTTGTTCAGTTTCCATGTAGTTGAGCGGTTTTGAGTGAGTTTCTTAATCCTGAGTTCTAATTTTGTTGCACTGTGGTCTGAGAGACAGTTTGTTGTGATTTCTATTCTTTTACATTTGCTGAAGACTGTTTTGTTTCCAATTATGTTGTCAATTTTGGAATAAGTGCAATGTGGTGCTGAGAAGAATGTATATTCTGTTGATTTGGGGTGGAGAGTTCTGTAGATGTCTATTAGGTCTGCTTGGTCCAGAGCTGAGTTCAAGTCCTGGATATCCTTGTTAATTTTCTGTCTCGATGATCTGTCTAATATTGACAGTGGGGTGTTAAAGTCTCCCATTATTGTTGTGTGGTAGTCTAGGTCTCTTTTTAGATCTCTAAGAACTTGCTTTATAATTCTGGGTGCTTCTGTATTGGGTGCATATATACTTATGATAGTTAGCTCTGCTTGTTGAATTGATCCCTTTACCATTATGTAATGACCTTCTTTGTCTCTTTTGATCTTTGCTGGTTTAAAGTCTGTTTTATCATAGACCAGGATTGCAACCCCTGCTTTCTTTTTTTTTTTTCTTTCCATTTGCTTGGTAGATATTCTTCCATCTCT
The DNA here is from genome assembly GCF_006542625.1 of Nomascus leucogenys. Lineage (NCBI taxonomy): Eukaryota > Metazoa > Chordata > Mammalia > Primates > Hylobatidae > Nomascus > Nomascus leucogenys. The sequence continues at coordinate 39,427,685 of NC_044388.1, read as the reverse complement.
TTATTTTGAGCCTATATGTTTCTTTGCACATAAGGTGGGTCTCCTGAATACAGCACACCAATGGGTCTTGACTCTTTATCCAATTTGCCAGTCTGTGTCTTTTAAGTAGGGCATTTAACCCATTTACATTTAAGGTTAATATTGTTATTTGTGAATTTGATCCTGTCATTATGATGTTAGCTGGTTATTTCACCCATTAATTGATGGAGTTTCTTCATAGTGTCGATGGTCTTTACAATTTGGCATGTTTTTGCAGTGGCTGGTACTGGTTGTTCCTTTCCATGGTGCTTCCTTCAGGAGCTCTTGTAAAGCAAGCCTGGTGGTGACAAATTTCTCAGCATTTGCTTGTCTGTAAAGGATTTTATTTCTCCTTCACTTATGAAGCTTAGTTGGGGAAGTTCTCCTGGATAATATCCTGAAGAGTGTTTGCCAACTTGGTTCTATTCTCCCCGTCACTCTCAGGTACACCAATCAAATGTAGATTTGGTCTTTTCACATAGTCCCATATTTCTTGGAGGCTTTGTTCCTTTCTTGTTACTCTTTTTTCTCTAATCTTGTCTTCTCGCTTTATTTCATTAATTTGATCTTTGATCACTGATATCCTTTCTTCCGCTTGATCGTTGGCTATTGAAGCTGATATTTGTGCTTCTCAAATTTCTCATACTGTGGTTTTCAGCTCCGTCAGGTGATTTAAGCTCTTCTCTACACTGGTTATTCTAGTTTGCCATTCATCTAATCTTTTTTCAAGGTTTTTAGCTTCCTTGAGATGGGTTAAAACATGCTCCTTTAGGTCAGAGAAGTTTGTTATTACCGCCCTTCTGAAGCCTACTTCTGTCAACTCGTGAAACTCATTCTTCATCCAGTTTTGTTCCCTTGCTGGCGAGGACTTGTGTTCCTTTGGAGGAGAAGAGGCATTCGGATTTTTGGAATTTTCAGCCTTTCTGCTGTGGTTTCTCCCCATCTTTGTGGCTTTATCTACCTTCGGTCTTTGATGTTGGTGACCTACAGATGGGGTTTTGGTGTGGATGTCCTTTTTGTTGATGTTAATGCTATTCCTTTCTGTTTGTTAGTTTTCTTTCTAACAGACTGGCACCTCAGCTGCAGATCTGTTGGAGGTTGCTGGAGGTCCACTCCAGACCCCATTTGCCTGGGTATCACCAGCATAGGCTGCAGAACAGCAAATATTGCTGCCTGATCCTTCCTCTGGCAGCTTCATCCTAGAGGGGCACCCATCTTTATGAGCTGTCTGTTGGCCCTTACTGGAAGGTGTCTCCCAGTCAGGCTACACTGGGGTCAGGGATCCACTTGAGGAGGCAGTCTGTCCATTATCAGAGCTCAAACACCATGCTGGGAGAACCACTGCCCTCTTCAAAGATGTCAGGCAGGGACGTTTAAGTCTGGAGAAGCTGTCTGCTGCCTTTTGTTCAGATATACCCTGCCCCCAGAGGTGGAATCTAAAGAGGCAGCAGGCCTTGCTGAGCTGTGGTGGGCTCCGCCCAGTTCGAGCTTCCCTGCCACTTTGTTTACACTGTGAGCATAGAACCGCCTACTCAAGCCTCAGCAATGGCAGATGCCCCTCCCCCCACCAAACTTCAGAGTCCCAGGTCAATCTCAGACTGCTGTCCTAGCAGCAAACAAGGCTCTGTGGGTGTGGGACCTGCTGAGCCAGGCCCGGGAGGGAATCTCCTGGTCTGCCAGTTGTGAAGGCTGTGGGAAAAGCACAGCATTTGGACAGAAGTGTACCACTACTCCAGGTACAGTCACTCACAGCTTTCCTTGGCTAGGAAAGGAAAATCCCCTGACCCCTTTCACTTCCCGGGTGAGGTGATGCCCCAGCCTGCTTCAGCTCACCCTCCGTGGGCTGCACCCACTGTCCAACCAGTCTCACTGAGATAAACCAGTTACCTCAGTTGGAAATGTGGAAATCACCCATCTTCTGTGTCGATCTCACTGGGAGCTGTAGAGCAGAGCTGTTCATATTCAGCCATCTTGGAAGTGACCCCCCAACAATTTCTTGTACAGGTAAACATGAACCTACCTGTTGACCCAGAATTCGATTCCTAGGTATTTATCCAATAGAAACTAGCACCTCTGTCCACCTGAAAATGTGTATGCATACATGTGCATTCTGTTCATTCCTGATAGTCCCACAATAAAAATAATCCAAATGTTCATCAACAATACAATTAATTTTAAAAAGTGGCATATTCAAGCAATAAAATGCTCTTCAGCATTAAAAAGTAATGAACTACTGATTAATGCAATAAAATGAATGAATATGCTGATGAGCACAGGCAGATGCAAAAAAGTACATACTGTGTAACTCCCACTTATATAAAATATGTAAAAACACATCTAATTTACAGTGACAGAAAACAGATAAATGACTGCCTTAAGTTGAGTGTGGGGAAAAATTAACTGGGATAGACACAAACTTTGGGGGAGGGCAATATCTTGATTGTGTTGGTAGTTAATGCAGATTACATGTGAGCATCCATTTGTCAAAATTCATCAACTTGGATGCATTTTATGGTACATTAATTATATCTCAATACATTGATTTTTTTTAAAAGGAGGGATTGTTCAATTGTCAGGCATCACTGAGTGGCCAAGTAAGATGAGGACTTAGGACAGCCTGTTGGATTCCACAGCATGGAGGACGCTGATGGTCTTGGTGATGTGTTTCATAAAAGAGGGGAAGAGTAAGTCCTGGTTGATATAGTTTTTAGGAAAATTGGACATAAAGCAAAACAGTGAGTAAAGCCCACTATAGAAAATGATTTTCTGTAACCCTGACAAGTGCTGTAATGGGGTGGTTGTTGGAGAGGGTGTGGTTTTGTTTGTTTTTATGGCTGGGAGTAACAGCACATTTATATATTGATGGGAATGATGATGTAGAGAAGGAAAAATGAACAGAGCAGGAGAATGAAGAGTTTGTGTGAAGATTTTGAACAGAAAAGTCAAAATGTTTTGACTTAAAAGAGGGTCATTGTAAAAGAAAAGGAAGTTGAATTTAAAAAAACAAAACCAAGAGACACGTAGACTTGATGAGGAGAGAGGAGAAGGTATGTGATAATCCGATAATCTGGGAGTGGAAAGTAGAGTAGCAGTGCTAGAAAGCATTAAGAAATTATGTACATTTATGGATAAAAAATTCATTCAAAGTGTTATCTAGCCCATTGAATACATTCTGTTACTACACAAGTGACTGAGGATATTGTGGTGTACAAAATAGAGGTGCATGTTTTCTGTTCTCATGGAGGTTGTATCACAGTGGGCAGAAAAATAATGTATTAGTAAATAACAAACATAATATTTTTATGAACTGAAAAATGTTGTGAAGAAAATGAAGCAGGGTATTGGGCTAGAGAGTCCCTGGGGGATTGTGTGAGGACAATTTTGAATAAAGGTATTCAGTGAAGACCTCTCTGACATGGTTTCATTTGATGAAAAGACCTGAATAAGTCAGAAGCCTAAAGTAAGTTAACTGGCCACTAGGGAATGTAAATTGTATATTCAAGGGAAATAACAAAGCAAATAATAAGGGTAGTTATTTTAAAGTCTTGCAAGATAAGCGACATCCCTGGCTCTATATAATCTTATCACTACCTGATTTCCAATTTTGCAGTGTCCAGACACCAAGTCCAATACTATTTTTCTAAAAGACCCCCATATCTGGTTGGAAATACACAATTTTAAATCCAGAAGAGAAAAGCACAGTGGTAAAGAAAACATAACAAGACAGAGGCTGGGTTAATTTTCCACCTTCCCCTAGGGCCTTGAGCTCATTCTATTCTATTTCCTAACAGCTGGTAGGCTTTTGTTCTTTTCCTCTGTAACTGTTTCTCCAGCAGGTAAAGTTCCATTTGGCATCCAGGGCATATGATTATTATAAGCAATGTCCCCATGACATTTCATTAAGCTGGTCTTTCCACATTTACCATCAGACTACTGGAGCCTTGTTAGAAGCACTTAATTGCATCCTATTTTTGAGGCTGTAGCTGTACATCAAGATTCTGCTCTCATGTTAATTTCTTTTTAGCTGCTCACAAGGTCTTCCTGCTGATTAGAGTTTTAACAAATAATTTCTCCTTCTACTTTCCCTTCTTTATCTTTATCTCCCTCCCTGCTTCCCTACAATTTGGGACAATGCTGTCAGCCGTAATAAGCATTGCTTTTTTGCTGATGTGATTAGTGTTTGCCTGGGTGTCAAGAATCTCTATGTCCTCATGGGTATTGAGGCTGGGGATTTAGATGATGCCCAACTGCACAAGTTTCTGAGGGCATTGATCTCTTCCCCTTCCACTGATGAAATAAACTTTTGGAATATAACATTTCTGGGTCCAAAAAAAGTGACTCTTTTTTAAAAAAGCTGCTTCTATCTTTAATTGATCCTCTTGGGACTGCATGTCCGCTGGAAAAAAGAAAAACAGATTATCTGAATGTTTTAGGATAAGATGAACTGACTATCAATGTGTCTTTGTGATTAATAATGCCTACTGCTGCTTTTAACAATTGATTCTTATTCAGACTTTGAGATGAACCAGACGCTCTTCTCAGCACTTTATGTGTATTATTTCATTCAATCCTCATAACATTCTCACTTTTGATGAAAAGTACTGGGGTAATTTTCACTTTACAGATGAGCAACATAAAGCATAGAAATGTTAAGTCACTTGCCCAAGTTGTCCAATGATAGAAATGGATTGCAAACCATGTGTTTTGACTCCAGCCAGTCTGAAAGATTCATATTCTCAAACAGAGCAAGCCAACTTTTTCACAGCTTTCACCTGAAGCTCATGCATGTTTCTCCTCTCTTTTGTAAGATATGTTCTTGTTTTCTCCTATCTAGTTATATACTTCTTTACCATGACTCAGAGTATTCCAACAGGACTCCAAAGTCAAACTTCTGAGTTGAATTAGATGGACTTTCATGTGTCAAACTGCCTCTCTGCCATCTTTCCTGTTCCAGTGTCCAGTCTTTTTCCTGGGACACCACTTCTGCCTCAACTGTTCTCCCTGCTTCCAGCCACACCCTCACGGTCCTCTACCAGCTGCCTGGGCACTTTCTAACACCCAGTTCTGGTGATGCTATGCCTGCTCCCAGCCCTTCTTTGACTGCTTGTTGCTAAAGGATGTAGTTCACAATACTTAGCCATAGGTTTATTTGCAATCTGGTTTCAATATACCATTCAAGGCATATCTCCTGACAGGCCTCATCCCTCGTTATATCACATCCTATGCTTAGCCACATCAATCCACTCATATTTCTCCAACACATCTATGCCATTGGTCATACACATTTCTGTCTCCAGCAAAGTATTTTATTTTTATTTTGTTTTTTAATCTAGCAAAATCCTTTGTGTCCTTTGAAACCCATCTCATGAGTTACCTCTTCTGAGATGGATTTGGTGACTTTTTCCCTGCTTTCAGACATAACAAATGAATGTGGTCCCTCCTTCCTGTCCTTAACCTGGTAAAAAAGTCTGTGTTGCTTTGCCATCTTTTTATAATAGTAATTCCCATTTCAACTTCTCACAACAGACTGTAACTTCCTCAAGGGCAGTATCATGTCTTTTACACAGAGTAGGTGCTTATAAATTTCTGTTACATGAAAGAATACTTGAAAAAATGTTATATATTGCTGTATCATAAACCAGATAAATGAGTCTAGTAGGCAGCATTTGCATAGAACACCATGGTAGCAATAACTGAGATTCTGCTCTTATTAGATTGGGCTTATGTCTTTGTTTAATAAAAAAGATACTCTCTAGCATGGACCTGAGAGTGATTATTAATGCCTCTTTTACTGGAATAAAGAAAAAAACATGTTATAAATTATAGTGGAGTTCTTTGGTAAGGAAAGAAGGCCAGATGCCTTGAATTAGAGAGACAATGCCAGTTGGGGAACCGTTGGTACCACGTATTGATAATGCCTCTTCCTCACGTTCTTGCATCATCCTTGCTCTGTTTGTAGCTTAGAGGGCCCTGCCCTCATCAACTAAATGAGACAGTGTGTTTGTCTTCCACTGCCTTTCTGAGTGCCCAACTCCTTCCCTGCTATCCCCTCATCCCCCTGCTATTTCAGCCTTGGCCCTATCTCACTCTTTACTCTTTTCCTCTGCTGTAATTAAATCACTTCCTGAGGTTTTATTAGGTTTTTCTTCTAGAAGGTGGACTAGTGCCTAGAGGTACTGTGGTATAAAAACATTAAAAAGGACAGTGTGGTTATTTTCTATGGAAAAGAGTATTGTGTCCAACACACAGAGCACACCGGGGGAGAGGAAGAGAGAAGACATTTAAGGATTATGAAGCTCACATATTTTATTTAACTGCTGTCTCCACCTGTATAAATACAATATGTCAAGCAGCGTTAAAGGGAGTCGCCATCCATCTGCACTTATTAGGGAGTGTGTGTGTGCTTGAGAGTGCCTGTGGAACATTAGGAGTGTAGAGTAGGAGCTGGGTAGTGGGCCACGCGTGACTGTAGACTCAAAATCTTCATCTCTGTGTGCAGCAGCCACACTTAAAAAATCCGTAATCAAAATAGCCACTCTCTGGAAAGCCAGAGAAAATAGAGGAGATAATTTTCTCTGCACAGTTCAGAGTCGAGGTACAAAGTTCATTAAAATGGTTAAGATATATTTTCTAGGCCTTCCTATTTCCTCTTTTCTGTCCCTCCTCTGACATCCTACTGAACCTGGATATCCTGTCTTCTCTCCCTTGCCCTAGGAATATTCTGAGCTACGGCATGCATGATACCACTGGTTTATTAAAACTCTACCCAGATTGTGCAATACCCATCGTACCAGCTCCTTCAAGTTCCTGAGTTCTAAAATTATCCATTCTGTGTATATTCAATTCAAGTGCCTAGTTTCTCATTGGGACTCATATTATCTAGTGGTTTAGTACAATTTTTGTTTTGAATAAGCATACACAAACTTTGAAGAACTAATGCTGACTTAATGTTTAAACTCTTCCATGTGAATTTCAAATTGTATCCCAGTCTTTATTACCGAAAATAGACATATATCCAGAGATACAGGAGAGGAGTTTCCTGGTACCTTATTAAATTGCTAACATGAAATGCTACTAATACTTGATACATAGATCTGGGATATATTAGTCCATCTAGCTTCTTTTCAAATAAGAAATTATAGAAATCATCCACTTTTTATATAGTTTATCTTGTGCATCTACCCATGTCTCAAATAAACAAAAAAAGCCAAATAAACATATACAATGGTATCCATCTGGCACAATAGAAAGCCAATGTGATATAAATCTTCCAAAGAAATATTGTTAGTGACATGATTAAACCTCTCCACTCTCCAAGGCAGTAGGCCTGAATTGCTACACATTTGAGTTTATATTCTTCTGGCTGTTCTAATGTGTTAAATTTCAGCACATTTTTTTGGCATCAGTACATGCCTTCTCATCTCAAAAAGTCTATATTAAAAAATAGATGTCTAGGTATTAATTTCTCTTTTTACCAATTATCATATTTGAATTTAACTTGGACCTCCTAGAGATAAATCACAGTCATCCAAATGCAAGACTCACAAAGTACAAATTTCTGGCCCCAAATTTTGGACTTTGATGTTTTGTCAAATTTCCGCTTAATGAGACACCTTAAAGGGACATAGCCCACCCCACCAAGAACATAAATGAAGTCCTATCTTTGCAAGAATCTTTATGTACATGGCTCTTAGTATTCGCTCTGATATTTCTAAGGCAATTGGAAGCCAGAAATGATCCTTCCATATTGTAACTCAGAGCCTTTGTGACTTGACTTCTTCCACTATAAATAACTTAGACACTTGGTGAAAATCATTCAAAGTCAGTTTGTGTGAAGTCTTCTTGGTGAAAATCATTCAAAGTCAGTTTGTGTGAAGTATTCTACTCTCTGTGTTACATACAAAACACTAAATAATCAGAGAGTGCCCTCTGATTCTTCAGTTCCTAAGACTATGCTTCTATTTATTGCTTGACTCAAGTGATAAAAGCACCAAATTTCCAGTCACAAGAAACCTTGTAGGTCCACATTTAGATCATGTTCCACCTACAAATACATCCTTTCTACAATGTCTTCCAAGAGTCTATTGGGCCTCTGCTTGAGTGCCATTAGGGTGACAAACACCTGTGACTTCTGGAGGTAGCCATTTATATCTCTACAGGGTAGAACCAAGCCTGCAGGATGGTTCAAATCCATCATTCACTGAGGCATTAACAATCAGGTGTGCGGATCAATTCATTCTCTTTGCTTTTCAGACATCTTGTGTCCCTTAACCTCTTCCCTCTCCAAGAAATGACAGAAAGAAGCTGCTAAAATCCATCTGTTGAGTTCCTTGAGGGCAGTTGTAAAATATGCAATTGGGGATATACTAAGAGGAAGGATTTACAATATGTTTCAACTTTTCAATTATGGACAGATAATCCTATCACTTTTGACCACTTCATACCAAAAACTGAGTAAAAAGGAAACTGACACTTACTGAACTTTCATTAGGTATCAGGCCATGTGTAAGGTGCTTTTGTGTTGGGTGTTTCAGATGGTGTTGCTTTCTTTATTTCTCATAACAACCCTGCACAGCGTGTGGTCTCTTAACTCCATTTTAACAGAAGATAAGTAATAAATAATTTATGCTGGTACATTGCAGTATTTGAGTGTGAATCCAGGGCAACCTGACCGCAAGTCCATGCTCTTTCTATCGCATGATTTTTGCTATGCCTGAGACTAAATGAGATGTTGCAAAGAATGGCTGTGTTTTCTTCTGAATGGTGTAAAACTATCTGCAAACCATCAACTTGCTTTTGTGGGTGGGCAATGTGAAAAATTTAGCTATTTCAGGAGGCAGAATAAGCCCAGGAAATGATGTGGCAGAAAAAAAGGTGAAAGAAAATAAAACAACTATCATTGACGTAGGCACAGAAGAGGAAGAATATGTTCTGTAGCTTCTTTCTGTAGAAGTCTAACGTGATCGGGTTGTGAAGCGGCTGCCCCTCTTCAAATTTAAGGCTCAGTAAAAGGGCAGAACAGAGCTGGGAGTGCTTGTTATGGCCTTCATTCCCACACTCAGATGGGAGTGTTGCAAACCCTGGGCTGCAGTGCTCATAATGATGTTCAGTGTGATTCCATGCGGCTTTATGTTTACCTTGGGCATGTTTTTGTCTTTGTGCAGTTCTAATTAATCCATTATGATCTATAGTGAGAGAAATGCCAAGTAGCTGAATTCCCATTCCCTGTTCAAGGCCATGGCTACTGGCCGTTAAGTAATCTGTCTTCTAATTATGGTGGGCCCTCATCTGGTCTAATGTTATGCCTCTTCAATTAAAAGCCCCACAGCAGCATGCACTTACTCTTTTAACAGCACAGCTGTTTCCTCGGACCAGGCCCAGTGATGTGTGTCTTGAAGAGTTTAGGAGAGTCTTCAATCCCCAAGCTACAGATTCTATCATAACTACGGTTCTCAGTACTTTCTGCTTTCCCCCTACAGCCTGGAAAACTATGGGATTCAGACTCTGGTGTGGCATTGTCTCCCGCCAGCAAATGCCAAACTCCCTACGTGCCATACAATCTCACAAGGATGCTCTCTGGAGCTATTTGGGGAGTGGGGAGCTGGAGTCATGAATAAGGCTGTTTGTATGCTATAGAAGCCCCTATAAAATGCTTTTGTGTGTACAATAAGGCCATGCTGAGCTGGCCATATGGCATATCACCTTCTCCTCTGTTTTTAAATCATAATCTCTTCAGTTTGCTTTACTCTTGTTTTAGTTTGCCTTAAGTTTTATTTTAACCAGACCTGCTCAGAGGAAATGTATTCAAGAGAAAGGCTGCAAAACCAAAAGATGAGCTGAATAAGCAGAAATAGCGTAACGGCATGTAAGTGATCACAGGTTCAGTTGTCTTAATGCTGTGCCCATGAAATGAAATAAAGAGGTATCATTAACTGACGATAGCTAGGGTTACACCAAGCCACAGATCCCACCCTGGTGGCGTGAAGCGGGCTGGGGAAGAAATTTTGCTGCAAAACCTAAGAGAGAGAGCCAACATTGACTGAGGTCAGTGTCTTGTTGTTCAGAATTGCAAAGTGAATTTTAGATGACAAAGACAAATCAAAGAAAATTTATCATTTTTTTTTTCAAATTCAACTGGAAACTAACCTCAGATTTTAATATCCTTCCCTAGTCTCCCTTTTACATCTCTACCAAGCCACTGAGAACCACTTCCCTATATAGTTTTCTTCTTTGCTGAAAGGGTCATTCTCTTTTAGAGAAGGAATCTCCTCCCCATCTAACTGTTCATTCTTATCCGTTTCAGAATACACAAAGATCATCATATGCAGGTTAGAAATATATACGCACATGTTTGTAAATGTAGGTTCATCGCAGGTAAGTGATTGACCTAAACCTAAGGAATTTCACCCCATGGCAAAAAAGATTGATAGAGTCATGGAAGTCAAAAATGAGAGTATTAAGAGCACTAACTCACAGAGTGAGGAGTAGGAACAGCAAGGAGGTTCTAAACAGTCAAAAGGAGTAGGCAAAAAGCAGACAAGTCTCAAAAATATTAGAATACCTGCAGAAAGGTTTAGATATAAATTTGTAAGCAAAGAAATGCCATGAGCAGAAGGGTGAAATGATCAGATGTATGTAGCATAAAATCACATTGATGGCAGGGTAAAGGATAGGATTTAGGGTAAAATGAAAGATAGTGAGAACATTGAAGAGCCCTAATCCAGTCTAGAGGTGATGACCGCCTGCCTCAGGGTAGTGACTATGCAGATATGGAAGAGAGAATGAATTTGAAACCACAGATAGGATTATCAGGATTTAGACATAGGGTAGATGTGAAAAGTACGCAAGCTTCAGCGATTCAGGGTGCTTCTCAAGTTTGTGTCAGACAAAGGGCTTCAACTTGAAGAGATAGGAAATATCAAAGGAAGAATAGAATAGTTTAAAGATTATGGTGTGTGAGGTGTGGGGGTAGGAGGATCTTAATAAGGAGGGTAGGCTGCTGTTCATAACAGCCGTGTGATGCATGCAACAGCTCTGAAGGAGAGCATGATCAAATACCGCAGAGATGTGCGGCAAGATGAGAACTGAAATATTCTCATGATAGCAACTAGTTGGCCACTGATAATTTTGCTAAGGCATGTGAGCAGAAGAGGTTTGTGGTTGTATGAAGAGAGAGTGTGAGGTGAGGCGATGACGACAGTGACAAGGGAAGAAACTGACCACATGGAATAATCAGCAATGATGACAGCCTGGTTTCCACCTTCCTCTGGAGAAGAAATATATACACATAGATGTTCAGCCAAAAGACTCTCTATTTTTTTTTAGATAGGAAGTAGAAGAAAAGTACAAACGAAAATCAGTTATCCTGGGAAGTAGGTAAGAGGATGGCTTGAATATGGAAGTGTAGAAATTCACATTGTGCCATTTATCACTTACTTACCAACACCAATGCAGTGTGTATGTCAACATTCCATCCACTTTTGTAAAGATCTGAATGGTTGGCTTAATGTATGGATATTTCCGATGAGCCTAAATGAAAAGAATAAGGAACAAAATTAGAGTAAGGGCTGCCTTCCCAAACTTAAAATTTAGAGCAAAGCAGGTCTTCCCATCTAACTGTTGGTGACAATGAAAGCAGTTAGAACTTAAAGAAAGATGTCTCTGACATAATTAAAAGAGTTAGAACTATACCAATGTTTTTTAAGGTGAATACAGATGGATGGATATAAAAATGAATGTTTTTATTTATGTACAGGCATATGTAATTCTCTCTGCTGAGAGGCTCAAAGAGTAATGGCATTCTAGTGCTAATGGGCTTGATTTCTAAACGCCATTCTATAAGTAAAGGAATGAGGAGTCCTTGGAAAAGAATTCTGATCCCTGTATATGGGCAAGGAAAGTATAAGAAACATCTGGAACAATTCATGGTACCACAAAATCAGGACATTATTAACAAATTTTGGAAACGTCATAGGACACAGAAGTCAATTCCTGCACTGAAGTGTATCATTTGCCTTCAAAATATGTGGGGGGATTTTCTAAATCTCTTAATGCTCTTGATTTCTAAATTACTGCCACTCTAGACTATACAAATATTCCATAAGATTTTAATACTTTTGAAATGCATCGATATTTTGGGGGGTTATTATATAGTATATTTCTTGGTTCGATTTAGAATCAAAATGAATATGACTTCTTCAGTTCATAAATGTGGTGCTTTATAAATGTCAAAGTGAATTATTTCTATTGATCTGTCATCAAGTTTACTGTCTTCCATTCTACTAAGAGAATCCATGAATGTTTCTTTTCACATATTATAATTTCAGATATAAATTTCCCTTTATACTTCCTATTTATCTGCCAAAATTCTCCATCTATTTTTATCATCATGATTATGTTTTCCTTTATGCCTTTGAAAATCTTTATAACAGTGACTTTTTAGTCCTTGGCTGCTAATCCCAACATCTGGCTTATCTTATGTTTTGTTTCTGTGGACTGCTTTTTGGGGAAGGGATGCTATCTTCCAGTTTCTTCACATGTGTGTTGATTTTGAATTGCACATGAACATTGTGAATAATATGCTGTAAGGTTTATGATTCTGCTGTCTTCTGTCAAAAGGTTATAAGTTTTGTTTTACTAAGTAATTTTTTTCACTTAGTTTAATTCTTTGTTCGGGAAGATTCACTTAAATTTATGCTCAATCCTAAGTCTTTGTCCCATGGTCATTATGATGACCCTGCTAAATAACTGAGGGGTTCAGCAACGTCTCTTTACTTTCACTGAGCCAGAATGCAAATATCTCCAAGGCCTGTGCTATTTCTGGTGTGTCATTTTATGTCTTAGACCTGCAGATATTGATTTTTGGTGTCTCACAGAATTCCTCCCTGCTTATGAACAGCCAGCTATTTGCCATGAAGGATCCATGATAAACCTTCATGTGAACTCCTCTGCCAGCTACCTTCCAACTGGTGAAAATTCCTTCTTTCTAATATTCTGCTCTGCAAGTTCCAGCCACTTCACTTGAAAATTCAGCACTTCAAACTGTTTCCTAAGCTCAGTGAGACTTCAACACTCCTTTGACTCTACCACTCCTGCCCCAGGATAGGAAACATGCTCCAGGGTTGAAAGCCTGGAAATATTTTGGGCTCCGAATATCTGTACACCATCTCTCAAGGAACACAATTCTGGACTGCCTGTTATTCAATCCATGCAGAGAGGTGCCTCACACACTTTGCCCAGGTTTATATTTGTTTATAGTGGGAAGCATTTATTCAGTCTATAACTAGGCTTTCCTAAAAAAAAAACTGGTGAGTAATGCTTTCTCCACATAACTACATACATATTAATATTAAATGGAAGACAGAGAATCAAATGTTTTATTAATGGGTAAATAAGAACGGTGACTGTGGCTTTAGTGTCATTCAGCCTTATCAAGAAGTGTTTTATAGTAAAATGCATAGTGATAAAACATTTTTAGCCTGGTCTGGTGGAATAGTGGTTATCCTCACTTTTAAAGGTGAAAACAGAATTTTCCACATTATGTTGCAATACATGCTAACTGACAAGTAACAAAGCCACATTACTGAATCCATTCACTTCTCTAACTGACTCACTATATCATTAGCCACTTAGTAAGTCCTCAATAACTATTCGTTTTATTATAAGCTTATCTTATACCCAAGAATATTTTAGTTGTTCAAAATATTTAAAATTAAAACATATTAAAATATCTAAAAGTATAGGAAATGGTTGTAAAATGTGATTGGGAAAGGTTTTCTTTTTTCTTTTTTGAGATGGAGTCTTGCTCTGTGGCCCAAGCTGGAGTGCAGTGGGCACAATCTCGTCTCACTGCAACCTCCGCCTCCCAGGTTCAAGCGATTCTCCTGCCTCAGCCTCCTGAATAGCTGGGATTACAGGTGTCTGTCATCGCGCCTGGCTAATTTTTGTATTTTCTGTAGAGATGGGGTTTCACTGTATTGGTCAGGCTGGTCTCGAACTGACCTCATGATCCACCCTTCTCGGCCTCCCAAAGTGCTGGGATTATATGCGTGAGCCACCAGGCCTGGTGATTGGAAAGGATTTTCTAAGCTCAATATCAAAGGTTGGAGCTGTAAAGGTAAAGGTCAATATTCTTCACTCTATCACTATCTAATTAAAAATGATTCATTGTCAAGTATACATTAAAATGTTAAATGACAAATGGTAAGCTTGAAAAAACAGCAAATATGTAAAAGAAAAATGTATATTCTTAATATATATTAAGTTCTTACATATAATTTGAAGAAAAAACCTGGCAATAGAGAAATGTGCTATAAACCAAAAAGGAAATATGTAAACACAGAAATATGTATGTTAGGGACCTGAAAAACCATTCAAACTTACTCCTAATAAGAAATATATATTGACCACAAAATTTATACTTGTCACTTAGGAATCTGAAAAAGATTATGCTATATTATAATATTATGTGTTTCTAAGAGTACTGAGAAATGAGCATTTTATGTACTACAGTTCATAATTGTGTGTGTATATGTGTGTGTATACATATATGTATGTATGGTTCTATGGTACTTATCATATATATAGTGTATACATATATATGTATGTATACACACACATAAACACACACACAGACAGAGAGAGAAGAAAAATAATCACAGTGTAAATTATAATGGTAAAAATTTGGAAGCTACTAAATATCCAACAGTAGGTGTGACTAAAGTGGTTTATGACACATCCATATTATCAAAAGCTGTGTAGTAATTCCAAATACAATGAAAACTATTCTATGTGACGGGAGAAAATTTCATGACATATTTTAATAAAAAAAGTGAAAACAAAATTTTATAGACAAAAAAATTGGGGATGATTGGTCTAACTGCTGTCATAATCATACACATATGTCTAGTGGTAATTTCTAGACAGTAGGGGAATTTTTCTTTATTTTAGTCCTCTTAATTTTTATGGCATTGAATATGTATTACCACTGTATAACATTATTTGAAATATACATACAGATGGTCTTGACTTACGATGGCTTGACTTAACAATTTTTCTACTCTATGATGATCTAAAAAAATGTATTCAGTATAAACCATACTTAGAGTTTTTGATTTTAGTCTTTTCCCAGACTAGTAGTAGGATACTCTCTTAAATGCTGGGCAACTGCTGTGAGCCACAGATTCCAGTCAACCACACGATCAGGAAGGTGAACAACTAATACTTGGCATCTTTCTAAAGGATGCTATACCTGCTAAACCATCAACAAGTGTTGATGCCCCTATGCCTTCTACAAAGGATTCTTGAGCTTTATCAGAACAGAGAGAAATTGATGACTCTGTTGTTGTAGCACCCCCACCATCCAGCAATTAATTTTAGCCCAATGCTTCAAACATTCTTCAGGCCCAGTGTGCTTTCAGCTGTGTACGTTAATGGTGAGTATCCATACACCCATTCTGTTTTTCTTTCTTCAGTATTCAATGAATTACATAAGATGTTCTAAACTGTAGTATAAAACAGGTTTTATGTTAGATGATTTTGCCCAACTGTATGCTAATATAAGTGTTCTGAGCACATTTAAGATAGGTTAGGCTAAGCTATGATGTTTGGTATATTAGGTGTATTAAATGCATTTTCAACTTACAACATTTTCAATGTATGTTGAGTTTATCAGGATATAAGAATTCCCCTTGTAATTCAAAGAGCTTATTTAAATATGTGTGTATCAATGTATACACACACACACTCACATGCACACACAAAAGTTTGTAAAATTTAGATCTAAAATGGTAACACATATTTTGGAAATTTATTTTAATCCTTTCAATATCTGAATTCTATATTGCAGACTTTTTTTTCTTTTTCTTTTTCTTTTTTTTTTTTTTTGAGATGGAGTCTCACTCTCTTGCCTAGGCTGGAATGCAGTGGCGTGATCTCGGCTCACTGCAACCTCTGCCTCCTGAGTTCAAGCAATTCTCCTGCCTCAGCCTCCCAAGTAACTGGGATTACAGGTGCTCACCACCACATCTGGCTATTTTTTTTGTATTTTAAGTAGAGATGGGGTTTCGCCATGTTGGCCAGGCTGGTCTCGAACTCCTGGCCTCGAGTGATCCACCCGCCTCAGCCTCCCAAAGTGCTGGGATTACAGGCCTGAGCCACACGCCTGGTTGACTTTTGTTGCTTAGGATGGAATGTTTTATTTGTCTTTCCTTCCTGGAGCTTCCTACTGGCATCTGCACTAATATCCCTGAACAAAAGCTCAATGAGTATGACGGTCTATAAGAGTGCATTACAACTGTTCCTGGGGTAGTGTGTGTGTTGCATGTGTATACATGTGTGTGTATGTGGAGGGGTGCTTATAAGTGCTGGGAAAATAGGGGTCATTACTGACTTCCCCAATTCTGCCAAATTTGATGCATGTGTTTGAAATATTTCTAGGAACTTTTCTGTAGGCAATTCTGTGGGGAGACATCCCAAAGCAGGGAGTGAAATGGGAAAAAGCAGACAGTCCTCTTAATGATCAATCAGCTTGCTTCTAGGAGCCAAAAGACACATGGGGATTGGCAAGCCTCATTTTAAAGAGACTCTGCATGCTTTAGCTTTGCCTGCTGTGCATTGAATAAAGTGGTGGCGGGTACTATGAAATCTATCCCAGCACCTTGTGTTGGCAGCCACTTGCCAAGTAAATTCAAGAGCTAACAGCTGCCTTGGAGCAACAGTGTGGCTGCCACCTCCCCAGACCAAAGCGCAAAACTGGAACCCATTATGCTTCTGTTTCAGTGAGCAGAAGGGTCTGAATCAGGGGAGGTCTGTCCAGAGTCAGAAAATATTTGCCAGCTGAGAAACTGGATCATTACTCTTAGAGCTTCCTTTCTAACCCATCAAAATCTTTGGAGGTTACCTCCGTGGGATCTGCACATTGCCAAGCAAAATTTGAATTAGGCACAGAGTGAGGAAAAACTCAAATGTTTTATTTTGCTTCTAGGCAAACACATGCCTATTTAAAACTTGGTTTCTTCTGTGTATTTATTTTAAAGGATGTTGTGATTTGATTACTTTTCAAAGGAGAATGAGTTCCAGTTCTCACTCCACACCAGTATTTTGCCACATTTTGGATGAGAAAGTATCACATTTGCAGACTAACAGCCCTTCAGTGTGAAGGTCATTAGAATAAACAGTATCACAGGCAGCACTTTTCTGCATGAGCAATGAGACACTCATTTCTGTGCTACAAACTTACACTCAGCCTAACTGGGTAAGAACTCCACTTCTCAGCTCAATCCCAAAGGGAACCCCTGTCCCTTCACCCAGAAGAATTCCCAACCTCAGGGCAAATTTTGAGAAGGAGTTTTCTATTCATTGAATTACTTCCCCTCTCTTTGGTACTTGGGGTGAGCTCGAGGAGGTTCATAAATTTTACCTCTTCTGATGGACTACTTAATTCTCCAGCTACTGTGGGAAGAGTTCAAGATTTATTGGAAAGAAACTGTAGCAGATACTTTTCTGCAGAATAGTCCGGGCTTTAGTTAAATCATTGCAGGTTTAGAGAATCGGAGGTGAGGATTTTCAGAATTCCAAATCGTCATAGTAGGTTGTGGTTTAGCATGCCAGTCCAGGTAACGTTTGGGGGCTGGAGTTGTCTGTTCAATTTCTTGAGCTTCCTTCCATCTCTAAGATTCAGTGATATCACTGAAGAGTGCCTTGGATTTGCTGCTCTGTGCCTTGGTCTTACCTTAACCCTGGGAAATTCGGAAAAAAAAAAAAAGAAAAGAAAGAAAACTGATTATGGGCTCCAGAAGATTATGTAACCAGTTGCACAGCCTGAAATTTGATTTTGTACTTTTTCCAGATTAATTGCAGTGGTGCACGACTTAAGCCCACCTGTCTTTGCATAAACACACAGGAAGATAAACAACAACTACAGGAGAAAAGAGTCTGACCCAAGGGTCCTCTCTGGGCACAGACTCTAAGATGAGGAGGGCTCAACAGCTCCCAAACCTCTGACTTGCTAGGAAGGTGGCCCCTGCTGCCCTATAACTGAAATGTATTCACTCTTTTTGTCAAGTTGGTGAGATTGCTATAGCTTTGTGTCAGCTAGCTCTTTGATTTTCTGGGAGAATAGCAGAGAGCTAGGTGCAACAAGGAAACTGCTATGTTTGATTAATGCACAAGATACTGCACCATGGTTCTGCCAAAGCCTCATTTCAAGATTCCATGTTGTACATTTGCAAGGAGCAAATATTCAGTACAGCCATCCTCTTTGCAACTTGTCATACAAAATAAGCAATGAATTCCATGACCGTCAGTCAGGCTGTAAGTGAAGATAATTGCTCTCCTTTGCACCTGCTTCAGCCCCTGCCATCACTGTATAGAAGGAAGGTCTAAATATTGTGATTTATTTGCATGGCAGTATGTCTTTTTAAAGTGACTCCCTTTTACACTCACCTGAAGGCTTGGAAATTTCAACAGTGACCAGTGTAGTAAAAGCATGGAAGAACAAGACCCTCATGAAAGGTTCCTCATGGAGAGGACTTGTTTAATATTACACTGAGACAACGATTTTTATTCCAATATAAGTTTTTTTTCTTTTCTTTTTTTGTTTTTTTTGGAGACAAAGTCTCTCTCTGTCACCCAGGCTAGAGTGCAGTGGCACGATCTTGGCTTACTGCAACCTCTGCCTCCCAGGTTCTAGCGATTCTCATGCCTCAGCCTCCTGAGTAGCTGGGACTACAGGCATGCAACACCACTCTGGCTAATTTTTGGTGTTTTCTGTATTTTTTCATAGAGATGGGGTTTCACCATGTTGCCCAGGCTGGTCTCCAACCCCTGACCTTGGGCAATCTTCTCTTCTGAGCCTCCCAAAGTGCCGGGATTACAGGTGTGAGCCACCGCTCCCAGCCTATTCCCGTGTAAGTTTTTCTGAATGAAGGAGGGGGTTAGGTAGGATGCTGAGCTATACAAAGTCAAAAGTGAGGATGGTAGCACCATTTAGAATAATAAGGAAGTCTCTAGGAGGAGCAGAATGGGCCAGAATGGGCCAGAGTAACTCATTCTGTTTGGACATAGTATTTGAGGTTAAAAGAAAGTACATAGAAGTTGGGTTTACCTAGGTTTGGGGATCACAGACTGAGTGTGCCCACAAGACAAATGGATAATGAATTCCAGGAAACTAAGTTCATAATAGAAATGGCTAAACATAGAAAATAGGTAAGGGATTGGAAGTGACCAGGTCTGATTTCTTGTCTGACACAACCATTTTGAGGACCATGAGGTTTCTCTCTCTGACTTTTCTTGATAAAATTCAGAGTTCCTTTCCAGGGCTGTTAACAGTATAACAAATTCTAAATCTGATGTCTAACATATGTTTCCAATACATACAGGATATTTGTTCAAGGGATGCAAAAGGTCTGGAGTTCTCTTCCTAGGCTTCCTAGGCCATACTTTCTAAGCACTCTTTTTAGAGACTGCCCGGTTATTTAGTTCTGTTGGTTGTGTTACTGACTTATGTCTCTAAAGTACACAAATGTACATACGACTCCCTCTTAGCTTCTGGTTTTGTTTTGTTTTGTTTTTTTTTCCGAAGTCTCACTCTGTTGCCAGGCTGGAGTGCAATGGTGTGATCTTGGCTCATGGCAACCGCCACCTCCTGGGTTCAAGCAATTCTCCTGCCTCAGCCTCCCGAGTAGCTGGGACTACAGGCATGTGCCACCATGCCCAGCTAGTTTTTGTATTCTTAGTAGAGACAGGGTTTCACCATGTTGGCCAGGATGGTCTCAACCTCTTGACTTTGTGATCTGTCTGCCTCGGCCTCCCAAAGTGCTGGGATTACAGGTGTGAGCCACTGTGCCCGGCCAGCTTCTGCTTTTTCTTAAATCGGGGTTCAAGAATCTCTCAATTAAACACAGTGACTAAAGAATAAATCTCAATATTCTCATTTCCAGGGTGTGTGAAAACTGCCACCCTGCCCATACAGGTAACCACTCGAACTTTGATGTCTAATAGTAGAAGATATCTTTTAGGTTAAACAATGAGAATGAGATAAATGTGGCAGAATCAATGTAAGGACTTCTGTATTTCAACCTGTTACTCTGGCTGTATTTGGACAATATCCTGGTCCAAAGTTCTTACTGGCTTCTGAGGTCGCAGCCTGTTGAGTCCAAGCCAATTCTTCTTAGAAGTTCTATTACCTTCTTTATTTTTATTTACAAGCCAACTCTTGATTACAAGGCAATGCCTGACAATTGATTAATGCCAGAGGGTTTTTGTGAGGATTGGCCTCTTTGGCCTCTACAGGATGTAGAACTTCCTATTTATAAGTCTTCTGTGCTTTGTTCTTTGATCAGCTTATATATAGTGCTTTCCGTGAGGTGTCCCCACTGGCTAGTGGCAGCGATAAGCTGGCAAAACTCCAGCAATTGAAATTACATTCCACAGAAACACAGGAGATAATGTCATATAGCAAATACATACAGGGCAAATGTCACATAGCAAACACATGCTGAACCATCATAGGGAGAGTGCCTGCCCCCTCACTTGGGATTAGAGCAAGCCAGTTTATTTGAGAGAGGAAAATAGCCCATATAATTTGCACATGCAAGTGTGTGTGTGTGTGTGTGTGTGTGTGTGTGTGTGTAGTTATTTAACACAGATCATTATAGGTAGACCTTTCTTACTGGTGTAATTGGACAGATCAAAGAGATATAAAGTGTGGGATAAATGTGGGACGTGAATTTGATATCATAATATAAACAGATAATATAGGTGGAGAAGAGGAGAGGATAGAAGAAAAGATGACCAAAAAGGAGGGGGAAAAGAGAAAATTTTAGATGCTACAAAATACAAAGCATATTGGAGCTCCATCTAGTAAACCAACCTACATGGGCTGGAATAGTCATCAATGAGGAGCTTGGGATCTGACAGCTGGATTGTGGAGAGACCACAGAAGGTTCTGAATTCTTATAAAAGGTTACCCTATGGAAGAGTGTTCTAAACAGAAGGTGATATGTGGATGAGAGGGCTGCTCAGTAACAACCCTGTGCCAATGAACTGAGAGGAGTAATTGATTCAACCCTCTTAACCTGTGGTCAAAATATTTTTTTCTTCATTTCCAGAACTAGTTAAAAGAAAAATGTTAATGTGTAAGTCTGTCCCAGGCATAAATGGCAGATTAAGTTTCAGTGTGTTTTACCTTGAGATCACATAGTTTCCTTCTGATGCATGACAAAGGAAGCTGAAGTGCAGGATTCCCTTTTAGCATCTTAACTCTAAGAGGTGAGGGGATGTGAGGAAATCAAAGGCTGTGCAAGACCCGGGAAGGTGATATGCTGGGCCTTGGAGGACTTAAGGGACATGAGCTCAAGTTTGCATCACAAAAGAGATTTCTATTCCATTTTCTCATATTGCAAAACAAGAGATTTCTACTCCATTTTCTTATGTTGCAAAACTGGTTTGTATTCAATGCAAATAATTTATAAAGTACAACAACAAAATGGTACTAACCTATAACCTCACCATTCAACAGGCTTCTTCAAATCTTTCTTGTAGGCCAGAATTTCCAAAAGTGAGTTACATTAATTTAATATGCTGTGAAATTTAAGTAAGTGCTATGGATTAAAAGATGCTATAGATGCCGGACCCGGTAGCACAAGGCTGTAATTACAGTGCTTTGGGAGGCCGAGGCAGGCAGATCATTTGACACCAATGGTTCAAGACCAGCCTGGCCAACATGGTGAAACTTCATCTCTACTGAAAATACAAAATTTGCAGGGTGTGTTGGCTTGCACCTGTAATCCCAGCTACTCGGGAGCCTGAGGCAGGAGAATCGCTTGAACCCAGGAGGCAGAGGTTGCAGTGAACCTATATCATGCCACTGCACTCCAGCCTGGGAGACAGAGCAAGACTCCATCTCAAAAAAAAAAAAAGGTATAGAAATAAAAAGTTAAGTGGAGGCTGAGCGCCGTGGCTTATGCCTGTAATCCCAACACTTTGGGAGGCCAAGGCGGGTGGATCACTTGAGGTCAGGAATTGGGAGACCAGCCTGGCCAACATGGTGAAACCCCATCTCTACTAAAAATACAGAAAATTAGCCAGGCATGGTGGCAGGTGCCTGTAATCCCAGTTACTCCAGAGGCTGAGGCAGGAGAATCACTTGAACCTGGGAGGTGGAGGTTGGAGTGATCCGAGGTCGTGCCATACACTCCAGCCTGGGCAACGTGAGTGTAACTCCGAGGAAAAAAAAAAAAAAAACTTAATGGAGCATTAAGTTTAGAAAATGCTAAGTTAAACAAATAGATTCTAAATATGTTAATGTATTTCTAATTTCTCAAATGTAAATCAAATATCTGGGATATTTTAACCTGCCAATTAGTAAGAAAAGAAAGTATTCTGTATATAAGTGTATCCTCCTCAAATGCAAAGTGAAATGTGTTTATTAGAAATGTATCTGCATATTCCTAGATTCTTTTATACACCTCCTCCTGATTGCCCCTAATATGAACTCAAGAGAGTACAGGACATCAGAATGTCAAGAGGCTTGTCCCAGGATTGCACAGGTTTCAGGTACAAGTCACAGAACAAAATCTGAGAACCCCAAGCTACAGGCAAAGATCAATTTCATAGACAAAGTATTTACTATGAAAAATGAAAACAGGAGCTCTAAAAGAAGTTAAATTAAGGTGGGAAGCATGGATGGTATGAAGTAAGATTTTAGTCTCTTCTCTTTAGTCCTTACTTGTATTTTTCTATTCCACTTGTAAGATTGTGTGTGTATATATATGTGTGTGTGTGTGTGTGTGTGTGTGTGTATAATTATATAATTTCATAGTAGATACCGAAACCCTTAAAGCAAAAGGAAGGATGGAAAGAAGGAAGGAGGGAAGGAAGGGTGAGAGGTAGGGAAGAACAGAAGGAAGGAAAGGGGGTTGGGAGGGAGGCAGAAAGGGAGGGAGGGAGGTAAAGAAAAAAAGAAGGAGAAGAAAATATTCTACAGCTGTGAGCATGAGAACACAGGAGATAATTCCTGATGAAGTATAAACTGAACAACTTTGGCTGTCTTACACACTCTAGTGAACATTGCCTACTAAATAGCCCTTTACACACTCCCCAAGATTCCTGTGGCTTTGAATTCTAATCGGGCCTGAACAGGGTTTTCTGGACACAAGTCTGACCCTGCTGATATTCCAGCATTTGGATTTACCTCTTCATTTGGAGCAAGGATAAACAAAAAAATCACTTAATCTCCATCCCCCAAGTGTCATAATTTGGATTTCTGTAGAATGGCTTGAGTATTGCCAATTTCATGCATCTTTCCACCATTGCTTAACTGTGGATGCTTCAATCCGCACTGAGGAGCTCCCCCACCCTCACTCCTCCAAACAGCCTGTCCTAGCAACTACCAACCAAGGCAGCACAGAAAATTGGAAGAAAAACCTGTGTATGTACATCTATTTTGATTCACAGATGTATCTTAAGAAAGAAGTAACTATCCAGCATAGTGTGATGGCAGGAGCAAAAGGATGATTCACTCAATGCCCAGATGCTTCCTTCCTAAAATGTAGCCCTTGCCTGCTTGCTAAAGGCATACATTTTTGAAAGAGGATTTATTCACTTGTGATTTTTAATCTCTGATACAACATCATTACCTTAAAAGCTAGTGTAGTTGAAAGGGCACACAGTATGGCGAATGCTTATGTTCCAGCCCTGGCTCAACTAGTAAACAACTGCCTAATCTTAAATACACCATGTATTTTTCTTTACTGAACCTCACTACATTATCATTTACAAAATACAGTAATTAGATTTCGGTATATCAAACCTTGAAACTGCAGAGAAAATATTACATCTTAATCTATTATTAGTCACATCTGTTTTGTATATGAATGAGTTTCAAGTTCTTTCTTGAGAGAAGATTTAACAAGACAAGAAGAATTAGAATTTTGCTTGTTTTATGTGGAAAATGGTGACAAAATTACAAGAAGCAGAAGTGAAAGAATTGCAAGGCACTAAGGCAAACTTTATAGCATCATTTTGTGTGTGCTATTGTTACAATTTATAGGAAAAAACACCTTTAATTTCAGCTTAGTCTAAGTTTGATTGCAAAATCTACTTTCTTACCAGACTAACCAATCTCATTGTGCTGTGTCATGCTTTGAGGTAAGAGTGAAAGTAAGTCATTATCAATGTTCAACTTTGAAATAACAAATCATCTCTTTATTATATATCTTGCCTTGTTTCACAAATGTTTATCCCAAGCCTCTCATCTAAGGAGGCATGACAAAAATAGTCATATTTCACCTTTTTCTACATATAACTTCTTGATTGGAAGTCTGCCTATATATATTTAAGCTTTTTGATTCCATACCTCTGAAAATTATGGAGTCTTAAAATGTTACAGCTCAAGCCCAGCCCATTAAAATAATTCCTTCTTCAACATACAAGACAGGTAGCCATTCTATACTGGGTAAAAAAATTCTTCCTATAATCACTCATTCTGAATTCTGGGAACTAGGGGCTCAATATTTTGCCAGGTGATCTATGCTAATTTTGGATATTTTAAGACTATTAATTCTTTCTCTCAATAATTTGAAGAGGAAGTTTCAACCTTTAGGTTTGTGCATCCAATCCACTATCAGAACATAGTTATAAAGCTGTTCCCAATTTTTATCAGTTATTTTAATATGCAGTGTCATCTGTCATGCCCAACCTAAATTTCCTTTTTTCTAGACCCACACTCTCCAATATGGTAGCCACCAACCTATATGGCTATGATGGTTAGTTTTATGTGTCAATTTAGTTAGGCTTTAGCTACCAGTTATTCAATCAAACACTAATCTAGGCGTTACTGTGAAAGTATTTTGCAGATATGGTTAACTTTAAGTAAGGGAGATTATCTTGGATAATATGTTTGGGCCTCATCTAATCAGTTGAAATGTTTGAAGAGCAGAAATGAGGTTTCCCTGAAGAAGAAGAGATTGTGCCTGTGGAATGCAGCTTTAACTCCTGCCCAGGAGTTTTGAAACAGCCCTTCTTTATAGGTTTTTAACTTGCCTAGCCAGCCCCCAATGTAAGCCAATTCCTTGCAATAAATCTCTAGATAGATAGATAGACACATACATACATACATACATATATAAATGGATAGATAGATGCATAGATACATGCATACATACATACATAGATACATACATACATAGGTGGATATAGATAGATACATACATAGGTGATAGATAGAGATCTACATATCCTACTGTATTGTTTCTCTGGTGAAACTCTGAGTGATATAGTGGTTATTTCCATGTAAATGTAAATGAAATAAAATTAAATAAGATTTAAAAGTCACAGTGGCCATATTTCAAGAGTTCAATACCCACCTGATACTAATGGCTACAATACTGAACACCACAGAAGATTTCCATTATAGCAGAAAACTCTAACACAAAGCACTTTTCTAAAGCAAGCTTTTCCAGTGTCTTCCATCATTTCTTATTAAACATACTAATATAATATCACATCACTTTGTCTTAAAGATTCACTAATATTTTAATATCCCTGTTAAGATATGATACTGAAAATGGAATATTATATACTCCAAAGGAAACATGATAGGCTCAGGATATGAAGGAATTACCGTCCCTTAAACTGGTTATTATTGAAATAGTTCCCAAAGCCAGATCTGAATAGTCATGCTGGTTTTCCCGTCTATTTTGACAAATTTTTTTCCACATTTCCTTCTTTCTTGTCAGTAAATAATTTTATTATATTAATAAAACTAATCAGTAGAGAGGAGATGGAGGAGACATAATCTAACCTAAGCATCTTCAATGGTGAGAGATTTTTTATTGAAAAGATTTAATTCAAAAGATTATTACAAAAATAATAAATAGAAAATATGAATAATAATATAGGAGTAGGAAAGGAGAGAGTGAGAATTAAGAGAGACATTGAGGGCCGGGCGCAGTGGCTCACGCTTGTAATCCCAGCACTTTGGGAGGCCGAGGCGGGCGGATCACGAGGTCAGCAGATGGAGACCCCGTCTCTACTAAAAATACAAAAAATTAGCCGGGCGTGGTGGCGGGCGCCTGTAGTCCCAGCTACTGGGAGAGGCTGAGGCAGGAGAATGGCGTGAACCCAGGAGGCGGAGCTTGCAGTGAGCCGAGATTGCGCCACTGCACTCCAGCCTGGACGACAGAGCAAGACTCCGTCTCAAAAAAAAAAAAAAAAGAGACATTGAGAAGTGTAGAAAGGAAATTAGAAATGAGAATAAGCCTAAGAAGGAAAAGGAATAGAGACTTCTAAGCAGGTGAAGACTCAAAGAGGTTTAGCAAGAGAGGTATGAGAAAATATGACTTTAGGAAGTACTTACTTTATTTGAAATGAATCCTTTCCAATGTTTAAATGCAAAGGTACAAAAGAGGACTAGGCTTCCTTTAAATAACTTTTAATTGCTTGGCGATTTTTATTTTTAAAATTTACTTTCCAATGAAGTATTGCCTTGTGCCTGAATTATGAAGGTCCAGAAATTATTCTTTATTGATTATATTTCTATTAATTTGGGCTTAGATTATAGCTGAATTTATTACGGTTGCATCTCTTTGTTGGTTTATATTCAGTTTACATCAATAAAAGCTGTTAAATGCTTTTGACATGAATGCTATTAAGTCTGGTCACTCCTACCTTTAGGTAACTGATTGGTAATGTATATGTTGAAATTTACATTTCTTGCTAAATTTGCTTCTGTGAATTTTGTCCTGTAATATTGGTGTGTTAGAAATTTTTCAGAATTTTCTCTGATAGCTTATGTTTTAGCTCTCACAATTAGAATGCCTTTAGCTCCAGGGACCAACTACCTCTGTAAAACTTACTAAAATAAGGAAACTTAGTTCATTAAGGTAGAGATTGAGTGAACTTCAAAATTTATTGATGCAGGAGTTTAACACTGTCATCAGAATTTCAGGTTTGTTCTTCCTCTCTGATGTGCTTTCTACAGATTAGTCATGAAATGACATACTCTCATGATGCTATGGCAGTTGCCAAGTAAAATCAGAGCTACTGCTTTCTTGATCACATACAGGAAGGCAAGAGAAGCTTTCTATGGCTCTCCCTTAGGAGTTAAAGATTTTCCTAGAAGCCTCCAGGAAATCTCATCCAATGTCTCACTGATCAGATTAGGATGATGTGTCCATTTTGGAACATCTCTGGCCAAGAAATAGAATCTTTCTTAGACTAATTATATCCATATCTGTAGCCAAGAATAGAGTCACCATTCTTTGAATAAAACGGTGCCTATGCTGGGAAGAAAGAAGAGATTAATAGAGTATGAATAAATCATCAACAATTTTTACCATGATAACTTCTTTGGTTTTGTGTGATTGATAATTTTTGAATTTTATGTATTTATCCTATTTTCTTTTCTTTTCTTTTTTTTTTAGATGAAGTCTCACTCTGTTGCTCAGGCTGGAGTACAGTGGCATGATCTTGGCTCACCGCAACTCTGCCTCCCGGGTTCAACCAATTCTCTGCCTCAGCCTCCCAAGTAGCTGGGATTACAGGCAACTGCCAGCATACTAAGCTTTTTTTTTTTTTTTTTTTTTTGAGACCGGGTTTCATCATCTTGGCCAGGCTGGTCTTGAACTCCTGAGCTCATGATCCACCCGTCTCGGCCTCCCAAAGTGCTGGGATTACACGCGTGAGCCACCGCGCCTGGCCTATCCTATTTTCTAATAACAATGTTGATAAGGCGAGATTAAGGGGTGTCTTCAGAGATCAGTTTTCAACATGACCTCCATTTATTAATTAAAAGTCTAAGTGTTAATTGAAAAATCACTTGTAAATTATGAATTCATTAGAATCCAGTGTTTTTAAATTGCAATAATTTGTAATATGTTATAATTTCTAGCTATTAAGGAAAGTCCAAATATTTGCTGAGCACCTACCATGTGCCAACTCCTTTTTACATGTTGGGGATATACAGTGAACTGAATAGGCTAAAATGCCTGCTCTGAAGGAGCATTTTATTTAATGTGGGTAAGGGGACTGTCAATAAATAAATGAATTACATTTTTAGCATATCAGATTGTGCTACATATGGAAAAAATAAAGCAAGATATGAGAAGAGGTGTCAGGGTGTAGTGAATGATTATAATTTTAAAAAGAATGGTTAGTAAAATCCTCAGTGAGAAGAAAGCAAAGATCTGAAGGAGATAAAGAGATGTGAGGACAGAACATTCCAGGCATAGGGAACAGCAAGACCGAGAGAGTTCAGTGACCAGAAAGGAGGGAAGGATAACAGAAAAGGAGGAGGTCTGAGACAGTGCAATATGGGGGTGGGAAGCAATCCTGTTGAGCTATTGTAATGGGGCCTATTTTAATGATTTTGGCTTTTATCTTAATGGATATAAGAAATGCTGGAGAACATTAACTATAAAATAATCTAAATTATGTTTTTAAAGATTTTTTTTTGGCTACGGTGTTTGACAACAAGTTGTAGGAAGATGAAGGCAGAAGCTGAAAATCACCTTGAAGACCACTGTGACAATGATCGTCACTTGAAGCAGAATGGTGACAGTGTTCGTGTTAATAGGAGATCAGATTCTGGATACATTTTGGAGGTAGCAATCAGGATTCGCTAGTAGATTCTATGTGGACATTAAAAAAAAAGGAGTCAAGAAGCCAAGGTGACTTTTTTTTTCTTTTTTTGCCTGTGAACCTAGAATGATTGAGATGCTATATGACAAAATGGGAAAGACCACAGGAAATTTAGGTTTGGAGGGAAAAGCAAAAGCGTGATTTTAGGTACATGAAGTTTGAGGTTACTATTAAACATTGCAATAGTGGTATCTATAAGTAATAGAATATGCAAGTCTACAATTCAGAGGTGAGAGCCATAAAGATACAAACTTGAGTCATCAGAGTAGGATTGGATAAGATCACCAAGTGTAGGTAAAATCTGAAAGTGACCCAAAATCTGAAACTCTGAGCAAGCCTAATTTTAGAAGTTAAGGAAATGAAGAGGAATCAGCATAGGAGGCTGAGAAGTAAGAGTCAATGAGAAGAGAAACACTAGGAGAGTTGTGTGCAGGAAGCCACTTGAAGAAAACTTTCCCAGGGGAAGGGAGTAATTAAATTGGTCAAATACCACCAAGTCAGACTGAGGACTGGAGATCTTGTTAAGAGTAGATTGGGTGAGATATTGGGGATGGAAGTCTGACTGATGTATATGCAAGAAGAAGAATGAAAGAGGAAGAATTGTAGAAAGTTTAGCCAACTCTTCTGGGCAGTTTTAGTTTATGGGAAAAGGGTAGTAGTTGAAGGGGTTGAAAAGACAGATATTGTTATGAAGATAGGAGAAAAATAATATGCATATTTATTAATGAAAAGTATGCAGAGGAGAGGGAGTAAATGATGATCATGAGAGAGGGGAGAATTTAGACACAGCACCGATGCCCTCTAGTTAAAAAGAGGGGATGACGTTCAGTGCACACTTGTTCAAAATGTGAGAAGCTAGCACATGAGTCATTTGGAGATGCCATAGTGGGATTAGAAACAGTCACAGGTAAGTATCTTGTGTTTCACACATATAGGCCCTTCACAGATGAATGGTGGTTAGATATTATAATATATTTTATCCCCTTCAAAAGTTAGTTTTGAACTAAAGCTACACTATTATGTACTTGCACATGATTATATTGCATTATACACTCATAAAAATAATTTTAGATTGTGTTAAAATTAATTTTATTATTGATTTAAGGATGATATAATCAAAAAGACCTAAGCAATACTAGGTCCATTGAAAGAAAGTGTCAAGACTGAAGCCTAGTTGGGACTTCTGAGACCTATGGGTGGATTAAAGGAGTTAAGGTTCGTGGGAGCCTCAGATAATTTATTAGTTTTCTATTGATGCATAACCAAATGTAGAGGCTTAAAATCACACAGATACATTCTTTTATAGTTGCCAGGGTCAGGAGTGCAAACACTTGTTAGCTGAGTCTTCTGCTCATGTTTTCACCAGACCAAAATCAAGGTTCTGGCCAAGGCTGGAATTCTCATGTGAGGGTAAAGATCCTTTTCCAAGCAGCAGTTAGCAGAATTCACTTCCTTGAAGCCCTGTGACTGATATCCCTGTTTTCTTGCTTGTTCTTAGCCAGAGGCTTCTCTCAGCTCCTGAAGCTACCCACTATGTCATGCCACATGGACCCCAGAGGTAGTTTAAAGCATAGCTGTTTGTTTTCTTCCAGGCCAACAGGAACATGTTTTCCTGACATATCACTTTCTTTAAAAAAATTGTATTCTTTAAATTTGGGGGATACACAGAGGTACATGAGATGTTTTGATACAGGTATGCAATGTGAAATAATCACATCATGGAGAATGGGGTATCCATCCCCTCAAGCATCTATCCTTTGTGTTACGAACAATCCAATTACACTCTTTCAGTTATTTAAAAATGTACAATTAAGTTATTATTGACTATAGTCTCCCTGTTGTGCCATCAAACAGTATGCATTATTCATTCTTTCTATATTTTGAATGCATTAACCAACCCCACCTCCCCTCACCCCTCACCAATTCCCCCACTACACTTCGCAGCCCCTGGTAACCATCCTTCTACTCCACATCACCTTCTTTCAAAGGGCCTTCTGATCAGGTCAGTCTCACCCAGAATAATCTCTTTGAATTAACTCAAGTCACCTGATTAGCAGCAAATCACAGGAGTAATATCCTGTCATAGTCATCAGTTCCTCACTCACTCAAGGGGAGAGGATTCCACAAGGTATGTACAAAAGGGATGAGAATTTTAGGGCTATCTTAGAATCCTGCCCACCGCAGGCAGTAAATTTCTAAACAGAAACAGACGTAAGCTCCCCTCACCACTCTTGATTCTGGATATTTCTGAAAGGGAAGGGAATTGAAGACAGAGCTTTGGGAACATTATTATGTGGTAGGCAAGTCTTTAGTTATAGAAAGAGACTTATTGTCTGAGGATGGCCTATAGGTCTGTGAAAGGAGAAACTGCCGTTCTTTGTAATTAGCGCTCTATTCTCAGTCATCCACAGACCTCAACTTTATTATGTAATCAAAATGCTGCACTTAGATGCAACTGATGCAATATTTCACTTTAGTATTTGTTGGTTTGGTTTGTGATTTTGCATGGCAATAGGAGTAGAGATTAATAAGCTTTAATTTATAAATGCACTGTGCCAGGGTCTTAAAAGGACAGGTGGGAAGGACTGGTGCTTAGAATGGTATTAGGTAAAAAGTCAAAAAGCCACTCTTCAGATTCCCAGAGAGTGAACCAGGAAAGAGGAAGCTAGCTAAGCCAGGAAGTCTATCTATATGGTAAGAAGAGAGGATCCCAGGTCAGAATGATGGCAGGATGGGGAAGCAAACGCAATTATTTTCCATTGTGTGCTCATAGAACCTCAGTCAGAGAGTTCAACATTTCCAAATTTGCACGTATTATCTGGCTGCACATCAACGATAACCACAAACATAGAAATATCATACGCACCTTATGATTTAAGTATACCTCAGAATGGGCAAAGAAATTTCCATTTGAACTCTACAATACCTAGGGCTGTAAAAGCATAGAATTACTTGGGAAGTGAAAAATGTTCACGTATCTATGGCTCTGTTTGTAACAAAGACAATTATTAACTTTTCAGAAATGTTGCAAACTCAAACTGGTTGTTAAACACAGTCATTTTTAAAGCTTAAGTTATATAAGCTTACAATAAAATAATTTATATTAAAGTCAAAGATAATAAATGTTTGAAACTCATTACTTCCTAATTATTTCATTATATTTTATTATTACCTATGGTGTTGAGTTTATTTATGTCTGTTGTATCTTTAGAATAGAAATACTATATGACAGTGCATTACTGTGCATCTCATCCCGACTCGACTCGGTAATGTCACATTGGTGGCTTGATCTTGGCCATGGAGTATTTCCAACTCCAAAATCAACAAACACAACAAATAGGAAGTTGTCTTAGTGGAAGCTGTAAAAGGTTTCAGTTTAACCAATATAATTATATAAGGATTAGAAATTGTTTAACAGTACAGCACATCAAATGTAATGACCATACATTTTTTGGGAAATTGCTAGTAGATTGGGAAGAAACTCTATTTGTCAAATCAGAGTTGAACTGCAACCATAGCTTGGCTTCAAATACAAAATTTTAATTGAGATCAATAAAGGCATTCTTCAGGAATCAATGGCTATACGACCTATAGCTTAAAAATTATTATATAATTTTATATTATTTGTAAATGTGTTATACATCCTTCATGTCAGTAAAACCGATAATAAATATGTATGCATATATGTATACATACAACTCTATCTATGTATATTCATAGATGCAACTGATGCAATATTTCACTTTAGTATTTGTTGGTTTGGTTTGTGATTTTGCATGGCAATAGGAGTAGAGATTAATAAGCTTTAATTTATAAATGTACTGTGCCAGGGTCTTAGAATGACAGGTGGGAAGGACTGGTGCTTAGAATGGTATTAGGTAAAAAGTCAAAAAGCCACTCTTCAGATTCCCAGAGAGTGAACCAGGAAAGAGGAAGCTCATTTCTGAACCCCCTTGGGAATCAGATTGTTTAACGTTTCCCAGGACACCAGTGGCTCTAGGCCAAAGATACAACTCAGTGCATTTGATGGTGGTGCCCACTAGACAACAGCCGGGCATAAAACACATGGGTTCAGGTCCTGGCTTAGCCACTGATGTGTGAGATTTGGAAAGTCACTTCACTTCCTAGTTTCAGGTTTCCCTTCTGCAAAATAAAGATAGCAGTTTCTGATACAACTGCCTGATAGGATTGCTGTGGGAAACAGGCAAAGTAATGGATGTAAATTTCCTTTGAAAAATTGTGGTGGAGAGGATTACCAAAGTCTTTGCCCTCATGGAATTTATATCTCTGTGCATTCGGTGAAGATTCCTGGGGCATGTCAACTGGACACAATCTCAGCGGGCGCCTGGCCCAAGTCCTTCACTTTACAAGTAATGAGAGAAGACCACAGAATTGAACTGTTTTTGTGAGTATTGTCATGAGGTATTGATATGGTTTGGCTGTGTCCCCACCCAAATCTCATTTTGAACTGTACCTCCCATAATTCCCATGTGCTGTGGGAGGGATCCGGTGGGAGATAATTGAATCATGGGGGCAGTTTCCAACATGCTGTTCTCATGGTAGTGAACAAAGTCTCATGAGATCTGATGGTTTTATAAGGGGAAACCCATTTTGCTTGATTCTCATTCTCTCTTGCCTGCTACCATGTAACATGTGCCTTTCACCTTCTGCATAATTGTGAGGCCTCCCCAGCCATGTGGAACTGTGAATTAAACTTTCCTTTATAAATTACCCAGTCTTGGGTATGTCTTTATTAGCAGCATGAGAACAGACTAATACAGGTGTGTATATATCTAATATGGCATTTTTCCATTCTTAGCCTTGGTAATTTCTAGGGCCAATTCAATAATATAGGAAAAATAGGGGAAAATAGCTATTTCATCATATTATTCAACATATATACCAAGCAATTGTAGCCCGATGCATCACAGGCTGAGTGATCTGTTTAGCCAGGACAACATTTAAGGAATAATTCCACTAACAAATATTCTTGAAAGTTAGGGAATAGGGTTGCTCTTTCAGGATCCTTGACAGAGAAAGATTTACTATTTAGATTATAAGAAATAATGTGCAGAAAAGTTATTTGATTCAAAGTAAGTATCTCTTCCCAACTTCAGTCTGAATATTAAAATCCCTTTCAATATTATGATCCAGAACTCACAGTGATTTATCTTGTCTTATTAGAAAGATTTCTTCTTTCTTTGCCTTTGCCTTGTAAAAGCCTATACACATTTATAGTTTCTCAAGTACATATCAATTCTTAGGTATACAATAATTCAGTGCATTCCTGATAGGGAAGAAGTCTCCATTGACCAGCCGATGTATATTGTATGGTCTTGTACCAGATATGTCCTGAATTTTGCTGCAATCTCTTTAAACATCCAGACTATAAGTCTAATCGATCTAAATGAAAAATAGACACATGGATCTATACCTCAACAGCCTGTGTTATCTCCTGGTAAGCACTGACTGATGGAGTGAATTACATATGTGCAAATATGAACCAGGTAACTGATGATGTTGAAGAACTTACTGTTTTTTCATGATCCCTTTCAGCTGTTAGGTAACAACTGAGTTCCTACTGGGGACTTCCTTCTCCACAAAGCAATGAGCTCTTTTAGTAGGTGAAACTGTCTATCTGTCTGTGTCTGTAGTCATAAATTCTGTTAGGTATCATTAAAAGGTGATTTTCATAAGATGTCCCATGTTTTAAAGAAGGGTTGCAGCACAATCTTCCCGACATGAAAACCAGATATAGTGTAATTTCCCACTTATTTTCTTTAGCCTGTTTGGAGCTAAGAGTCTAGTCATTGCATTAACATGCTGGTAGCTGATTGCACTTCAGGCTTTCTCCTCTAATGATTTCAGGTAATATAGAGGTAGAAGAGAATATGATTAATGACACAGAATCATTTCAGCACTTCAGAGTTTATTAATCAAGTGTGTGATACACTGGGGCTCTAACTGGAATGCCAAATTTCAGGTGCCCATGTGCCATTTCCAAATGAATCTTAACACATGTAAATCTGCTGTATGTGAAGATGTAATTATAAAACGACTATGGAATGGCTCAGGGCCAATTTGAGGCCTGCTCATTGGCTGTCAGAATTTATTCCTGATTCATTTTGACTTTACTCACCACTGGAGCACAGGGAAAGAGCTATTCCATGTTCAAGTTCCTATAAAGCCTCTCTTTTTGTTTTTCCTCTGTAACCTAGGTCATGAGGGATGGCTGACGTTCAAACCAAACCAAATACAAACAAAAAAAAAAGCAGTGAAGGCAAGTGAAAATAAGTCAAGAGGATATGAATATGATTAAGTAGTTTGCCTTCTTGCTGATAGAACTGGCCTGGCCATGCTCATCTCAGTAACAAAGAGTCATAAATCAATGACAGTCTCATCATTCATGCCCAAAAGATTCCCATAAAAAAGATCTTCCCAGGGGATTTCCCTATCAGTCTCCTAACCAAGCTATTTTTAGTTTATTTAATTCTGTGGTAATCAAGGCAGATAAACTCAGATCCCTTGTTATTTTATGGCCCAGAGAAGCAATTTCAAATTTCTGTTGATTTTCCCAGTTGTAGGAAGCAAAAATGTCATCCCTTGGGAAAGCTCAAATCTTCATAAATCTGGCCTCATCCAACCTAGAGTCATTGCCCGTTTTATTTTAGGGGAAACCAAGTTAACGAATGCTCAGACTTACAAGTAAAAACCAAGCTTCACCCTATCTTTAAAAAATATATTTGCCAGGTTTCTGAAATCAGCAGAATTTTATTTTCTTCTTTTTGTTTCAGGGGGTAGGGATGTAGCAAATTTCTATGCTAATATTTATGTTCAAAAAAAAAAAGTAAAACTGAAGTTCTGACCTAAGCCTAAACCTGACATTCATAATAAAACTGTCCCATCAATTCACATCATTTGCAGAACTACATTATTCATGACAATAGACTTTGATGTCTCAGCCATGAATAGTTTTAAAACTAAAACATTAGTTGTCACCACATCATGCTCTGCCTGTAGATATACTTAGCTTCTTTCGTGAGAACTGGTTATTAGGAAAATACTTGCCTCTGTAGTTGACCGTGACGTGTCTGATCTTCCATCATATACAGAGTTCCTGCGGAGCCTTGGAGTATGGGTTGATGCTCAGGGTTTCAACTCCATATGTAGGTTGAGAATGTTCAAATAGGTGACAACTTAAGAAAGCAAAGGTAAAAATCATGAAAATCACCCATTTATTTACAATGTAAAAAGAGCTTGCCTTTTTAAAGACATTAGCATCCTTCCTTTGTAGCAGTCCCATTTCCTAAGAACCCCAGAAAACCATTTTCTTCTCAAGCTGTTACAAAAGGGCTTTTTCTAAGTAGGTGTCTAGAAAGTGATCTCTATCTGTACAAGTCCTTAAGCAAGAAAAAAAATCTAGGCCTGTTCTAAAGGATTTGCCATGTAGTTTCCATTGAACTTTCAGATACAGCCAAAGTGAGATTGAGTTTTTTCACCAGAGTTTTTTCAATCCCATTTGTAAGCAGATCCCTGATGACTCCATAAATCCTTTAAAATAGTGGTATTCAAAATTATTTTTATTATAAATTTCTTATTGGAAAAAAAATTAAGTGCGTGGGTGTGTCTACATCTACACACATTTATTTGTAAGTGAAATAAATGCACTGTTGAATATGTACATTAAATAAGCTATAAAAGAAAAGTAATATAATGAGATCAAAGGTATATATAAATAGATATTTTAGTGTTTCCCTCCATTAACATGGTATTACAGGTGCCATCAAGCATTGAGCCTTGGGTTATTGTGCTGCACACGGAGACCATGGAACAGACTCCAATGTAGCTGATAATTTTAAGCAGATAGCGCTTCTACATTGAGAGTAAGCCATGGCCACTGAAAGAGACACATTCCTTTCCGGTAATGTTGGGTTTGTTAATTTAAGATTCAGACTGTCATTCTCTGTATGTACTTAATTACCTGAATATACTTTTCTTTCACAGTAACTTTCTTTCCTCATTGTTATTCCTCCCTCTCTTAATATTCAAATACAGATATTGAGAGACCCTTTGCTTGAAAAATCAAGTTATGTTTAGCCTCTGTAGCTCTGTACCATGAGGCTTGGGGACAGTGTTTCGTTTTTGGTGGGTTTAACAATATAAATGTTCTTTTAATTCATATTGCACTCCTGTAGGAGGTGAGAAAAAGGACCTTATGCAGCATCTGCCTGAGTTTCCCTGCTGAACATCACAAGCAGCTGTTGCAGCAGGTCTGGAAGAACTGCTTCTGAAAGAAAGTGCTGTGAACAGTATTTCCACAGCTCCTCAGAGACCATGGAGATGGCATGCTGGAATCAGTGATTTTATAGCTGAATTATCCAGTTTTTCTCTTCTGTTGCTTGCTAGTGTAACTTACATTTAACCCTTTCACCAGCATGTGGCCCGTGGCCAGAAAATAAAATTCAAATCAGCCAATGTGATTGCTTTACATTACCTGAACATGTTTATTCTTAGGACACTCCCGATAGGTACAAATCTCCGTGCTAAATTATACACTTAATTTGACTGATAAAAATATTAAATAGAAGTAACCCCCCAAATGTGTGATGGCACTTAACCTATATTAATAAAATTTTTGTCTAATAAAACAGCCCTTCTCATAAATAGGAACTGGAAAAACCACTTTAGCAGAAATATAATCTGATGGGTTCTTCCAAATAAAAATTTCAAAACTTTAACAGAGACATCAGCTAAGTTTGAGGATAAGAAATAAAGAGAACAAAATTGCCTAAAGAAGAAAATGCGGGCTATGTGGCTTTGCTGCTGAAAGAGAAATGGCAAAGACAGAGGAGGAAAAGGTCCAAAGGCTGAAGGTCTCTTAGAAATGGCCAAGGAGCCTGCTGTTTAACTTAAAAAAAAAAAAAAAGAAAAAGGTTTTTTAAGGAATTGACATTGTTTAAAGCAAACTGCTCCATCTGCTAAAATCATAAAGTCTGATACAAGCAAAACATTTTATCTGAATGTGTTCTGATGTAGAAGTGTGATGAAAGAATAGAAAAGGTGCTAAGTTCACACCAGGGCTAATAAGATATTAGAAGGAAAGCACAGGCAACAAAGGACATTAGGACAATCATCATGCAACTAAAATTTAGAGTTAATGATGCTCAGGGCTACTGGTGACCATGAAAGCAGAGGCACTGAATTTTTTTCAGAATTGTCCGTAAGGATATTAATCCTTCCAAAAATGGACTGGAATTTGAGACAATCGGGGTGGTAAATCATAGAACATCATAAAAAGAGACTGATCGCAATAGATTTCTGGGTTTCAAATGTTTGCCAATGTCCACCCAAATCAAGGCATTCAATATTCTAGCTTGTCTCATTTTAGATAGGCAATATCAATCAATTTGTTTTAAAATAAGTGCACTGCATAGGCATCTACACCAACTGAGGAACTTTTATAGTAGAGAAAGCAGAGCCGTGAGGAGACTCAAAACAATGTCATCTGAAAAGGGGTTACTGGAATCCTAGCATTAAGAAGAAATGCAGAAACAGCAAGTTAACAGACTTCAAATAGTTGAAAACCCATCATGGAAAAGAGGGAATAGATGATTTCTGTAGGTGTCATATGGTTAGATTTTGTGTCACCATCCAAATCTCATCTTGAATTGTAATCCCCATAATCCCCATGTGTCAAGGGAGAGACAAGTTGGAGGTAATTGAATCATGGTAGGAGTTTTCCCCATGCTGTTCTCATGATAGTGAGTGAGTTCTCAGGAGATCTGATGGTTTTATAAAGGGCTCTTCCCCTCTTCATTTGGCACTTCTTCCTGCCACCCTGTGATGAAGGTGACTTGCTTCCCCTTCACCTTCCACCATGATTGTAAGTTTCCTAAGGCCTCCCCAGCCATGCTGAACTGCCAGTCAATTAAACGTCTTTCCTTTATAAATTACCCAGACTCGGGCAGTTCTTTATAGCAGTATGAAAATGGACTAATACAGGTGTCATACCTGAATGATGGAAATAAGATCAATATGTACAAAAAAGAGATGTCCTTTCAATATAATGAAAATTCCCTAATAGCCAAATAGCTTTGGCTATTCCCTAGATGTAAGGAATTTTCCCAAGAGGCAGTGATATAGTTGTCAATGGTGTCATTTAGGCAGACATTGAAGAAAAGACAGCTTTGCTTTGGGGATTGTTTACCATTTTCTCAAACAAAACTGGAAGCTTAATATGTAAAATTGATAAGTAGAGCTACCCACCGGAGGATCTCAGAGCTCTGCTGGTTTATCCTCCCCATCTCTGCACCCTTTCTTTCTGCCATATGTCCACGTCATGGAGGTTTCTAAGAAGGGTCAGTCAAGGGCAGTTCAAATACCACTAGTGTAGCTTTTGATTAATCTTCTGATCTTTTCCATGGATCAACAAATGGCAATGTCCTCTTCCTCTCCACCATTTTGCTTCATCCATAACCCAAGTACTGCCAGTTTCCTGCGTCTGTGTGAAACACTGATAAGATCTGGATCTGCTCATTGAGAATCCATTAATTTTGTTCAACTTCATTCACATACTCCTCTCCTCTGGCCCCTTTTCCAATTCGAAGTGAGAAAAGTGGATGCATGGGTGATTCTATTTAAATCTGTGGTGTCTTACTGAAAGGTGTTTCAAAATAATACCACCACACGTTTCCCATGTTTAAATGTGTTTTTACTTAGCTGTTTAAACTTTAGACTTTTCCAAGTGGGTTCAGAACAGCTTAATCATATAAGGTATACTATAATCCTGTGAGGTAGAAACTATTTTCTTTCCCAATTCACTGAGAAAGCAGTAGATGTTCAAGAAACTTAAGCCCTATCTAAAATATTATGGAATTAGTAAGTAATTATGCCTGGCCCTGAGCCTAGAATTCCTGATTTTATCTCTTAATATTTTACTGTCCTGGCAAAGCAAAACACAGTCTCTAACTTACATCTTCTTCCTTGGG
The DNA here is from genome assembly GCF_006542625.1 of Nomascus leucogenys. NCBI lineage: Eukaryota > Metazoa > Chordata > Mammalia > Primates > Hylobatidae > Nomascus > Nomascus leucogenys. The sequence goes on along the minus strand of NC_044388.1, from coordinate 39,388,038 downwards.
CTACCTCATTTTCATTTAAACAGCCATCCTCGCTTTTGGAAAGAAAGAAGAATAAATCTTCAAGTCAGGTGTGAGTTGAGCCCTGGAATAAACACGTCAAAGCTACACAAACCATAAAGTCTGCCCTTTTGGGACTGATTGGACCATTCTTGACACAGGAAAGACAAAGGCCAATGAAGATTCAGCCTAAGGTTTATTCTTCAAGCCATTTCTCTGCTTCAGAATTGGAGGCTGGTAGAATAAGTTTTGAAGAGTCAACTGCAGAGCCCACTGGAGAGGACATGTGTTCACGTGGAGAAATAATTGTTAGAATGAGACAGAACAGATCGAAGCCCACCGTTGCTCCACAAGCATGAAGTTATGCCATCTTCTCATCGTACTTCTCCAATCTTACACCAACTCCACAGGGGAGGCTGGTATGTATAGGGGTGTTCTGCCAGCCACCCAGAATTGATAGCAACCACTACAGGCATTTTTTTTTTTTTTTGAGACGGAGTCTCGCTTTGTCACCAGGCTGGAGTGCAGTGGCGTGATCGCGGCTCACTGCAACCCTCCAACTCCCAAAACAGGCATCTTTTTAGAGAGGTGTCTGAATTTTCTGGGGGAAGTCAGCACAGTTGAAGAGTGTACAGAAGCAACTGTGAAAAATGAAGAGAATAACATTTGTGAGAATGCAGAAATTCTTCAATTTTCTTTCTTTTTGAGCCAGAGCGATAAATTTGAACAGACTGAAGCACAAATAAATGTTTTGCTGTTAATTCACACCCAGGCTGTACGTTAAGATGTGTATAGTGGGGAAGTAGGTGAGTCTAAATTCATTTCTGCTCTTTTTGATGGTCTCATCTACCAAAAGAAGATCTCTACTGACCTCATCCTCACTTCCATTTTCAGGTACTCAGAAGATTCATGTTTGTAAAAACAGGACTGAGCACCTCCTGGGAAAATAACCTTTTAAAAAGAATGGATCATATTAACTCTTGGCTGACACTTCCTTAAGTGTTTTTAGAGCTAGGGAAACCACTTTTAAAATTCGAATTATATATAAGGTTCTGAAGCCTCTTATAAGCTACTAATCTGATTGACTTGAATCCTCTACTTGGCCTTGGTTATCCAGGTAGCTGTGAGCTTCATGATCCAATCTCAGATATTACAGTGGATGGGGTATAGGTTGTGTGTTGCTGACAACACATTGATTTTTGAAAGAAATACCTTTTAAGAAAACGAAAAGTTAATGCAATATTTTACCAAATGAAAGTTAATCTCTCCTAAAAAGTGGTTAGAAAATGAAAGTAGATTCAAGATGCTTTGGTTCAATGGTTTTCAAACTGTTTTTCTCATAGTCCTGAGTTTCCTTGAAAATGCCTTTGGGACATCTTCAGATGTAAAGAAAGGGGTGAAGAGGTCAGGAATTCGTATCCTATTTCAAAACAAATAAATTCTATTTTTATCTGTCTTTAGATGTGAGTCTTTTTGAAATATTTCAATGGGCAAGAAAGTTTCAAAGTTTAAAAAAGTTAGAAAAGCACAAATATGCCTAAATTCCTCAATGATAACTGCATAAAGGACTAAAGGGAATGTAATTCATTCTCTTTGTCATCATTACCTCTCTGGTGCAAAACCTTTAATAGCTCTGTAGGGCCTAATTAATTAGGTTCAAGTTCCCAATTAAAGTATTAAAGCTCTGCATTAATTTGTTGACTTTATCTCCCATATTCTCTTATCCTGTGTTCCAACTAGTTGGACTCTTGTTCCAAGACAAGTCTCTCTCTTACCCACATTCCTGCCTTTACTAATACTATTGCTTCAGCTTGTAACAGTTCCCAGGTAACCTGTCTCTTACCTGTCAATGTCTTGCTCTTCATTTACTCCCAGTAGGTATGGCACCTTTCTTTATCACACCTGTCTGCATCTTTCAGCGAGCTACATTCCATCTTCCCACTGAACTGCTCAGCACTTTTGACATCTTGGATGATACCTCATATTCTGTGTTATTAACTTTTTGTCTTACTTGTTCTATTTTTTTTTTTTTTTTACTTTTTAGGTACTCATTTGTAAAGAAAGTATGTTAGTTTCTGCTTCACTGTGTGTCTTCCAGAGCCTCACACACAGTTGGTGCTTAGCCAATTTAGGTTGAAATTAAAAGACAATATTGGCCTCAGTAGTCATGTGGGTTTGAATTTGTCTTTTATCATTGAGAAAATTTAATATTTCCAGATTATGCAGCCACTTATCAGTCTTCTTAATAGGATAAATGTTCTCTTTCTGCATTCAGTGGAATTGCAATTCTACTCATAGAGGAAGCAGAAATAATCATTATCTATAAATATGCACTTATCTCCTACTATTCTGAGCAACCCTCACTGTTCTGAACACACTGGCCTCACTGCTAACTTGTGAACACAAACATACAGAATTTATTTTTTCCTCAGGGTCTTTGCAATTTTCCTCTCTGCGTGGCTTGTTGTTTACCCTCAGTTCAGCCAAAGCACTGCTCTCACAAGACAGCCTCAAAGAGGCCTTTTCTAACCCCTTATCTTAAAGGGCACTTCATAATACTCTATCCCAATTACCCTGGTTTATTTTACTTAACATCATGTGATATCATACTTTATATTGATTGGTCCGTCTAGCTAGAACTGAAGTTCCGTGAAGGCAGGAACTCAGTCTTGTTCACTGACATAACTCCAGCTCTGAAATAATACCTGGCATAAAAGAAGGACTCGTTATATATTTATTAAGTAAATGAAGATCTAAAGAAATTAAGACATGAAGGCCATCAGAGGGACAGTGTGTGATTTCTCAGAAAGAACACTGGTTTGCAAAGTAGATTTCTGAAATCCACCGCCTGCTCTACTCTTAACTAAAAAGTGGACTGAGTTTATCACATAATGTTCTAATTTCAATTTTTTTTGTTCTTTCTTTACTAATTGATACTTGACTAAGAAGGCAAAATTTTTAAAATCAAACTTTCTATGATTTTTTTGTTTGTTTGTTTGTTTTGTGATGGAGTCTTGCTCCGTCATCCAGGCTGGAATGCAGTGACATGATCTCGGCTTACTGTAACCTCTGCCTCCTAGGTTCAAGCGATTCTCCTACCTCAGGCTCCTGAGTAGCTGGGACTACAGGCGTGCCACCACACCCAGTTCATTTTTGTATTTTTAGTAGAGACAGGGTTTTGCCATGTTGGCCAGGCTGGTCTTGAACTCCTGACCTCAGATAATCGGCCCACCTCGGCCTTTCTATGATTTTTAAACCAGTTGCTTCTTCTTCTGTTAGATTCATGGAATCTTCTTATACAATGAAGACTCGTAGGCTGCTGGCACACACTGGGGGAAGTCAGCTTTCAGAAAGAATTGTGACATAGACAAGAAGTGACCAGAATTCACCCTGGAGCTGTTGATATGTGTAAGGCAGCTTAATGAAATGGCAGCTCTTGTTTTATAAAGCAGCTAATGGACTTGACAAGAATCACAGTTTTCATGCAAGGGCAGTAGCAACCCAAATAATGAGTCTTTAACTCACTCACTAGGACTGTCATATCCTCAAAATGCATTTGTTAGGAGCTGTACTGGGCCAAATGCTTGATAAATTCAATAATCTTTTTACCAAGTGCCAGCTTACTTAGTGAGGCACTAAGTACTTCCTGGGCACTAAGCAGTGCCCAGTTTATGATCTCGTTGGATTATATTAGGTGTACTTAAGCAATTGGTCATTGGGAAATTGTTCTAAAAAAGTGAGACAGAATGGGGAAATAGAACTAATTGGCTGCTTTTCTAGACTTAAATGGGGCAACAAACCTGAGATGCAAAGCTAATTACAAAATTCATTTAAGTGTAACAAATGAAGGCCTGAAAGACTAAACTATTAATTAAGGGCAAGAACATTAAAATGAAAAGATGACCATTTAGCCTTAATCCAATGATGCACGTCTCTTGCCAAGTAAATTGGCAATAGGATTTGGGGATGGAGACCTTGCTAGACCTCTCAGGTACTAACATAGGACTAGAGCAGGAGGCGTGAAGCCAAGAGTCCAACTTTCAGTGGCTTCTTGACTTCTTGGCTGGTTCTCAGCATCAGGAATTTCTGGCTGTGCAAGTTACTACTGGCCCATAGGTCAAGGACTTATAAAAAAGCAGACATCAAGCAAGGTAGAATTAAATACAAACTGGAATCAAGACTCTGAGCTGAAACTCTCCATTGTTAGGCTTCCTGAGCATCATTCCTAGTCAGCACCACTTCAAGGTACAGTTTTCTAAATAAGGCAACCTGTACTGCCCACCTCTTTTTCCTATGAGTGGAGACTGTCGCTCAGGCATATATTTTTCTGCTGCTTTGTATTTCATCTTATTGACACCCACAGATATCACACATCTTCTAGGAAGTGCAGAGTTGCATTCTGTGGTGTCTTAACTACCCTCCCACAACAACTGACTGCTCTGTCACTCTTTTCCTACAATATAAGCTCACCATGATTATGTACCCTTCTATCATTTGCTTAAGGGATTGCTCTTTGTTAGGTGATGGTAACAAATTAATATGCAGATATTAGTCCTTGTAATCTGTGGTTAATGTCATCTTTCCAAAAGGACACAAAATCTTAAAACAAATAACATCAAACACATATTGAACTTTGTAACAAGAGGGAAATTTGAAGACTATTTGTTCTAGAAACTCTTTTATCAATGAGGAGCCTGAAGCCCAAGAACCTGGCTATTCTGACCTTTGTGAGGCAGTGCTGTTTCCAGTAATCCATACTGATACCTTCCTAAGACATCGTGTTAGAATATTAGACTTTTAAAGTATTAGATTTTTAGACTTCCTGGTAGGTTTGAGGGAAGAACAAGCATTTTAGTGCCCCACAGGTCACACCTGTATGGCTCTGTTTACCTGTGGGTAAGAACAACTCTGTTGCTAGCAGACAGGAGGACAAGATATTGGCATTTATAAATGGTTGCAGGCATAGTCTTCTTAAAGATGTAATATGCCTCAAGCTACACCAGATATATAACAGGAAAGCAACTTGCTAGAAAGAAAAATGCATGGTTTGGGGGATCAGCCAGCCTTGAGTTCTTGAACAGCAATTTACCCTTCTTTCACTTCAGTTTCTTTATTTACAGAGATAATTATACTAACATTTTAGAGATAGTATAAGAATTAAGTTAATTATTAAGTATACACACATCCAGACACATATGCATATTTGACAAAGATTCTGGCATGCAATAAGAAGTCAAAAAAGAAGTTAATAATTTTTAAATTTTTATTAAAATACAAAGGGAGTGCTTTCTTAGTTATTGTAAAGACCAAATTGCCTGAATTGTCACCAAGCTATAAGTAGTGGTCTTTTCCTGGTCACAGGTATCCACCACAAGAAAATAATAATACTCTGCGAAAAGCAATCAAATTTGGACCCATTCCAACTATAACACTTAGAATGATGCTTGCCCCAAATTAGATGCCCTTTCTGCTACACACACACATACACACACACATACACACGCACATGCGCCCATGTTGAACGTTTAAGTCCTGAAATCACGTAACCTGGAGAGAAGCATAGCATCCTGCTTCTCCCCAACTACCTGCAAGGGTTACCTGACTCCAGCAGACCCTCCAGAATGATTCTGCAAGAAGCTGCCCACCTCCCTCTCTCAGCTGCATGGCTAGCTGATCACTCTGCTGCCAGTTAGCATCTGGGAGGTTTTCTGGACACAGGCCCTCAACAGGATGACATGTTTTCATGAGGGCCAGACCTCAGGTTTAGGACAGGCCATAGTTCTCTTTGCTGTGTCTATAATTTGATTCCCCACAACATAATTCTACAAGGATATATGGGTATTAATGATTTCACTCAAGGACTGGGATAATTTGGGTGAACTGCAACCAAGGAGAAAAATTTAAACTGTGTGCCTACTATTGCTTTACCCATCATTCTGGAAAAGCAGCTAAGAAGCTCATCCCTTGCTGGGATGTTCTTCTGGAGACACTCATCTTCTTAACCACATTTCCCTCACCTTAGGGTTTGCATTATTCCATTTTCACACTGCTGATAAAGACATACCCAAGACTAGGCAATTTACAAAAGAAAGAGGTTTAATGGACTTACAGTTCCACATGGATGGGGAACTTACAATCATGGCAGAAGGCAAGGGGGAGCAAGTCACATCTTACATGGATGGCAGCAGGCAAAGAGAGAGAGCTTGCACAGGGAAATTCCCATTTTTAAAACCGTCAGATCTCGTGAGACTTATTCACTATCACGAGAACAGCAGGGGAAAGACCTGCCCCCTATGATTCCATTATCTCCCACTGGGTCCCTCCCACAACACATGGGAATTATGGGAGCTACAAGATGAGATTTGGGTGGGTACACACAGCTAAACCATATAAGGGTTCCTTTGTCTTTCTGGGATCATTTCATTCTTCTAATCTGTACTGTGTAAATTGATACCTGTCTTCTGGGAACTCTATCCACTATCTGGAGGGTAGCAGTGGGTTCCATAGGCCTGGGCCAGTAAGTCAAGGTAGTGAACAGGAGGACATAAGGCTTTTGTCAGCTTCGTCACAGCTGGTCATTGATACCTCAAGCCTCAAGAATAGCTCAGAGAAGGACTTTGCCTTCTTAAGCAGCACAGCTATTCCATGCGTGACCCAGCAATGCTGAGTCTGAGCCTCCTTTGAGATCTCTCTCCCTGTGTGAGTTTCAGGTGCACAAATTCATACTCTTAATTGTCCTGTGACTAACTGTTAAATCTAATGCAAATACACACAAATACAAACATGCACAATTTCCTGTAATAAATAGTAATTATCAGTGACAGTGAAGCACAAATCAATAAAAGTAAAAAGAATATATGTCTTTCTAACTGTCTCACATGTTTCCAGATGTCTCTCTATACAATGGTTTGAATATTTCACATACTCTTGCACAAATATTCATCTTCTGCTTTCAAATTTTACCCTATGGGGTCTTTGTGGCTTATTTCTCTTCATGGCCACTACCATGGGTTTAAAAGTCCTGATCAAAGATTTGGAATTATTCCTTGATAGGATTCTATGAAGTTATTTACCAAAGACACTCATGTCTCTCAATTGCTATTTTGGATGGGGGTAGGATAATTTGTTCTTTTCAATTAGAGTTGTATTTTTTTAAAAAGTTGATTTCCTTTTAGAAAACCACCATTATAGGATCTTTTTTTTTAAATTGACAAATAAAAGTTGTATATATTTATGGTGTAAAACATGATGTTTCTATGTATGTAATACACCATAAAATGGCTAAATTGAGATAATTAACATATGCATTCCCTCACATACTTATCATTTTTTCTGTGGTGAAAACACTTAAAATCTACTTTCTTAGCAATCTCCCTGGGTTGACTTTTCCTTATAGGCTCTTCCCTAGAAAATTGCCTTTTCCAGATTTAGTTTAAACTCACACAGATCCCTAAATGAAAATCTCTCTTTTTTTAATGTTATTGATGTACACATTGGAATAAACTGAAGTAGAAAATAAAACAAATAGCCTTTGTTGCATAGTGGGCCAAGCTTTTAGGCAAAGATTGAAAGGAATAAAGGGATTTTCTGGGTTCTTTAAAATTGGTCCCACAATATCTAGCCTGGTGCTCAAAAGCCTTCCAAATCCCTTTTGAGTGCTTTTTAATCCCTGCTAAAATGGAGCAACAAATCAAGGCATTGTACATCTTCTTCCATGCACACATCTGTCTGGCACATAGCACCAGACATCCTAGGTACTGAGTTAGAGGTATGACAGGACAGACGTCTGAACAGGCAGTAATGACAGTGAGAAAAAAAAAAAAGTGTAGCCTAACACTTATGTTTTAGACTTAAAACACTGATGTCTGCAGTTAACAAGATGCATGGTTGTATAGATCAAGCGGGAGAATGCTTTCCAATTCACTTAAATATCTATTTTGACAACATACATAATTGAATTACATATCTGATTAAATCAAAAAATGGAAAAATCTTTGGATAAGCAGCACCCTGTGCTGACTACCTTAACATGAAAGCACTTACTACCTCACTGCCAGCTTTAATATGGCAATTAGTGCCGGCAAAACTCTATTTGCTTATAGACCTAATTAGAGATCAAGAGAGTGGCTCACTTTTGATAATTGCATGGCTATGGCCCATCTATCAGCCATTGTTAAATTGTTGTTATATTAATGTGAAGCTTATAATCACTGCTGTTCCAAATTGAATAAAATGTTCTTGCCAATTCTCCAATGCAATTAATTTACATAAAAGCCTCTGGAACCAAAATTAAAATGATATACATCTTTGCAAAGGCTTCAGTTAAAACAAAGCTAAGTAATAAGGAGCTCATACATCTTTTTCTCGTGCATTTTTATGTTTACTGAAGTTAATGGCCAAACAATCATTAAAATTTGCCTAAAACTAATTAAAATTGTTGTGCTCATACCTCATTTACTATGTACTCTAATTTATTATTCAAGGCATTAATATTTTAAACTCCCTATTCCAGAGTCCAGGGAGATTCCAGTGAGTGGAACAGGAGGTCAGCATTTCCCCCTTCCTTTCAGGAATCTGCATATAAATCACATTAATCTTGCTGAGGCATTTGATTTTGGCTCAGAAAAACTGATGGCATAGGTAGACTTGTCTGCTTTGTTCCTTCTGCCTAAACTAAACAAATAAAATAAAACACAGTCATGCATCCTCAGAAGAGCCTTACAAGGTTGCAAGCAAGGAATATTACATGATAGATGCCACATATTTTTCAACTTAAAGATAGAGAAACAAAAATATGGTCTATGCTATGTGCTAGGCATCTCCTCATTAAGACTGGCAGAGGCAGATATACCGGTGTGGGAAGTCTCAGGGCCATTAGAGTTTCATCATAAAGATACAACTGATGCAACCTTTTATAGCAAAGCCAGGTAAGATTATTCGGTCTGTGTATCTGACACTAGTAGTCAAATTAATAATGGAATATATTCTCTGCTAATGTTATATTATTAGTCTAGTTGTATTACTCAATTACCAGTACCCACCATTTATTAAGAGAGTACTCTGAAGTGGCGTCCCTTACATAATTTATCTAATTTAATGTATCCAACTATCGTTGTTGCCATTTTAATGTTTGATGAGAAACCAAAGCTGAGAAATATTAAGTAGCTTGTCCAAGGTCACACACTGTAGATGACAGAGAAGGAAGTTAAGTCACGTGGATGTTTCTAAAGTCCATGATCTTTCTTTCGAACCCTACTGACCATTCTATATCATTTTGATTCTTCTGGGCTTGATAGGTAACTAATTTTTTCTCACACATCTCCTGTACAATTCACCTTCATAGACTTTGTTTCCCATTGCTTTCTTATTATCTCTTTACCACTATATCACTGTAATACAGACTTTAAAACCAGCATCTTGGCTAGATCAAACACAAATAGAAACCTTCTGCTATGAAAATAGCTGCTAGGAACCTTAACCTGTTAAAAGCAGCATATTGGTAAATCCTTGATTGAACTTGAGGTAAGTTCTGCTTCTCAATGGACTGAGGAATGTATATTTCATACTAAAATTTTAGGTAAAAGAAAATACTGATAAGTTTGGCAAAACGGAGTACAGAATGTGCATTTTTCTTGAAACCTATACCTGATTTTTGATCTTTTGAATTTCCTACTAAGTGTGTGAATGTGAACAAATCAGTCCTTCTTAGGACCTATTTTTATCATCTGTGAAAAGATGATACTAGACAGGAATTCAAAAAGCATCTTTGCAGCTCTGTTTTCTATAATTTTATTTGGAAAACTTAAACCTAGACAGTGATCATAACTTGGAACTCATCAAGTTGAAAAAGGAATCATAGATGGGTTCTGGAATTTGGTTCAAAAGAAAACTGAAAACTGAAAATTTGGGGACTAATTTAAGTCATGTATTCAGTTTTTTTAAATATCTTTAAGAACAATAATTTTGCCAAGAAAAGTTGTCTATCTGTATGTGTGTGTGCACACACATGTGTATGTAATCCAAGTATATTAGATAGCTGTGGTAGAAATCGAGGGGGGGTGGGGCTGTGGATGTGAAAGGCTATGGGAATGTCATCGTCTTAACTACCCCCTTTATCTCTTTAGGTCACACAACTTCAGTAGCTTAATTATCATAATGAGGTGGGGAGAGAGCAACTAAAGAAATGGAAATACACAAAGCTTCTTGAGGAGTTATCTGTACGTTTAGGTTGCCAAAAAAGGAAAGAAATGAAAAGAATCACAAAAAAAATCAGGGAGAAATACATAAAAGTGATATAAAAAAATAAAGGACCCAAATCTAACATGCATCAAGACTAAAATATCATCCACTTTATATGCAGTACTCAGGGTGGGATAATAAGAGAGGACTCATTGCTGGCGGAGAATGGGCACTTTGCTGGAATGCAGAGTGTTCAGAGAGGAGAGAGATGACTTCCAGCTGTGGGGAATCTATGACAGGAATCAGAGTAAAGCCAAGAACACCTGTGGTTGAAAAGGCATTGGAAAACTACAATAGAAAATGCAACTTTTTCGAAGAGACGGGAAGGGTGCGAGAGCTTTGGCTTTGCAGAGATTTAGGAAAAAGATGAAAGATGTTCCCGGCAAAGAAAAAAGCTGCCAAACCAAAGAAGGGAAAGAAAAAGGTACAATGTGCATCTGTGAACAGTATGTCTATCTTTTTCTGGAGCAAAGGGTAAAAAGTAGAAAGTACATTTATTTTTTATTTCTTATTTTTTTTGAGACAGAGTCTTGCTCTGTTACCCAGGTTGGAGTGCAGTGACAGGATCTCAGCTCACTGTAATCTCTGCCTCCAGGTTCTAGCAATTCTCATGCCTCAGCCTCCCATTAGCTGGGATTACAGGCACCTGCCACCACACCTGGCTAACTTTTGTATTTTTAGTAGAGATGGGGTTTCGCTAAGTTGGCCAGGTTGGTCTCAAACTCCTGCCCTCAAGTGATCCAACCACCTGGGCCTCCCAAAGTGCTGGGATTACAGGCGTGAGCCACCATGCCTGGCAGAAAGTATATTTATTTATGCAACAGTTAGCTGTTGAATACTCACAATGTGCTAGACTCTATTCTAGGTTCTAGGGTATAGGAGTGGACACCACAGCTAAAAACTCTTGTCATGAGTCTACTGAGTTGCCAGATACTACACAAGATCTACAGTTTGAAATACATATTATAGGAGAAGATTATAAAAAGAAAGATAGGAACACAAAAAACAGAAACAAAATGTTGGGAGAAAAGTTGACTAGGAAGGTGACTTTCGAATCAAAACCTGAGCTAATCATGTATCAATAGATGTGTGAGTGAAAATCATCCTAATCTGAATAAAAAAGGAAAAAAAAAGCCAGTGCAGAAGCCCAAAAGTGGAAGCAAGCCTGGAATAGGAGGGTAGTAAGACCAGACAGTAAATGAGGCCAGCAAGGCAACCAGAGGCCAGTTCATGGAGGGCCTTGTGGAAGAGAGGGACTTTTACTCTGAGACCATTAGAAAGCCATCGGAGGGTCTGGGTGCGGGGGCTCATGCCTGTAATTCCAGTACTTTGGGAGGCTGAGATGGACAGACCACTTGAGGTCAGGAGTTCCAGACCAGCCTGGTCAACAAGGCAAAGCCCTGTCACTACAAAAAATATAAAATTAACTGGATGTAGTAGTGTATGTCTACAGTCCCAGCTACTCAGGAGGCTGAGGCATGAGGATTGCTTGAACCTGGGAGGCAGAGGTTGCAGTGAGCCGAGATTGCACCACTGCACTCCATCCTGGGCAACACAGCAAGACTTCATCTCAAAAAAAAAAAAAAATAGGAAGCCACTGGAGGGGTGTGACCAGAAGAGGAGACTGATTAGATCTGTATTTTTAAATGATCAGCCTATCTGCTGTGTTCAGAACAGGTAGAAAGAGACAAGCATAGAGGTAAGGAGATAGTTGATCCACACATGATTTTCCTTTCTTTCGCAGGTTTTTTTTTTTGTAGGATGAAAAATAAAAGCATTTTTCTATGGTGATAAGAATCCTCTAGTCAACATAAGATTGGAATGAGAAGATAAAATCAATCGTGAAGATATTAAGCATTAGGCTGATAAATGCGAGTCTTGTCTCATAGGCAATAAGGAGACACTGAAGTTGAAATAATATGTTTAAAATTGAACTTCAGAAAGATTAATATAACAGTTGACTGAAGAAAAAGCAACACATAAAACCAGTATTGTTAAAAATGCAGGCAAGAGGGAATCATGCCCCAAGTTAGAGTCAAAGTGGACATGCTGAGAGGGAACGTGATTTTAATAATGGTACAAAAATACGGAATCAAGCACACATAGCAACAAATATTGTGGGTCAGGTGTGAAGGGGGGTGAGGAGTCCAAGTGAAGCATGGACTTTTACCTATGGCTGACTAAGAGAATAAGAATAGTATTTGTTGAAAGGGGGAAATAAGGAAGGAGTGCCAAGTAGACTGGGTTAACTGATTGAGACAGTCAGATATTACTGTGCTCACATGATAACCAAATGGAACATTCCAAAGGCAGTGGAAAATAATCACTGTTTGAAGAGAATTGACTTAAGAAGACTCTCAGGCTGCTCAGAACTTTTGTAAATTATAAAAGGTTACTAAACTCGATTAAAATAAAATTATAGCCAATGTTTGGGGCTCATTTCCTTTTAATGTGATTTTGAAGACAGCGAGTGATGAGTATGAACAAACATTTATGCAAAAACTCCTTTATAATTTCTTTATAAGCAAATTTCTCATTCAAAATATAAAATAATATTTTCTTAAGGTATATTTCATTTAAGAAGTAAAAAGTATTATGCACTAATTGGAAACATAGGAGAATGTATATTTTGATGTTTCAATTCCAATCAATACAGTTTGTTTCATGGTATCTATGATACCAAGAAGTCATTGTCAAAAATCAAAGAGTAATAATCAACAATATCTGAAACCTTGAGAATTCAAAAATAACAGGTGCAAATCATCACAATCCCTATTCTTGTATGTTACTCCCAGTTGTTTTCACTGCAGCCCTAGTGTCCACACCTGCTCTATGATTCTTGTCTGCCTTTAATACTGTCTTGCCTGGACTTTGGTGTCAGTTCTGTTTTCTAGATAGCTGACTTTCCAAAATGTCCCATGCCCTCACCCCAGCTTTACACTTAGCTCTTCAGTCCTATCTCAACACTGAGCATTTCTCACCCTCTACCCCAAATGAGTTTTCACTTAGTCATTCCTAGCCTAGGACTGAAAGCTTGTCTCATTGTTTAACTGAATAGCAACCTAGATAGGACATATTTTCTCATTTATTTTTTAGGTTTATTTTTTCTTTGTATATATTTAGGGGGCACAAGTGCTGTTTTGTCCCATGGATATATTGTGTAGCGGTGAAGTTTGAGCTTTTAGTGTAAGCATCACCTAAATAATGTATATTGCACCCATTAGGTAATTTCTCATCCCTCATCCCTGCCACCATCCCATTCTTCAGAGTCTCCAATGTCTATTTTTCCACACTCTGTGTCTGTGTATACACATTATTTAGCTCCCACTTATAAGTGAGAACACATGGCATTTGACTTTCTGTTTCTGAGTTATTTCGCTGAAAATACCTTAACTCACCTGATCTTGTCTAGATAGCACATATTTTAACAACTCAGGAAAAGCTTCTAATACAGCTGTCAGCAACCTTGATGTGAGAACATATGAATTGTGTCTCTTGTATCCCAAGTCATGGGAGACACAAAGGATGAAAAATGGAAGAAGAGGAGCAGAGAGAATAAAATAAAAAAGTGAAACATAGAAAGAAGCAGAAAGAGAAGAGAGGGGGTAAATTTACCCTGGCCCATGTATTAGTGCCACAGGTCAGAATATCACAAATGCCAACCAAGGATTGATGCCAATCCATAATTAATTTTTCAAATGTGTGTGGCATGAGAAAATGAGGTCAATTTAATGAATTTTTCATAATTGAAATTTGTTCAATAGATAGCTGCCATTTATTCTGAGTATATCCTTCATCTTTTGTATTAAAATGTTCTATAAAAATCATAAAACTAATAACACTGTTTGCTTATTTTAAAATCATAGTGAAATTAAAAATGGACAACTATATGTATGTCTGTATGTATAAGTATGTGCAGTTTATATTCTTGTGCTCTGAGAAATAAAAAAAAAATTAGCGACTACTGTTGTAAATTAATTTACTTTGTACCAACATACCTCAACTGATAAGTGTGGGTAGGGGCTTCCTGGAGTAAATAAAAGAAGTCATCAACACAGCCTTGATGTGTGTATACGTCAGTGAGTTCTTAGCAGCCACTGTTGTCTTTACTTACGTAGCCAAAATAAACAGTAATAAAGCAAGTTAAATATTTCTTCAAAAGGTAAACAATAAAGATTGGTAAGCATCATAAAAGAGCTATCATCACCTCAGCTATTCTAACATCTATAAATCTGTGCATCAGCCTAGCCACTAATCCTTAACCCCATGGAGAAATGGCTTCATATGAGTTCAGTATATTTTCCTTTATATATTTCTACTAACGTGCCTGTTCAAATGTGTAGCTGCCTTTGTCTTGTTGGAACTGAACCCGAATGTTTTCTACGGCTGAAACAGTTCTTGCTGGGCTGCCTCCTGTGTATAACTCTCATTTTATCTCCTCTTTCTATTTACCTCTATAGGCAGGAGCTTTTAGGGAGCTGAATTTTGTTCACCTAAGTGTGACTGACCAGTTAATGTATCACTGGACCTCCTAATGTTCACTCATTTTCTTCTACTGCCTCTAAATCATTATTCTGAAAAACATTTGCTATCTCTTCCCTCTCTTGTAATAGTCTTATCCAAGAAGACAGCAGCTTCAGTGCTCAAAGTGTCAGCCCCACAGTCCAATAACATGGATCAACTTCTATTCTAGCTCAATCTCCCTTAGCTATATAAATACAAATGAAGAAGAAATGCATCCACCTCTCCTTAACACGCTCACTTCTGACCTTTCATGTTTTCACAAGAAATCAACATTTGCAGAGGCAACAGTACAAAAGAAAAATATAGGGAGGAAAGAGAGAAAGTACAGTCTAGTATTTTCACCCTGCCAGAGAAGTATATTTACTCATAGCAACAGCTGACCTTTCTCAGGAAGGACATCTTTAGGCAGGTGGCGTTCCTGTTAATCATGAATTATCATTCTGCTCCTTGCTTCTGGGCCTGCTCTCCTCACAAACACTCTGTCTGTGTAAGAAAGCAAAAGACTCAGAGATAACACAGGAACACAAGGGCATGCCAAATTCTCTTAGAATCATTGAACGCTAGCTCTGGAAAAGCATTTAGAGGCCACCCTGTGCACATCCCATGTTTTATAACTGTATTCATTTCATAACAAGTGTTACTTGAGAACCATTCCTTGTGTGTATTGGGGTTGGGGACCTACCACTAAATGTAAAGATGGGAATGGGAATGTATAGACAAAAAAGAAAATTATTCTTTTGCAGGAATACCAGCTAGAGAGGTCAAGAGACTTAGCTCAAGTGATACTGTGTTTAGTTGTTGTAATATATGAGGTGTCCTGACCTCTGGTATTACACACCTCTCATCCTTCTTTCTAAAAGACATATTTGTGGCTGGGTGCAGTGGCTCACACCTGTAATCCCAGCACTTTGGGAGGCAAAGGCAGGTGGATCACCTGAGGTCCAGAGTTCAAGACCAGCCTGGCCAGCATGGTGAAACCCGTCTCTACTAAAAATACAAAAATTAGTCGGGCATGGTGGCAGGCACCTGTAATCCCAGCTACTCGGGAGGCTGAGGCAGGAGAATTGCTTGAACCTGGGAGGCTGAGGTTGCAGTGAGCTGAGATTGCGCCATTGCACTCCAGCCTGGGCGACACGAGTGAAACTCCATCAAAAAACAAAAAAAGGCATATTTGTTTATTTGTGCCAACTCCAAGGGTATTGATATGGTTTGGATCTGTGTCCCCACCCAAATCTCATGTCAAATTGTAATCCCCAATGTTGGAGAAGAGGCCTGGTGGGAGGTGATTGTATCATTGGGACAGATTTCCTCCTTGGTCATATCTTTGTGATAGTGGGTGAGTGCTCATGAGATCTGTTCGTTTAAAAGTGTGCAGCACCTCCCCTCCACCCTAACCCCTGCTCCAGCCATGTAAGATATTCCTGCTTCCCGTTCACCTTCCACCATGATTGAAAGTTTCCTGAAGCTTCCCAAGAAGCCAGGCAGATGCCAGTAACATGCTTCCTGTAGAGCCTGTGGAACCATGAACCAGTTATAAGTTACCCAGTCTCAGATATTTCTTTATAACAATGTGATAATAGACTTATGCAGAAAATTGATACTGAGGAGTCAAGTATTGCTACAAAGATACCTGAAAATGTGGAAGCAGCTTTGGAACTGGGCAATAGGCATAAGTTGGAAGAGTTTGGAGGGCTTAGAAGAAAATCAGAAAATGAAGGAAAGTTTGGTACTTCCTAGAGACCGGTGAAATGATTGTGACCAAACTTCTGATAGTGATATGCACAGTGAAGTTCAGGCTCATAAAATCTCAGATGGAGATGAGGAACTTATTGGGAACTGGAACAAAGGTCATTTTTGTTACACCTTAGCAAAGAGCTTGATTATATTGTACCCCTGCCCTAGGGATCTGTGGAACTTTGGACTTGAGAGAGATGATTTAGGGTATCTGGCAGAGGAAATATTTAAGCAGCAGAGCATTCAAGATTTGTCCTGGCTGCTTGTAACAACCTGTGCTCATATGTGTGAGCAAAGAAATGACCTGCAACTGAAACTTACATTTAAAAGGAAAGCAGAGAATAAAAGCTTGGAAAATTTGCAGCCTGGCCATGTAGTGGAAAAGAAAAGCCCATTTTCAGGGGAAGAATTCAAACTACCTGCAAAAATGTGCATAACTAAAAGGAAGGCAAGTTCTGATAGCCAAGACAATGGGGAGAAAACCTCAAAAGCATTTTCAGAGACCTCCCAGTAGCCCCTCTCATCACAGGCCCAGAGGACTGGGAGGACAGCATGGTCTCCTGGGCAAGACCCAGGGCCTCACTGCCCTGCACAGCCTCAAGACACTGCCTCCTGCATCCTAGCTGTTCTAGCTCTAGCTATGGCTAGAAGGGGCCTAGGTACAGCTTGGGCCACTGCTTCAGAGGGTGCAAGCTGTAAGCATTGGCAGCTTCCACACTGCGTGAAGCTTGCAGGTGCACAGAATGCAAGAGTTGAGCTTGGGAGCCTCTGTCTAGATTTCAGAAGATGTGTGAAAAAACCTGGATGTCCACACAGAAGCCTGCTGTAGAGATACAGCCCACAAGGAGAACCTCTACTAGGGCAGTATGGAGGGGAAATGTGGGGTTGGAGCACCCACACAAAGTCCCCACTGACTAATGGAGCTGTGAGAAGAGGGCCACCATTCTCCAGACCCTAGAATGGTAGATACACTGACAGTTTGCACTGTGCACCTGGAAAAGCCACAGGCACTCAATGTCAGCTCTTGAGAGCAGCCATGGGATCTGGGCCCTGCAGTGCCACAGAGGCAGAGCTTCCCAAGTCCTTGGAGTCCACTCTATGTACAAATGTGCCCTGGACATGGAACATGAGGTCAAAGGAGATTATTTCTGAGCGTTAAGATTTATCGACTGCCTTGCTAAATTTCAGATTTGCATAGGGTCTGTAGCCACTTGCTTTTGGCTGATTTCTCCCTTTTGGAATGGTAATATTTACCCAATGCCTATACTCCCATTGTATCCTGGAAGTAACTAACTTGTTTTTGATATTACAGGTTTACAGGCAGAAGGGACTAGCCTTGTCTCAGGAGATGTTGTTCTCTCCTTGTCTCAGGAGATGTTGGACTGTGGACTTTTGAGTTAATCCTGGAGTGACTTAAGACTTGGGGAACTGTTGGCAAGACATGGTTATTGAAGGACATGAGATTTGGGAGGGGCCAAGGGCAGAATAATATGGGTTGGATCTTTGTCCCCACCCAAATCTCATGTTGAATTGTAATCTCCAACGTTAAGAGGAGGGGCCTGGTGGGGATTGGATCATGGGGGTGGATTTCCCCCTTGGTCCTGTTCTCCTGACAGTGAGTAGGTGTTCATGAGATCTGGTTGTTTAAAAGTGTGTATACCTCCCCCACCCTACTTGTTCCTGCTCTTGCCATGTAAGACATGCCTGATTCCCCTTTGCCTTCCACCATGATTGAATGTTTCCTGAGGCATTCCCACAGGCCAAGCAGATCCCAGCATCATGCTTCCTGTACAGCCTGCGTAACCATGAGACAATTAAGTGTATTTTCTTTATAAGTTACCCAGTCTCAGGTATTTCTTTACAGCAATGCAAGAACGGACTAATACTGATACTCCTCTTATCCTCCTACTGAATTCTCACTACTTTATCCTTAGTTTGCTAATTACAATAAAAGGAAAATGATGTCCATGTGCCTGAGGCTTGAAACATGCTGTATGCTTCATAAGAGCAGAAACCATGTAGCATTCATCCTTGAGCCCACCCCTGGTCTGTGGACTGCCTTGAATAACACACATAATTATAATAGTCCCACTTTAGCCATAATTTCGCAGTCCAAAAACATTAAGATATTTTGAGACTGCAGTCCAAAAACAGTAAGATCTTTTGAGAGAAAGAGAGAACACGTTCACATAACTTTTATTACAGTATATGGTTAGGAATGTTCTATTTTATTATTAGTTATTGTTGTTAGTCTCTTACTGTGCCTAATTTAGAAATTAAACTTTATCATAGATATGTATGTATAGGAAAGACATAGTGTGTATAGGGTTCATACTACCTGAGGTTTCAGGCATCCACTGGGGGTCTTGAAACATATCCCCTGCAGATAAGAAAAAACTATTGTATAGTTCTTGCTAAATTTGCATATGTTTCTCCTGGGTATAGATACAGCTATAACCTATGCTGATGAAATAGCATGTGTGGAAGCAGTAGGCATCAGGAAAATATGTAATGATCAAGAATTGGTCTACCATTCTCAGTGATTTCATGGCTCAGTGATTTGCAAGTCTATGAAAAGGTTACAGTTGAGTCGTTACACAACAATAAAAGATAGTCTTTTTCAAACTTGCTTGATTCTTGTCTGACTTGTAACTTTTAACTAACTAGGAATGAAACTAATGATTTGAATAGTTTCTTAAGCCCTATTAGAAAGTAAACAATGCTAAGGAATCACTGTTATTTCAGTCTCACAGATTATAATACTTTTTCCATAAGATTTGCCATTCATTGTTGCAGGCCGAAAGAGTAAGGGTTGTGGTCAACTCAGTATACCACTGGAGGCTATATGAGTAAACAGCAAACTGTTCTCATAAATGCAGGATGTTAGCAAGCTGACAACTGTGTCTGCCTGCCGGAAGGAATGCTGAGGGCAGTCAAGCCCCAACTGCAGTGTTTCTGCTAATTAGGCACATCTGAAGCCTGTTAGCAATAATGTGAACCTGTGATCAATCAAGCAGCTGACCAGTCATTACCTCCTCCTCCCTACTCTTTCTACCCAATAAATATGAAGGGCTGTGGAAGCTCAGGGCTGCCCTTGCTCACTAGAAGCAGGGAGCCCTCTTCTTCTTCCCCATGTTACCTTTCCTTTAAAACAGTTACTTTTGTTTTAAGTTTTCATTTCTGCATTTGTCCTCCTTTGTACAGTCCTGTGGTAACCATGGCAAACCATGGCAATTCATGACACTGACAGATAAAAAGATAATTTTAGGTCCCTTATTATAAACATATTTTTATATCATGTGCCTAATGTATGTTAAATTATAGCAAAGACAACTGACCGAAGATAATCAGAAATATTTGAGAACATGAACATGGATTGCCTTAATATACAAAAATTGTATCTAATTTTAAGACTGTTTTACATCATAAAGAGTTTTGTGAAAGCATAATAAATCATTTCATTGTCTATAAATTAGACAATTATAGCTAGAGAATTTGCCAGGGTCTTCACCACAAATCAAACTAGTTTTCAGAAAGCACAAATTGGTAATAAAAAACAGAATAACATACTAAAATTTTTAAAAATACAAAATTTAGAAGTTTTTTGTAAGAAAACAAAGAATGGATTATAAATAAAACCCTTAGGATGAGATTTTAATATTCAAAACTTAAACCAACACTATCTGCTTATTGTGGTAGGTAAATAGGAACTAGGTATAGTAGAATTTTGCTGTTTTGAGCCACATCAAATTTATTCATCTCTTTTTCCTTTGTAATAACATCCAACTTTAAATTTAAATACCCATCTTCCCTATGAAATCTATGTACCTCAGGACTAAATAACTTTGGTATTTCTACATTCCTGGTTCATAGATGTTCATACAACCTAAGCTGGTTCAATGAGATAGAAATCCAAGTCTTCTGTGGAAATGTTTTCTCTTTCCTTTGGGCTACAACGAGGGAGCAAGTTCTCCCAAGATCCCCTGTAGCCATTTTCAGATCACTAGAGGGGAAGGCTGATGAGAATGTTATCAACTCCTGGGAGCAGAATTAAACATGTAGAAAGAAAAAATAAGTTCTGGTCAAGTTTGTATGGAAACCACATGAAGCTCTGACTAAAGCGAGACCTAATTCTTCAATTTTGAGGTATGTGAATCCATAAAACTTTGATCATTTTCAGCTGAGACTTATTTCCTGATTCTTGACAAAGTATCACTCTTAATACTTTCGGTCATCAAAATCTGGCCCTTGATATACACAGAATTCAATTTTGTCTGAATTTACCTAGAAATGATCAAATTCCTGGAGAATAACTCATGCTAAATAAATGAACAAAAAATAGAATAAATGCTACTAGAATAATAAATGTGAACTAGAATCACAATTAATTATTTTTCAATAATAAATTGCTGAAAAAAGTGGGTTTTCATTCCTTCCGTAATCACATTTTCTCCCTGTCTGAAATCTAAATGAGAAGCCAACTTTTATCCAGGAATGTACATGATGATCTTGAATTTAAAATAATGGTAATAATTTGTATTATTTTAGTGACGCATTTTCTGAAGTATATGTAGAATGTGAGTTCTGGTGTCTATTAACCACTATTACATGAAGAAAAGGATTTCCACAGTGAAACTGACTTGACAAATTTTAGGTTAAATAATTTAAAGTGCTTTTACTACAGGACTTCTCAGATCCTTTACTAAGTTAACATGCCTTTTAAGTATCAAGAGAAACATACATTATAGATTATGCAGATGCCACTTTCCTTCTCCTGTGGAAAAGTTATAACTATAACTATGTAGGGTTTTTCTTATCATTTTAACTCTTACTTTCAACTATATTCTGGGTCCAATCACTCTAACCAGTTCCACTACTTATACCATGGGCCACATCAACACGTTTTCTCACCTGGATTATTGCAATAGCCTGGGCTTACTCTCTTACCCTTGACCTCAAATTGTTTATTTGCCATTAAACAACCAGTGTGATTCTTTCTAAACTGAAGTCAGATTATGTCATCTACATAAAATTACCCAATGGTGTTTCATAACACAGTAAAGTTTAAAATTGTACCATGATCTAATAAACCCTTCCCCTGATCTGCCCTCTGGCCCTGTGTCTTCATCTCTCGACATTCTCTCTTACTCATTCTGTTCCAGCTTGCACCTCCCTGTGAATCCTCACACAGGCACATGCCTGCCTTGAAGCCTTCACATTTACCTTTGTCAAATGCCCTCTGCCTGCCCAGGTAGACTCCTGACATGTGCTCTCAATTTATTCTCATCTCTCCTCAGAGAGATCCTTCCCAATCCAACCCATCAAAAACAACATCACCACATCACTTGCTGTCTCCTGACCCTGTTTTGTTTTTCTCCAAAGCACTTTTCTCTACCTGATATTATATACTTACTGGTGTATTTATTTTGTGTTACCTCCACTAAAATGCAAGTTCCATCAGGGCAGGGATTTGGTTTGATTTGTTAATAGTTCTGCAACAGTACCTTTTTACAGAATAAGCATAAGATAAATGTTTTTTGAATGAATGGAAAGGCAAAAAGTCTGCTCCTCAGAATATCAGAAAAAAGTAACAAATTCTTTTCTCTAGGTGCCATGCTGACCACTCTTTAATCTATTAACAACATTTAACAGAGTATTTCTTGAGAGTTTCTTCTTGCTGATTACAACTGTATTCCAATCATGTTTTTCTTGATTAAACATTTTTTTCCTAAGGCATCTTTACTTTTACAGGTTAATTTTAGAATGGGTTATTTTTCCAGAAATATAATGTCACTCACTGCATAATAATTTTTAAAAATAATTGCATTTTTTAGCATAATTTTTTTTTTTTTTGAGACAGAGTCTTGCTCTGTCACACAGGCTGGAGTGCAGTGGCACGATCTTGGCTCATTGCAACCTCCGCCTCCCAGGTTCAAGCGGTTGTCGTCCCTCAGCCTCCTGAGTAGCTGGGATTACAGGCATGAACCACCACACCCAACTAATTTTTGTATTTTTAGTAGAGATGGGGGTTCACCATGTTGGTCAGGCTGGTCTCGAACTCCTGACCTCGTGATCCGCCCGCCTCAGCCTCCCAAAGTGCTGGGATTACAGGCGTGAGCCACCGCACCTGGCCTTTTTAGCATAATTTTAAGTAACGTTAGGGCTACTTCGCTGATAACTCCATATACAGATCATGCTTATCCATTAAATACATTTTTTAAATCTTTTATGTACTATTAGCTTAGTTAGTTCATAGGCAGTAGGTACCTTGTGTGACATACAACTTTGTAATGAAAACTGGTGTTTTATTGGGTGGAACTGGAATCATGCTCTACCTTACATGTGCTATTTAAACTCTTTACATCTAGGATTTTTCATCGGTAATTTAGTGATAATAAAAATAAATTATCCTACAGTTCTATTAGAAAGACTAAATGCAGTAGACCACTCAAAGTGCTTAGCACAGCTCTCAATATGTGATGAACACTCAAATGTTGACGGTTTCACTATTAGTACCACTATTGAGCCTATTATGCACCAATACTTCACCAGAGATTCCTGATAAGTAAAATCTGTGCCATTCAATAGGATCATTTATAGTCTCTGAGGCAAAGCATGGATCCTAATATAAATGAACTAAACATACACCAATAGTAACAACCCACAGATAAAAACTGGGTGTAGCAATTGCACTCCTACAGATTCTATAATCGAAAATGGTTTGCAAAGCCAACCCTTTAAATTGGGCTGATAATCATTCTTAGAAGCACTAGAAATGTTCTTAGACCTTGTTTCTAGTTGTAAAAAAAAAAGTAATGATAAAAATATTGAAAGTGACAGTGTTTTCCACATATATAAGATGTTCTATTTTACAAAAGGCCATCTTCCAAAGACAGCACTGGGGTATAGGGATTAAGCATGAAGACTCTGGAAATCGCTCGCCCAAGTTCAAATGTGATCCTAGGGCTTTTCATCTATGTGACCTTAGGCAATTTCTTTATCTCTTTGTGTTCTAGTTCTTTCCTCTACAAAATGAAGAAGAAAGTGTCTGTATCATCAGATTGTTGTGAAACTTAAATGAGTTACTCCTCATAAGGCATTTACTATAAGGCCAGCAATATATTAAATACTCAAAAGTTAGCTCTTACTGACTTTCACAACAGTTCTTTTAAATACCCAAGAAAAATACTATAATCCTCATTTTACAGAAAAAGAAACTAATAGATAAGTGTTTTGACCAAAATCATAGGACTTATTTTCTGATGGTGCTGTGAGTAGGATATAAACTTTCAAACTCCTCAACTTGTAATCTTAACACAATAAGACTGTCTTTTCCATTTATGTGAAAAGAAAAACTTACAGAACATAGATAATACATGCAGACAACGTATTTAAGAGACATTATGAAGGTAGGTATCTTAGTCTATTTGAGTTGCTATAACAAAATACCTTAGGCTGGGTAATTTGAAAATAATAGAAATTTATTTCTTACAATTCCCAAAGCCAGGAAATCCAAGACCAAGCTCCTACTGTCTGCTTTCAAGATGGCACCTCTTGCTGCATCCTCATGAGGAAGGCAGAAGGGGCAAAAAGGGCCAAACAGACGCCCTCAAGCCCTTTTATAAGGGCACTAACCCCAATCAGGAGGGTGGAGCCTCATGACAGCATCTCCTAAAATCCCTATGTCTTAACAGTATTGCATTGGAGATTAAATTTCAACATGAATTTGGAGGGACACAAACATTTAGACCATAGGAGTAGGTTTTCACCAACATGTACCAGTGTTTCATACTTTTTTTTTTTTTTTTGAGACTTTGTCTCACTCTGTTGCCCAGGCTGGAGTGCAACAGTGCTATCTTGGCTTACGGCAACCCCTGCTTCCCGGGTTCAAGTGATTCTCCTGCCTCAGCCTCCCTAATAGCTGGGATTACAGGTGCATGCCACCATGCCCAGCTAATTTTTGTATTTTTAGTAGAAATGGAGTTTCACCATGTTGGCCAGCCTGGTTTCAAATTCTTGACCTCAAGTGATCCACCGGCCTCAGCCTCCCAAAGTGCTGAGATTACAGGCATGAGCCACTACTCCTGGCCCATAACTTTTATTAAGATAATAAAATACTTCTACACTTGTTAATAAATAGCCACCACCCTGAGCCCTTTGAGTTTACTCTTTCAAGTTCCCCCACCACCCATCCAACACCAATGCCTGTGCTGATCTACTCCTTGGCTTAGCAGCCCCTGAACCTCCTACATTTAGCATATAAAGAATGAATGTCTGCTATAGTGGCCTAAGGTTGCTGTTTGCTGCCTTCCTCTTCTGATTATTTGATGCAAGTACAGCTCCTGTTTTTAATACTGTTAAAATTTTCTCTGGATGGTAAAGACTTCACAGAAATATGATGAAGATCAAAGAAAGTTGTGTTTATGATAGTGACATTAAGCTAGAATTTGCTGCATATGAAATCATCCTTCTTGATCTATGCAAAGCACAAGGCCACATGCCTATGACACAAATATGAACATTTCCCAAAGGGTATCCTAGTATGAACTCTCCTTGTCTTTATATAACAATGCCAATTAGGTATTTTTAGAAATTAGAATAAAATCCCAGTCAACAATTCTTGTCAATATCATCTATCTGTCTATCATCTATTTATCCATTTAGTCAATTTCATTTTCTGCCAAAGTATTCAGTAAAAAAGCAGCTTTGTGATGTTGCAGGAAACAAATGCCTCCGTGAAAGAGAAGGTGAGGGGAGGGTGGCTTCAAGTTACAAATAGTGGGTTAAAGCCAGGGGTGGTGGGCCCTTATAATCCCAGCTACTCTGGATGGTGAAGCAGGAGGATTGCTTGAGCCCAGAAGTTCGAGACCAGCCTGGGCAAAATAGGAACACCCCCATCTCTGAAAACAAAAACACAAACAAAAAAGGAGTGGAGGAAATAAATAATGAGTTTAATGAGTTAACATAAGGGTGTTTCAAAGAGCTGGAATGCAAGTTCCATCAGGGCACGGATTTTGAGGGGGCTGTAGAAACGAGCATAATTTTCTTTTCTTCAGAGCCACAACAGATTTGGTGGTCTTATAGTTTAATACAATAGACTTGGTTTTGAGAAGAGTTTCCTCACCTCAAGAATCATAATGTGAAATTGCCTAAGTTACATTTCTAGGCATTTTTTTTGATAGATGAAAACAAACACTTTTTTAAGGAAAAAAAAGAGTGTCCTTTAAAAATATAAAAAGCATTCCACAGATACTCAAATTATTTTTTGCTGAAGTTCTAAATTTGTGCTTATTTATATTTCTAATTTTATCTCCCATTTTTACATATTTAACCACCTGCCATCTTTGCCTAAGGAATGGAGTAAAATTTGGAAAAAAAATATTATAGTAATGTGGGAAGATGTACATTTCTTGTAACTAAGAAAATAGGTCACTTAAAATGTAATTCCATGTGCAATGTACTAGACGCATTTTGGATTTTAGCTGTAATTGTGTACTTGCACTTCATCCATACCCATTAAAGTTTATTTACATTTAACCATTATTGCTTTAAAAATAATTGTTATTCTACTTTAGAAGGAAAACAACATAAACATTTTGGAAACTATGTCTTTTGTCATAATTTTAAAGGTATTAGTGTGAGTAGCTGTGCTTCAAAAAGGGATAAGAAAACAGAAAAGAGATCAAAATGATGTGAGGAATTGATAAGAAAATTTGTATTTGCATAAAGTTACCCACCTAAATATAGCTTTTGACAGCCTTCTGTATTACATCTCTTCATTCATACATAATAAAATGTATTTGTTTTAGGCCATGCTGATATAATACTATCATCACTAGCTCAACAGGAGACATTATTAGGAAATTTCCATATATATATATATATATATATATATATATATATATATAACTGGTTTTATTACATTTATCGAATTAACTACAGTCATGCATCACTTAAAGACAGGAATACATCCCAAAAAATGCATCATTAGGCAATTTTGTCCTTGTGCAAACATCATAGAATGTACTTACACAAACCTAGATGGTATAGCTTACTACATACCTAGGCCATATGCAATAGCCTAATACTCCTCGGCTACAAACCTATACAGTATGTTACTGTATGGAATACTGTAGGCAATTGTAACACAATGGTATTTCTGTATCTAAACACAGAAAAGGTACAATAAAAATATGGTATAAAAGATCTTTTAAAATGGTTCGCCTGTATAGGGCATTTACAAAGGTGATTAAATTAGTGAGTGGTGAGTAAATGTGAAGGCCTAGGACATTACTGTACACTGCTGTCGACTGTATAAACACTGTCCACCTTGGCTACACAACATTTATTTTAAAAATAAAGAAAGTGTGCTACAATGTTATGGCAGTTACTATGTCACTAGGTGATAAGAATTTTTCAGCTCCATTATAATTTTATGGGGCCACTGTCATCTATGTGGCACATTGCTGTGGTTACTTTAGCATTGTGTAGCCAAAAGCTTCATGGCACAGAAATGTAGATACAATTTGCATCTTGCGTTAGTGATGCTTGATGTTAAGTAGCAAAGAGAAAATGCAAAAACTTGCAATCTTATACATACCTAATTATCAGTCCATCGACAGCAGAATCTCTTTCTTCTAGCTTAAAAAGGAATGAAGACACTATTATCAGGAACCAGCAGGCATCTATTTACACTATCCAGAGAGATTACACTGAAGTCCATGCATGCTGTATGCTGTTTACAGTCCACTGGGGAAATGATTAGTGGAGCAAATAGCTCTACTGACCTGCTGAAAGCATAATCCATTATCACCCAAGGCTGTCTTACAATGACAAAATATGAAAACATCAGAACAACCTCTTTAGAAAGCAAACAGGTATTACTGCATAATGTGGTCAACAGGTAAATAGCACAATAAACTCTAATCAGACAGTCTCATCTCTTGCCTCCTTAGAGTCATTTGAAAGAGAAAAAGAGAAAAGCCACACCTGGTGTTTGTAGACGACACCCCAATATTTGCAAATATCATGCTGCTAAATGCATGCTAAGTGTCTTTAGAGGCCAGTGTGTTTGCAAACTCACTTTCTTCCTGGACTATGACTTCACAGTAGGGTGTGCAATTTTTATACACAATGCAGGATTCATTGGAACCATAATTTAGACAATTTTCAATATGGGACATAGTGTTACCTGTCTTGGATAATTTCTTTTTAAATCCCACTATTTGAGCAATTCATCCATGTTTCCCTTTCTTCTTGAGTAAATGAAAAAGTTAGAATAAAGCATATTATCTCCCCATCCACCTCAATCCTATCAATCTTGCCACCTGCTACAATTACTTTTCACACTACCCTGCATGAACCAGAGGAACAGCCATTAAACCACTACCAAATACGAGAAGCAAAGGCTGCTCCAGCCCACAGTTGAACTTAATAAAACCGTTAATGTCAGAGCCTGCCGGCTAGATTCCCAGGAACACCACTTGCTCAAAATCCTTCCATTCCAGCCATGCATGTGGCATTTCATCCCTCTCCTCATGCAGAACCATGCCATCTGCTGTGAGGCACAGATATACTACATGCCAGGTGACATTTTCCTTTAAATTACTTTTTTTTTAATTTACTAGGAAGTATACTCAACAGGCAAAGAGCAAGAAGAGATTTCAGTTCTACGTAGGCTTGTTTTCTCCAATTTCTTGATATTTATCATATTCTGGCTCTGCATTTGGATGGTTGGTGAGTTATTTATGGGTGGGCTTCCTTGGAAATAAGTTTGTTTATATGTAGTAAAAACTTTGAGCTCTGGCACTCCAATAAACCATGGGTTAACTGTGGAGTTGAATTAAAAAAAAAAAAGGAAGAGGAAAGAGTCATTAAATCAATAATACTGAGGTCTGATGGAACTGTGCGAAGTCAATAACATCATAAACTTTTATACTGACTTCAGCATGAGAACATGCTATTATATGTGGCAAGTGATGGCAAAAGCATTTAGATCTGATACATTTGATGTAACAAAAAAAGAGATGGAGAGGCTCTGAAGATGCTTTACACTTTTGCCCATTTTGGATAAGGTTAAAATCTACACGCATAGATAGCAATGCATTTAAAGTAACCAGAGACTGTGGTGGGGTTAAAGGAAAATTTTGAAAGAGTCTATTGGAGAAAGTTCCTTACTTTCACATCTAATTCAAATTACAGATATAAATATATGCTTCTCTTTAGGAATGTACGTAAATATCTTAAGCTATAGATTTGGAATGTTAGTCTATAAAAGAGATATAACCTATAAGATTCATATGTGTGGTCACAGTGGCCCTTTTGCAAGATTTCCCCCATGAGAGGAAGTGTATTCTATTTAGGAACTAGGACCTGTGTTAAAAGCCAGATCAGTTATAGCACGATTCACTGTATTTGGTGCATAACCTAAGACTACTTTAGTGACTATTATTTCACCTATTTATAAATACTGATAGTGGGGACACCTTGACAATTTTAGATTGAAGTATATGCAATGAGCAAAACATTCAAGCCTAAACACATCAGAATTAATTTTCTCCATTTATAATTACTCAGTCAATTGTTTACACATACACAAATTATTTCACAGTTTACTACCCCTGGAATTGACTAATAAATAATAGATTTATATTTAATAGATTCTTAATTACCTTCCTCCATTTGCTGTGTCCTTTTATTCACTATTAATTTCCTCCTTGACTTCATGCATTCAAATATCTATCTCCATCACGTCACTAAAACTCACCCTAAAGCTATTGATGACCTCCCCCTAACTGAACTCTCTAATTCACTTTGGCAAACAGATTGATTCCTTGAAAACATCAATCTGATTGTGTCAATTCTTACTGACTCCTACTATCTTCTGTCCTCCTTCTCCCAGTCTTGACAAAACACTTAACCGGTGATGTTTTATGATCCTCGCCTCTGGTCTATACAAACATCTCCTTCTGCCCTCACCCCAGAGTCCCTCCCACTCAGCAATCCAGATCTCTGACTTTCCCTATTTTCTCATATTTGTCATGGCCCATATGTCCATGTTATTTCTTTTCTGGATGTTCCTTTTTTTCCTTTGGAAAACGTGCTCTCATGATACCTGTTACTTCTCACTTGTAGCATTTATTACAATTTCCAATTTATACTAATTATTTGATAATTGAGGAAACCTGTTCTTTTGAACTAGCATGTAAGCTTCCTGGAGACATAAGAAATGGTGTTTCTTGTACCTTTGAATATTTAGCCTCTGGCACTATGCTTAGCACATACTGAGCACATAATAGAAATCTGCTCCATGAATGGATGATGAGGTATCATTTCAGCTACGATCCTGCTGGACTCTTATATTACTGATCCATAAGTACAAGGAAGGTTACAACATAGGCTTGAACACAGGATCCACAAAATTAATGATCAATTCCCTCATAAACTATATATTGTGCTTTTTCTTAAAAAGAGGTTAACAAGAAAGTTATGATCACTGTCTTCAAGGAATTTATATTATAATGTAATAATGGGTAAAATAAAAACAGGTAAAGAAAAATTGAACAAAATTACAGACTGTGATAAGTGCTAAGAAGGAAAATACATAAGGATTGGCATAAGGAAAAACAAAAAAAGAAAGGTCCCTCTGGTGGTCAGGAAAAGCATCTCTGAAAAGAGAAAGCTGAGACACCTAGAAGAAAAAGAAATGAGCTGTACAGAGAATAAAGGATAAGAACCTATCAGGCAGAGACGGAAGCATGTTCAAAGGCTCTGATGCCAGCATTGGCATGGTATTTTCCAGAAATAGAAGCTTAGTGAACCAAGCATAGAGTGCCATGGTATGACATAGAAGAGAGTTAGGGTTCTGCAGACCAACATAAGGTGTTTTGATTTTGTTTTAAATGCAGTGATGGTCATTGAAGAGTTTTCAACAGGGAATATCATACTCTGGTTGACATGTGAGCAAGATCACTGTTGATTCTGTATAAAGAATGGATCAGACTGGGTGAGAGTGGAAGGAAACACGCCCACTGGGAGGATTAGGGACTTGTAGAAATAACATGGCATGGAAGAGGTGGTGTCAGTGTAGATGGACTGATATGGGCAGATTTGAAATATGTTTTGGGCCGGGCGTGGTGGCTTACGCCTGTAATCCCAGCACTTTGGGAGGCCAAGGCGGGTGGATCACGAGGTCAGGAGATCAAGACCATACTGGTCAACATGGTGAGACCCCGTCTCTACTAAAGTATAAAAAATTAGCCGGGCGTGGTGGCATGAGCCTGTAGTCCCAGCTACTCAGGAGGTTGAGGCAGGAGAATTGCTTGAGCCCGGGAGGCGAAGGTTGCAGTGAGCCGAGATTGCGCCACTGTGCTCCAGCCTGGGCGACAGAGCGAGACTCCGTCTCAAAAAAAAAAAAAAAAAAAAAAAGAAATATATTTTGAAGGTAGAAATTTTAAAAACTTGCTAAAAGCTATGGATGTTGAAGGAGACAAAACAATCCAGAAAGACTCCAGATTCGAAGCTTAAACACCTGGGAAGGTGATGATGGGATTTACTGAGATGGAAGGCCTGGTGGAGGGAAGAAGGAGAACGAGAGGACAAACCAACCGGGCATTTGGGGTTCAGTCTTTTTTGATCAAAGCATTCTGCCTTTCTTTTCATATATATTTCTACAAAACCATGGATTTTTGCCATCTAGTTAGAATTATAGATATGTTTTTCTTGTATTTGTTATTGAAAAACAGGATTTTGCCTTTTTCAATAATGTCTAATTTGTCAATAGACCCTAGATTTAATGTGAACCCTCGATTAGGTAAATATTTTCAACTTATAAGACCAGTGTCTGCCCTAAGTCTGCAGACACTCACAGAAAACAACATCATGATAGCAGATTCGCCGGAGTAATGAGTCACTAGGAAAACTGGCGGAGTAAAGGACTGGAGGTGTCCTCCACTCATTAAAAAAATAAAATCCATTTAGCAATGAAGCAGAGAAGCGAGCTCCAACTGATCAAAATTTGTAGCATTAGAAGAGAGTCCAAAATGCTCTGTAGGATGAACAGAGGCTGTGATAGCATCTAGTCAATATAATTCAATTAAGGAAAATGGGCTCCAACAGTGAAACAACACATGAACATCCTCGGTGCAAATTTTTAAAAAGATAAAATCAATGACAAAAGGAGAAGTCTAGAAATGCATTGCCCCATGTAATAATGTCAGGAAAACCCCCGTCTGAAAAGTACAAAATAAAGACATAACCACCTCCATAGCTTTTGCTTACAACACAACAGGGCAGACACAGGAGACAACGGACAAGACGAGGAAGGAAACTGCCCTTTTCCTAATGCCTTCTCACTCTTTCCATCCAAAATAAGCGCCCACGGGTAATTAACTAAATACCAACCATGGCATATACATTTTAGACCATTCGTCCTTTAAGACCAATAGTTCTCGATTTTTATAAGACACAACCCTTTCTAAAGCTGGTGACACTAGAAATTCTCTCTTCAGGAAAAATGTGCTTAGAATGACATTTACTTACATACTGCTAAGAGTGTTCGCAGCACTCTCTTTCCCCCACCCCGTCTTAGAGTCTCAGGATTTTAAGGGTTTCAGGTTAAGAACATCTCTTGTTTTGGTGTAAATGAAAGTGATCTCATAATAAAAACCTGTTTTGTGGAGCAGTCCGGTAACAATATGTAGGTCTCTTTGCTGCCTCGTCAGCAGCTGAAGCAGGCACTCCTGTCCCCACCCTTTTAGGCTGTAAATGTCAAGTTGTTTTCTCAGTTCCTTTTCCATCCCTGGGGCTCCCAATATTTCAAGAGCTTTTGATGTTACTGCAAATGGAGTTTAGTCTCAAAAGCCATAGTGCCACCTGTTCCAAGTATAATAATAATAAACATTTATCACATAATTCTTATAGTCAGAAATTTTCACACCAACCTATGAGGTGAGGACCACTATTAGCTCCGTCTTAACATTTGAAGAAACTTCAATAAAGAAACTTTCCTGGTATTAAACATTTAATTTTCACCTCGGAACATGGAAGACTATAATTTTCAGTATCTTTGCATCCAGATCAGGCCATATTTCTGGTTATACCCAACAAAATGTGAATGGAAATAACATTCACCTCTTCTCCCCTTGCACCCCAAATGTTCTGTGAGATCATCTATGGTTTGCTACACACTGATGCCCAGATAAATGCAGGGATTCAGGAGAACATCCAGGGGATAGCAGACATCACTACACAGAAGGGGCATGGATCTCTTAGTCACCATCCGGAGTAGGGCTCCCCAGGATAGCTGAGAAACATCTGAACTGGATTTTATGACAGCTAGAAATACATGCACTTGTGTTGTGTTAAGCCACTGAAATTGTAAGGTAGTTTGTTACAGTATGCATTAGCAGCCCTGATTAAGGTAACCGTACTTGATTATTTGAGAGAATGGGATTGAAACCCAGGCCTTCTCACTCCAAAACACTCAAGTTTAAATGCCACACTACACAGCTCCCATCCAGCTGCTTGGCATGTATGTTTTCGATGAAGATACAATAATTGGTTAGTTGCTTGAAAATCACAGTTTTTATGGGGAGCAAAAAGGGCCAGTGCTAGGGAATTTGTTAGTACAGAAAAAGTAGCAGCATATCTGGGGAATGTGTCTTAGGAAAGAATAAAGAAGGTTTTGAGAGTGTTTGCCCAGCCCTTGTCTTGTGATGCTCTGGCTGTAACATCCTTCTCATAGTTACCCAGAAAACTGCAAACAAAACAACTTGAAAGCTTGAAAAAAAAATCACAATCATTTTTACAGAATGGGTCTCTGAACCTTTAGGATAAAAAGAACTTTCTGTGGGAATTAAGATAATCACTGAAGGAAGATTGACAGAAATCGTTTCACCAGCATAAGTGAAATCTGGAGCCGTGTTAATGAGAACTGGGACGTGGGAAGATAGGAAAGGAAATCTTCATGGTATGCAAGAGAAATAAGTGGCTATCACTTCAGATGGAATACTATTAGGTCCTGGAATTAACTCCTCCTCTCCAGGAGGAAAAAAAAAAAAAAAAAAAAAAGAAGAAAAAAATAGAATTTGGCTTGAATAAAAATAAAGAGGAAAAAAATGGAGTATCTGGGATTGAACTGTACTCTGTATCCGGGGAAACAGAAAATGAACAGATGGTCATAAAAAATGCAGAGATTTACAAATATGGAAAAAAACAAAGATTTTGTGACTATGAAAGTGGATCAAGTTGGCGCTTCATACTGAAAGATGCTATGAGAGAATGATGCAACAAGAGCAGTTGGCAGTGGAAAGAATTGTAGATAACCTCTTTGTTAATAGTTTACGTGTAGTTCCAGATGACCAAACGATTTCTGATTTTCTAATTCAATTTCTGGATTACACTGTTAGAATGATTTCTTCATAGATTGGTTCACAAGGGAATTCGGCAATGACATTATAGCATCTTCTTCGCTGAGGAAGTGAAGCAATTTATACCAAAAATGGACTATTCTTACCTTGGAAATGGATAGACACAGGAGAAGAAAGACCAACAAGCATGCAGGATTCTCTTCTGCCATCACCCTCTGCTCCAAGTTATGCTTGGGAAGTAAAGCAATGACATCTTGTATTCCTTATTATCTCTTTTTTCAAAGAAGAATTTCTTATGAAATTATAGGGGTCAAAAGACCACCAATAACTCACTTATAAAGATATCACTTCTCTCCAATTAGATCTATTGGTTAAAAGCAATCCCAATCAAAATGAAATGGCTTTTGTTTCTGGTGTTGGTATTCATCTTGACAAGCTAATTTTAAAATCTATATGGAAATACATATAAATGCATTTTGGCTTCTCTCCAAGATATAAAAACAAATCTACAAACCAATACAAAAACAGACACATTGTAGAAAAAAACGGGCAAGAGACTAAAACTGGTTTTCCAAGTTACCAAAAGTGGTTTTCCAAGTTACCATTACATATCTGAACTGCTTAACATCAATAATCACAGAAATGTTAATTAAAAACAAAATGAGAAAATACTACACATCGTCTAACACCACGGTGTTGTTGAAAATGTGAAGAACTGGACCTCTTACATGGTTCTGGTAGGAATGGAATATATACAATCTCAGAAAAATATATAGCATTATCTACTAAATTTGGACATATACATATCCTATGAACAGAATATTCACATATCCTAATTTGCACAAAATAGAATCAATTTATACCTGTTGCTCTGGTATAATGACGTATAATACCTTTTTTTTACTCTCAAAGTGTACTGGTTTGAATGGTAAATTTTATTCTACCAATAACTTAGCTATTTTACAATTAGACATGTACCCAATAGGAATGTGTATGCACATGGTCCAAAAAATCAGGGACAATAACTATTTTTTAAATAGCAGGACTATTTTTAAAATAAATTTCCCATTTGTGTATATTTGAGGTTTACAACATGATGTTATGGGGTATGTGTTGATAGTAAAATAGTTGCTATGGTGAAGAAGATCAACATATCTATCATTTCACATAGTTTTTCATAACAAATGCAGCTCAAATCAACTTGTTTAATGAAAATCCCTAATATAATACAATTTTATTAACTTGAGTCATCACATAGAGCAGCAGCACTATTCTCAACAGACAATACTAGAAATAGCCCTACTGTCCATCACAGTAAAATGAAAAAGTAACTTGTGGTAAGTTAATTCAGCAGAACTCGATATAGCCATAAAGTGAACAAATTACATCTACATATACAGTATAGCTGTGCAGTGATAATGTTTATAGTGATAATACAATTTTCTGTCAATTTATATTTTACTCACTCTTCTGTATGAGTATTATAACTTCAATTTAAAAGCTTAATTGCTCATCTTGGCTGCATATATGCTTTTTTTTTTTCAACATTGCCATATTGTCTCCAGATATGAAGCAGAGAGAAGAAACATACAAAAATCCTCCCCAGTTGGGTTCTTCTGGGTTTCTCCTAAGTGGACTTCATGCCTGTTATAAAGTCAGGTTTTTCCTGAAGCACCAACTCCAATTCAGTGGCTTTGAATGTTTGGAGTTCTGCATTGAAAAGAATTGGAAGTCTTTGTACAACAATAACAACAACATAAACTACTGTAACAAATAACGATACCTGCCATGGGAATCAGAGAGGAGAGAGACAATGAGAACGATGTATTGGTTATCCCAGAGGAAAAAACCACCCTAAAATTCTCCATAATTTTAACAAAGGGAAAACCATATTTACAATTAAGAAATTCACTTGACTTGTGGAGGCAAAAGGAGAGGTTTGCATGAGACTATACTGACTCCTGGGTGTGATATTGGAAATAGAATTAAGAGGAATGAGCAGGAGAGAAGAAACAAAGATCATAATGCTGCATCGAACTCCTTCTGCCTGAGCTTAGCACAAAGTCTGATTTCTGTGTCCTTAATTGTTTTAGAGTAAGACTATGTTTATAAAAATTCCTAAATATCTCAAAGTCTTCTGTTTTCTCATAATTGTGAATAATATCATCGATCTTAACTATAGACTTCAGCTTTTGGCATATAGATGACTGGGCATTCTGTGGAATTATTACATTTCAGAAAAACAAATGCATACTTCATTTGAAAAATCTTTAAAGCAATCTCACAAAAGTAGGAGAGTTTTCTCCAAAGATATTTGTCACTTTCTAAAATACGACTTAGGCTTCAGCATCAGGGAATTGCAGATAGAATGACTGGGAACCTAAATAGGCAGACTTCCTTGGAAGATGGATGCTGCATCAGAGCCCTCATGCTTCAAAGCTTTGTTCCTCCTGTGAATTGGGTCACCTACCAGGATACATATGGGACAAACTAAACTTATAAAGAGAGTGTAGTGAACCCAGATGAGTCATGTAACCTGACCATCAATAGTTCCTGTCTGGAGGAAATCTTTCTCAATTCAAGTGATACAGGTTAAGGTAAAGCCATCCATTTACCACTAAAAGGACTATTAAGCAACTAAGGAAGTGGCTCCTATGAATAAAAGTCAGTAGAAACAACGAGTAATATATTTAGACCCCCGAGAACTTCAAATATTGAGATTATAAGACACAGATATATAGTCATATATGCAAATCATATGCAGAAATGAATAATGCAATGTCAAAGATTAGTTTGCAGTAAGAAGCTATCAGTAATCAATAGATAGATGAGATAAATAAAAAAGGACAGCTAGAGATACAAACTATAGCTCTTCAAATAAAAATTAATAATGGACCAATTTAACAGCAGATTTAACAAACCTGAAGATAAATCCAATAAAATGATACAGAATGTAGTATACTGATGCAAGATTAAATGTTTGAAATATGCATAAAAGACTGAAAATGTATAAAATACATATGAATTGAGTTCAAAAAATAAAGAATGGAGGCACAGTATGTGTAGATATAATGGATGAAAGTTTTTCCGACTAAGTAAAATTGTATCTCTCAATCACAAATCCACATATCCAAGAATTACAGTACATATTAGGCATGATAATTGAAAAGAAATTCCCATATAAACCTGTTGTAGTGAAAGTGCAGGACATCAAAGATCAGAGAAATAAAGGAATCAGAGAGAAATAAACAGATTTTCTGAAAGCAATAACAATTAGAGTAACAGCAGAAACTGAAACAACCACAATAGAAGCTGGTAAACAATGGAGTAAAATGCACAAATTGCTTTACACAAAATAATTTTTTTCTAAAAAACAAATTACAAATGCAGCAAACTATCATTAAAAACAAAAGCAAAGTTGTAGTCACAATCAGAAAGGTAGGGAATTCTTCAGGACCAACAATCCCTCAAGCTAATTACTAGACTTGGAATACTGCTACTGAAACACTCAATATTCTCAGGCCTTGTACTTTTCACTGAGACAACTAAACAGCAAGAAAATGACTTTTACTTAACTTTCAGAATATAAAGCTTAAATAACTATATCTGATTATTGGAATCCAAAGTCATATCATAAAGCCTAACTACAAGGGAACCAGAAAATTAAAAGTGGATGGGATAGATAGATGTGTGCACAGTCTCACCAGCTTTTTAATCTAAATATGAGAGCATTAATTGCCAAAGATTGCAGTCCTAAGACCTGGCGTAGGGATGTCTTGTTAAATCAAAACGACTCTGCATTACTTGAACCCTGTGAAACTACAGACCCTCTGTACCAAAGTTTGCCAAGTTTCCTCCTATGAGAGAGCACGGAAAGCAAAAAAGATAGAAAACAGTGTGGCTGGCATGCAGGAAATGAGAAACATAGTGTGAGGAAAATTCACAGTAGAGGGTATGGTCTACACCACAAGGGACCTGAAAAGTTATAGTAAGAAATTTGTTCTTTATCCAAAGAGCAAAGGAAGTCCATTAACTATTTTGGACTTTGTCATAGGGTACTCATATTACATTTGAACAACAGCACTCTGAGTCCAAACATGGAAAACAGTTTATGGCAGAGGCAGCTACTCCCCTGGTGGGCTAATTCAGTGGTTGTGCTCAAGAGTCATTACTGGAGATGCTGACCAGATTCTACTCCTTCACCCCTCCACTGATACCATAAGCACCTGTTTCTTTTATTAAATCTCCTCCTGCTTAAAAAATTTTAAGTGGTTTCAGTTTCTTACAATTAAAATCCAACAAATTATACACACACACACACACACACACACGATGCAGACAGATCATCAAGGATGGAATCTGGTATTGATTATCTCACCTGCTCGAGTTTCAAGGAAATGAGTTCCAGATGTCATTGGAAAATAGGATATTGGTGATCCAAGGGACACATCAACAAAAACGTTATAAAATTGTTTCCTGTGGTACTAACACCTGCAAGGAAATGCCTATGAAAGGAGGAACTTTAGCATATCAAAGAGTGGCTGCTATAGAATGTTATGTGAGAATACATAGAAAGAACGTGCTATTCTCTGCATTTAAAGAAATAAAATTATAAGCAGTATTTTGAAATTCTTAGCTCAAGCTACAGTCAGTAGGCCAAAAAACCATAGAAGACATTCTCTCTAAAGGTTGATTTAGCCAAAAATTTAGTTCAAAATCTGATCATGGGGGTTGTTTAATTACAGCATAAGTTGAATTCACAATCTCAATAGCTCTTTTATCTAAATACAAAAGCATTAATTGCCAAAGACTGTAATTCTAAGACTTGACTTGGGGATATTTCATTAAATTCAGGTGACTCTGGATCATTTGAGCGCTATGAAGCTGCAGACTCTAAGGAGTACTTCTTGCCACCAGAATTAGCCTGTATCTATCTTTCTTGACTTATTTGAAGACCTTAAAACAAACGTATGAAGCAAGAGCATGGTAATTGTCCCAAATCTCCACTGACATCAACTCTTGCTGCTTCAAGATGTCGACATAGATACATAACTCAAGCCATGTCTCTCATTGGAAAATATCTGAGAGGTCTTCAAAAGTCAGAACAGGAAGAGTATTTTTCATTGTTTTAAGTCACTCATTCATTTGCACTATTACTGGGTGCTTATGATGTGCCAGGCAGTATTCTAAATACTTGGGAGAGAGTAGTAAACAAGATGAACACAAATTTAGCTCTCACTGTAGAGACTGAATGAAATGAGGAAATGAGCAGACCATATGAAGATCTGGAGGAAGAACATCCTGGCAGCTGAAGGAGCACTTACAAAAGTCCCGAGGTGGAAATTAACTTGGTCCTATTGGGAAGGCCAACTTATCTAAGGCAGAATGAATCAGGTTAAGTGTAGTAGGAGATAGAATTAAAGAAACAGGCAAGACTCCAGGCAATATAAGACTTTGTGGACCAGAGTAAAGACTGGATTCTGTGTAAGCATAATATGACAACAATGTTTGAGAGAATCTCATAGAGTAACAATGCACCATATCGGACTATTTATATGTCAATAAATAAAAGAAAATCCAATTTGACATGCTTAACCATGAAGGTTTATTTCTTCACGATACTGAATACTCCAAAAGTTGTTCAATCAGGTGGAGTTTGATCAAGCGTTTAAAAGATATAACTAAAATTCCATTTTCCTAGTTATATTTCTGCACTGATTACCTATTAGTCTCATTCTCAGTCAAGGTTTTCTCACTGTTAAAAAAAAATGGAGGGTAAATCCAGAGCTCTACCATTCACCAGGTATGTCCAGTAGAAAGAGAATGTCTTGTTTTTATAACTGCACGGGGAAAGGAATTTTTCCTAATCTAGAAGCCTCATAAAATACCTCACTGCATATCACTGGTTCTGGTGGTTTTAAATGTCCATCCCCATATACTGAAGAATGAGCTATGATTGCATAAGCCAGATCCCATTTTTAGAGTGGGAAGTTGAGTTAGGAAAAACTACCTGGCAAAGAATGGAGAAATAATTAATTTCTAAACAGTAAATTAGGATATTTTTATTGGGAAAAAAGGTTCTCCCAAAAGTGAATGTTATGGAGGACATCAGCAAATTTCTACCACCATGAATTTTACAGTAATCGATTGCATTCATATGTTAGGGCTGCCATAGAAAATACCACTGACTGGGTGACTTCAACAACAGAAATTTATTTCTGGAGTCTTGAAATCTGAGATCAAAGTGTCAGCAGCACTGGCTTCTTTTGAGTCTTCTCTTTTAGACTTGTAGATGCCTGTCTTCTTCCTGTCTTCACATCATCTTTCCTTTCCTCAGTACATGTGTGTGTCCATATTTCTTCTTCTTATAAGGGTACCAGTTATTGGACTGGGGCCCATATTAATTACCTCCTTTTTAATGCAATTACTTCTTTAAATATTCTAACTCCAAGTACAGTTACATTCCAAAGTACTGGGCATTAGAACTTCAACACATAAATCTGAGGAGGCAACATTTAGCCATAACAACAATTATATATATTTGTTCTTACTTTATGAACTAGTATAAACAGACTCAAGAATCTCTTATGGATTCCTACAGCCCAGATGTTTTTAAAAAATCAGGGCTGGTCTGTTAGAGGATTGGAATCAACCTATGGGTCTTAGCAGCAGCAGTACTCATTTCAGGACTGCTAATATATGAGGATGAAGATTGCTACATGGACCTGAGCAGCAGTTTAATCCTGTGAGGACATGGGAAGGTAAGCCAGAGAGACATTGACCTGGAAAAATGACCCTTGGCTGTCACCATGAGTTCATTCTACATAAAATGAAAAACAAGTGTAAGTAACACCCCATTGAGCAGTGATTTTTGACCCTGATTGCATACACCAGAATGTCTAAACCTTAGCCCAGAATTTCCAAGAGTGACATTTAGCCATTAGTAGCTTTTATAAGCACTCTAGATAATTCTAATATGTGGCCATGGTTGTAAAACATTGCCATAGAGATAATATAATGAAATATCTAAAGAATATCTTTTCTGAAGACTGGAGAAGAAGAAATAGCTCTCCGTTTTCATCACTATCCTAACTAGCAACCTGGTTCAATTGATCTCTGAGTCTAGGGTTTCAATCATCCTACACATTGGTGCTACTGCAACAGTTGCTTCTTGTTGTGGAAATAATAACCAATGAGCCCCCTCCCCCAGCAATTAGTTTCTGGGGTTTCTAAAATATTTATAAAGCAGGTGCCATTTCTTGTTGTTATACATAATATAATATTTGCCCTAAAGGAATTTATATTCCAAAATGGATAAATTTAAAAATAGACTCAAAAACTCCAGGGAGGTATTTTCATTATTTATTAGAATTGCAAAATTTTATTTTTCTCCAAATAGCTGAAAGCAAGTTACTCTATTTTCTTGCTGACATGGACAAACCATCCTGGATAACAGATTTAGAGTGACCTATTTTCATTTAGAATATACCTGCGTTTCTTTGTTTTCTTTTTTCTTTCTTTCCTTCCTTTTTTTTTTTTTTTCTTTGGCCAAGATTGCCTAAACATCCTTTAATTGAGTTTAAGAAACAGTACTTTGAACAACGACTCAACTTCTATGGCTGTGAACTCCTCAGGCATTAGAAATGAGATTCTGGATATTCTAGAATACAGATTCAAAGCTGACTGGTGGTTGAAATGCTACAAATACATCTGCATGGAATGCAGCATTCGTACTGATATTACCTTGAAGGCAATGCTGCTTCATCTGTCTCCCCTGAGAGTCTGGCACTGGGATAGCACATATCTCTTAT
The DNA here is from genome assembly GCF_006542625.1 of Nomascus leucogenys. Taxonomy (NCBI): domain Eukaryota; kingdom Metazoa; phylum Chordata; class Mammalia; order Primates; family Hylobatidae; genus Nomascus; species Nomascus leucogenys. The sequence continues at coordinate 39,346,364 of NC_044388.1, read as the reverse complement.
CTAGTTTGTAATCTTGGAGCACAATAAGCATTATCACAATTCTATTCCATTACAAGGAAGAAGTTAAAAACATCTGGAAGATCTTTCTCTGCCCTGCTTTAAATAGAAGCTTATTTTAGCTTATTTAGCTAAACTTTCTTTCATCAACCAAAATGTAACCTCTTTGAGGAAAGGGCTATGTGTTTTTTAGTCACCACTGTAACCTCGGTACCTAGTATTTTATGAGTCATATAGAGGCTTCCACGTAAATTTCAGTTGAATGTCCACTTAAACATGAGGGAAGTTTACACATAAATAACTCATATACTTCAACTAGCTCACACTGCATGCTTTATGGAAGGACCATATGTGTCTTGCTCTGCCATTATAGCCCTCCATAACCTGAAATGTATGAGCCACATAAAAGATTCCACATACATTTTATTTGGATATTTACATAAACATGAGGGCAGTTTAATATGCATGTTAACATACACTTTGAGGAAATTAATGCCCTTAATTACAGATTCAGAAATTGCCTTAATCCCCAAAACTACAGTTAGGCTTATTGTGAAGAATGAAGATGTTCATCAAGAGAAGAATTAAAAATGAACCCTGATAAAAGAAACAGTCCTACCAAGGCATGAATTCAAGAAAGCTGTGGCACTATCTGGACCACATAAGAGACCATGGCTTGAGCATGAGACTGGAAAGAAAGGCAAAGACTTATGTATTGGGGCTGGACTAGAAATATTAGACTGTATTCTTCAGATTAACCATTGAAGGATTTTTAAATTTGGGACTACCAAGATTACACTTGGATTTTAGAAGGATCTCTCTCAGGATGTGAAGATTGAAAGGAAGCACTGAAATTGGACATATGAAGACTCTATTGTAAACCTTACCCAATTTATACTTTATTCCCCATCATAAAAATTGTCCCTCTTGCCCAGAAAAAGCCAGTGCTCTGACTTTTTTAATATGTTGGTGAAGACTAGCTCAACAAATAGTGTTGAACGTCAGAGTCCCAATAGAAACTCAGATCTATTTGACTCCAAACACCATATTTCTACTCCATTCCAGTGACTCTGTGGTTTATGAGGCAGATAAAGACTGGAAATATTAATCTGGAAGGGATCTAGCTATGGGTAATAGTCGAAGCCATAAGAGCAAAAATAGTTCTCACAGGAGAGTCTGCATAGTGACATTAGTAATTATTAGTTACTAGTAAGACCAAAATGTTTGTGACATTGATCTCCTCAGCTTTTCCTGGTCTCCCACATTTCAGTATTCTTTTGTCTCTCTTAACCAATTCTCACTGTTGCTAGATTAATTTCTCTAAAGCACATCCCAAATCATGCCACATATTGCTTAGCATCCATTTATCCAACAGGTATTTGAACATCCATTGTAGTCCTTCTACATAAAGAGAAAAGCTGAAATCTCCACCCTCAAGGAGGTCACAGTGAATTAGGGGAAAACTTTTAAATAAGTGGGCAATTTGATAATACAATTTTCAAAATAGAGATATGTACAGCGTTCTATGGCATTCTATGGCAGCACAGAGTGGAAATGCCTAAACTACACTGACTTTGTAAGAATCGACATCCAAAAGAAGGATGCTCTATGAGCTCTTTTTAGAAAGAAATGAAGGACACAGATGAAAATGGTATCCAGGAGCCTTTTTGTTCAGAGAGGACTTTATTGCAAACTGAGAAAATATGATGCTTTTAAGATACTTTAAGAATCTGGAAGATCAGGTGGGGATAAATGAAATGAGCTGTGGAAGAAATCAGGTGACAGAACATGAATGGCCTTGTGTGCTTAGCTCAGGAGTTTGGATTTTACCCTGAAAGAAATCAGAAACTGTGTAGAAAGGTATATAATAGAGTGACTGGAGCAGACTTAAAATTTGGAAAACCATTCTCACCTTGATGGGTAGACAAATATTAGATGAGCCTGGGAGCAAAGATATCAGTTAGGAGGCTACAGAAATAATAAGTAGAACATGATAATATTAATTATTGCTCCAAATGAATTCCTTAGCCTAACATTTAATGCATCCTACATTTTGGCTCTAACCTTCCTGCCCAATCTTCTGTCCAATATCCTTTCCAATAGGCTACACTTCCTCAAAAACCATCTGGCTATTTTAGGAGCACTATCCTCCTATTCCTGTGTTTTTAACACCAGACCTTGGTTTCGACCATCTTTTATGGCCTAGCACACTGTGCAGCAGGTAGTGGATGCTCAATAAAAATTGAGAGGATGGAAGGCCATCCTCCAAGATGGCCGAATAGGAACAGCTCCAGTCTATAGCTCCCAGCATGAGTGACACAGAAGACGGGTGATTTCTGCATTTCCAACTGAGGTACCAGGTTTATCTCACTGGGGCTTGTAGGACAGTGGGTGCAGTATGGTGGGTGCAGCCCATGGACCGTGAACTGAAGCAGGATGAGGCATCACCTCACCCGGGAAGCGCAAGGGGTCCGGGAATTCCCTTTCCTAGCCAAGGGAAGCCGTGACAGACAGCACCTGGAAAATCGAGTCACTCCCACCCTAATACTGTACTTTTCCAATGGTCTTAGCAAATGACACACCAGGAAATTATATCTCGTGCCTGGCTTGGAGGGTCCCATGTCCACGGAGCATTGCTTACTGCTAGCACAGCAGTCTGAGACTGAACTGCAAGGTGACAGTGAGGCTGGAGGAGGGGCGCCCACCATTGCTGAGGCTTGAGTGGGTAAACAAAGCAGCCGGGAAGCTCGAACTGGGTGGAGCCCACCGCAGCTCAAGGAAGCCTGCCTGCTTCTATAGACTCCACCTCTGGGGGCAGGGCATAGCTGAACAAAAGGCAGCAGAAACTTCAGCAGACTTAAATGTCCCTGTCTGACAGCTTTCAAGAGAGTAGTGGTTCTCCCAGCACTGAGTTTGAGAACTGAGAATGGATAGACTGCCTCCTCAAGTAGGTCCCTGACCTCCAAGTAGCCTAACTTGGAGGCACCTCCCAGTAAAGGCCTCATACAGCCAGGTGCCCCTCTGAGACAAAGCTTCCAGAGGAATGATCAGGCAGCAACATTTGCTGTTCTGCAATATTTGCAGTTCTGCAGTCTCCACTGATGATACCTAGGCAAACAGGGTCTGGAGTGGACCTCCAGCAAACTCCAACAGACCTGCAGCTGAGGGTCTTGACTGTTAGAAGGAAAACTAACAAACAGAAAGGACATCCACACCAAAACCCCATCTGTACAACACCATCATCAAAGACCAAAAGTAGATAAAACCACAAAGATGGGGAGAAACCAGAGCAGAAAACCTGAAAATACTAAAAATCAGAGTGTCTCTTTTCCTCCAAAGGAATGCAGCTCCTCGCCAGCAACGGAACAAAGCTGGACGGAGAATGACTTTGACAAGTTGAGAGAAGAAGGCTTCAGAATATCGGTAATAACAAACTTCTCTGAGCTAAAGGAGGATATTCGAACCCATTGCAAAGAAGCTAAAAACCTTGAAAAAAGATTGGACGAATGGCTAACTAGAATAAACAGCATAGAGAAGACCTTAAATTACCTGATGGAGCTGAAAACCATGGCACGAGAACTACATGACGAATGCACAAGCTTCAGTAGCTGACTCAATCAACTGGAAGAAAGGACATCAGTGATTAAAGATCAAATGAATGAAATGAAGTGAGAAGAGAAGTTTAGAGAAAAAAGAATACAAAGAAATGAACAAAGCCTCCAAGAAATATGGGACTACATGAAAAGACCAAACTACATCTGATTGGTATACCTGAAGTGATGGGGAGAATGGAACCAAGTTGGAAAACACTATTCAGGATATTATCCAGGAGACCTTCCCCAACCTAGCAAGGCAGGCCAACATTCAAATTCAGGAAATACAGAGAACACCACAAAGATACTCCTCGAGAAGAGCAACTCCAAGACATATAATTATCAGATTCACCAAAGTTGAAATGAAGGAAAAAATGTTAAGGGCAGCCAGAGAGAAAGGTCGGGTTACCCGCAAAGGGAAGCCCGTCAGACTAACAGCAGATCTCTCAGCAGAAACTCTACAAGCTAGAAGAGAGTGGGGCCAATATTCAACATTCTTAAAGAAAATAATTTTCAACCAAGAATTTCATATCCAGCCAAACTAAGATTCATAAGTGAAGGAGAAATAAAATCCTTTACAAACAAGAAAATGCTGAGAGATTTTGTCACCACCAGGCCTGCCTTACAAGAGCTCCTGAAGGAAGCACTAAACATGGAAAGGAACAATCGGTACCAGCCACTGAAAAAACATGCCAAATTTTAAAGACCATCGATGCTAGGAAGAAACTGCATCAACTAACGAGCAAAATAACCAGCTAACATCATAATGACAGGATCAAATTCACACATAACAATATTAAAGTTAAATGTAAATAGGCTAAGTGCTCCAATTAAAAGACACAGACTGGCAAATTGGATAAAGAGTCAAGACCCTTCAGTGTGCTGTATTCAGGAGATCCATCTCACATGCAGAGACACACACAGGCTCAAAATAAAGGGATGGAGGAAGATCTACTGAGCAAATGGAAAACAAAACAAAACAAAAGCAGGGGTTGCAATCCTAGTCTCTGATAAAACAGACATTAGACAGATCCACAAGACAGAAAGTTAACAAAGATATCCAGGAATTGAGCTCAGCTCTCGACCAAGCGGACCTAATAGACATCTACAGAACTCTCCATCCCAAATCAACAGAATATATATTCTTCTCAGCACCACATCAGACTTATTCTAAAATTGACCACATAGTTGGAAGTAAAGCACTCCTCAGCAAATGTAAAAGAACAGAAATTATAACAAACTGTCTCTCAGATCACAGTGCAATCAAACTAGAACTCAGGATTAAGAAACTGACTCAAAACCATTCAACTGCATGGAAACTGAACAACCTGCTCCTGAACGACCGCTGAGTACATAATGAAATGAAGGCAGAAATAAAGATGTTCTTTGAAACCAATGAGAACAAAGACACAACATACCAGAATCTCTGGGACACAATTAAAGCAGTATGTAGAAGGAAATTTATAGCACTAAATGCCCACAAGAGAAAGCAAGAAAGATCTAAAATTGACACCCTAACATCACAATTGAAAGAACTAGAGAAGCAAGAGCAAACACGTTCAAAAGCTAGCAGAAGACATGAAATAACTAAGATCAGAGCAGAACTGAGGAAGATACAGACACAAAAAACCCTTCAAAAAATCCATGAATCCAGGAGCTGTTTTTTTGAAAAGATCAACAAAATTGATAGACCACTAGCAAGACTAATAAAGAAGAAAAGAGAGAAGAATCAAATAGACGCAATAAAAAATGAAAAAGGGGATATCACCACTGATCCCACAGAGATACAATCTACCATCAGAGAATACTATAAACACCTCTATGCAAATAAACTAGAAAGTTTAGAAAAAATGGATAAATTCCTGGACACATACACCCTCCCAAGACTAAACCAGGGAGAAGTTGAATCGCTGAATAGACCAATAACAGGTTCTGAAATTGAGGCAATAATTAAGAGCCTACCAACCAAAAAGGTCCAGGACCAGATGGATTCACGGCCGAATTCTACCAGAGATACAAAGAGGAGCTGGTACCATTCCTTCTGAAACTATTCCAATCAATAGAAAAAGAGGGAATCCTCCCTAAACCATTTTATGAGGCCAGCATCATCCTGATACCAAAGCCTGGCAGAGACACAACAAAAAAAGAGAATTTTAGACCAATATCCCTGATGAACATCGATGCAAAAATCCTCAATAAAATACTGGCAAACCGAATTCAGCAGCACATCAAAAAGCTTATCCACCATGATCAAGTGGCCTTCATCCCTGGGATGCAAGGCTGGTTCAACATATGCACATCAATAAATATAATCCATCATATAAACAAAATCAAAGACAACAGATACATGATTATCTCAATAGATGCAGAAAAGGCCTTTGACAAAATTCAACAGCCCTTCATGCTAAAAACTCTCAATAAATTAGGTATTGATGGAACATATCTCAAAATAATAAGAGCTATTTGTGACAAACCCACAGCTAATATCATACTGAATGGGCAAAAACTGGAAGCATTCCCTTTGAAAACTGGTACAAGACAGGGATGCCGTCTCTCACCATTCCTATTCAACATAGTGATAGAAGTTCTGGCCAGGGCAATCAGGCAGGAGAAGGAAATAAAGGGTATTCAATTAGGAAAAGAAGAAGTCAAATTGTCCCTGTTTGCAGATGACATGATGGTATATCTAGAAAACCCCATTGTCTCAGCCCAAAATCTCCTTAAGCTGATTAGCAACTTCAGCAAAGTCTCAGGACACAAAATCAATGTGCAAAAATAACAAGCATTCTTATACACCAATAGCAGACAAACAGAGAGCCAAATCATGAGTGAACTCCCATTCACAATTGCTACTAAGAGAATAAAATACCTAGGAATCCAACTTACAAGGGATATGAAGAACCTCTTCAAGGAGAACTACAAACCACTGCTCAACAAAATAAAAGAGGATACAAACAAATGGAAGAACATTCCATGCTCTTGGGTAGGAAGAATCAATATCGTGAAAATGGCCATACTGCCCAAGGTAATTTATAGATTCAATGCCATCCCCATCAAGCTACCAATGACTTTATTCACAGAATTGGAAAAAACTACTTAAAAGTTCATATGGAACAAAAAAAGAGCCTACATTGCCAAGTCAATCTTAAGCCAAAAGAACAAAGCTGGAGGTGTCACGCTACCTGACTTCAAACTCTACTACAAGTTTACAGCAACCAAAACAGCATGGTACTCGGACCAAAACAGAGATACAGACCAACGGAACAGAACAGAGCCCTCAGAAATAATACCACACATCTACAACCATCTGATCTTTTACAAACCTGACAAAAACAAGAAATGGGGAAAAGATTCCCTATTTAATAAATGGTGTTGGGAAAACTGGCTAGCCATATGTAGAAAGCTGAAACTGGATCCCTTCCTTACACCTTATACAAAAATTAATTCAAGATGGATTAAAGACTTAAAAGTCAGACCTAAAACCATAAAAACCCTAGAAGAAAACCTAGGCAAGACCATTCAGGACATAGGCATGGGCAAGGACTTCATGTCTAAAATACCAAAAGCAATGGCAACAAAAGCCAAAATTGACAAATGGGATCTGATTAAACTAAAGAGCTTCTGCACAGCAAAAGAAACTACCATCAGAGTGAACAGGCAACCGACAGAATGGGAGAAAATTTTTGCAATCTACCCATCTGACAAGGGGCTAATATCTAGAATCTACAAAGAACTTAAACAAATTTACAAGAAAAAATCAAACAACTCCATCAAAAAGTGGATGAAGGATATGAACAGACACTTCTCAACGGAAGACATTTATGCAGCCAACAGACACATGAAAAAATGCTCATCATTACTGACAATCAGAAAAATGCAAATCAAAATCATATTGAGATACCATCTCACACCAGTTAGAATAGCGATCATTAAAAAGTCAGGAAACAACAGGTGCTGGAGAGGATGTGGAGAAATAGGAACACTTTTACACTGTTGGTGGGACTATAAACTAGCACAACCATTGTGGAAGACAGTGTGGTGATTCCTGAAGGATCTAGAACTAGAAATACCATTTGACCCAGCCATCCCATTACTGGGTATATACCCAAAGGATTATAAATCATGCCGCTATAAAGACACATGCACATGTATACTGCGGCACTATTCACAATAGCAAATACTTGGAACCAAGCCAAATGTCCATTAATGATACACTGGATTAAGAAAATGTGGCACATATACACCATGGCATATGTATAAATCATGAATTATACAACAGGCAAAAATGAGAAGCTGCAAAGGAATCAAACTTATATGGAAATAAATAAAACATACAAGCAAAGTAGCAATCATGTTCATTCTGCTAATAAAATGTCCATCACAGGGGGCTTCTTATAAAATAATGGAATATTTTCATAGTAATTATTATTTTAGAATTTCAATGTAACTATAAAATAGTTGGTAATTAACAAGTAACTAGTGTTGGAAGTTCTCTGGAAGATAGAGCAGTGGCTCGTAAAATACCCATACACCGCGAATGGGTCTCTTAGAACGGAAGCAAAAATAAAATACAATAAGCCCTTTCTGGATTGAATATAGTAGATTTTTCTTGGGGGGTTCCTCTATCAGAATTCTTGATAATTGACAAAAAATCTAGTGTTTTGCTTTGGTTTTTTATTCCTGTGCATCTGTTTATATTATTGGTTATAAAGGATGGAAGCATGAATTGGAAATTTTAAAATCATTTTTATTCTGAAAAAATTAGGCTACATTGATTTGATCTTTTTTCTGTCATCATTGAATGTCCATTTGCAAGGGAAGTTGTTTTATTTGATGAACAATTTGACTTATATTTATGTCTCACCTCTTGTACTTAGAGTCTTTAACAAACCATGCAATGAATTTACTTTATGTGAAACCATGTGCCCTGCTACTTGACATCATAAATTCTTTGTCCTTCATTTCTCCCTATAGCCCACCACTGCTTCATGGCCCAACCATCCTGGTCAACCAAAAACTCAACTTTAGGGTTGAATATTAAAAATAATTTGTCCAGAACATTTTTTAAATGGAGGCATTTAGCTGGAATTTGGAGAAGACAGGAGTTTGCAACCCTCCTGCACTCCACTCACGGGTCTATCCCTGATGGGCCATATAGCTCAGCCAAATCTTGTCTCCATGATTTCCCTTGTGGTCAGAGTATTTCAATGGCTTCTAAAAGGATCAATGCACCACTTACATGACTCACTTTTCACCTTTATTAATCGGTCCCACAAGTCAGGGCACGGTTAGGCTGAAGGAACTTATTATATTTATTGGCCAGAATTAAATTATTCACTCAGGCTTTTAAAGAGGCCACAATACTTTGTGATCCATGACGACCACAGCAGCGTTGCCCCAAGCTAAGTGGAGTCAGATTTCAATTTTTAAAAAGTATTAACTAGTTGTTAGAAAAGAAGGCAGAAAAGACACTTTATCCTGAGGGCTTCTTGGAAACAGAGTTTATTCTCTCAGATCTGAGCACTTAGACTTAAGATTCTCTTACGACCAAACCGATATGTGGCACAGGGCATGCAGTAACGTCTATAATTATATGAGTTTAATTAGATGCAAACCAGGACACCAGATCAGTGATAACTCATTGTTTGATAAATAGAATATTACTTTATATATGTCTCACATTTTCTTCTCACAGTACTTTACAAACAATACCAAGAATTGCTTGCAAATTTCCTAAAAGGATCACGTTATAATGTCCAGTTCATTGACCAATTGACAGCCAGGTATTTGTAGCCTCAATCCACGTAAACTCCAGATAATGTGCTTAATGATTCTAGAAATCTGTCTGACATTTTCAGCAGAATTGCAAGAATTAAGATTGGATATCTCTCAAATATTAAATATTGTCTTTATTCCCAAATCTACTTAATCTAAGCTTTTCCCTCACCCTGAAATTAGTAGGCATAGTTATGCCTTATTGAGGAAGGTTTGATATTTGTTAAGAAAACATTTTATTGAAATACAACATCCTAAATCATAAGCGTACACTTTAGTAAATTTTTCCAAAGTAAACACAACGGTGTATTCAGAACAAATATCCAAAATTAGGAGTTTATTACTTTTTTCCAGTCACTAATTCCCTTAAGACAATCAATATCTTGACTTCAGTCATCATGGATTCGTTTTGCTGGTTTTTGAGTTACATATACATAGAGGCATACAGTGCATGATTTTTTGTGTGTCTATATTATGCTTGTAAGATTCATCTACGTTCACATATGTAGTAGTTGTTTATTCCTATTACTGTATAATATTCCATTGTATAAGTATACAATCATATTATTTAACTATTCTGCTGATAATGGATATTTGGATTTTTGTCAGTTTGGGGGAATTACACAGTGTGGTTATGAAGAGGTCTTTTTGTGCCTACATGTATTAGTCTCTTTTTTTTTTTTTTTTGAGACGGAGTCTTGCTCTGTTGCCCAGGCTGGAGTGCAGTGGCGCGATCTCAGCTCACTGCAAGCTCCACCTCCCGGGTTCACGCCATTCTCCTGCCTCAGCCTCCCGAGTAGCTGGGACATGTATTCGTTTCTAAAGGTATATACTTAAGAGGACAATTGCAGGATGATAGTGCTTACATATGCTTAACTTTAGCAGACACTGACAAAGGGTTTCCAAAGTGATTGTACCAATTTACATTTCAAGCAGCAGACATATTTGTCATCTAACTGTAGCATTGATTTTATTTGCATTTACTGTACTTACTGATATGTGTGGATGGATGTATAACTGCTATCTTCCTTTTTATTTTGTTTCCCTTGCTCCTTTCTTGACTTTCAATTTTTTAATTACTAAATTTTCCTTTGTACTAACTTGTTAATTACACCTTTTATATCTAAGAATTTAAAATATGCATATTTAATTAATATGGCAAGCTAATATAAATTTTTGACAGTTTGGTAATTTTAAATATGTTCTTTTTGAGAATTTTGCCCATGCCCTATTTTCTTGTTGCTTCAGAGGCATTTTTGAGTGATATCCTCAAATACCAGGTTTCCAATATTATCTACATTTTTTTTTTTAAGACAGAGTCTTGCTCTGTCACTCAGACTGGAGTGCAGTGGCACAGTCATAGCTCACTGCAGCCTCAAACTCCTGGGTTCAAGCTATCCTCCCACCTTAGTCTCCCCAGTAGCTGGGATTATAGGTGGATGCCATCACTCCGGCCTAATAATCCTCTACATTTTTATTTCTAAATTTAAATCTCTAGTCCTGATCTCTCTCTTAAGCTCTGTACCTAAATACAAAGGATTATATTCACCTGAATATCTACATGGAGTATGAATTTATTATAGGCAAAATTAAACTCAACATCTTCTCTAAATTAGGTCCTTCTCCTGTATTCTAGACTTCAATAAATAAATTCATCAAGATATACAAAAGAAACATACCTCTAACCATATGCCACTTGCCATATACCAAAATCCATATTTAGTTAAATGTTCATATTAACATGTTCCTTCTATTTTCACTCTATTGTACTAGTTGAGACTCTCATTTAATTTTTGACACTATTTCCAGAATTAAATTTTTAGGCACAGATCTGATCATTTTTACATCCACAATCTTTCACTGACCTCCAATTCTTGAAAAGGTATATTTAAGTTACTAAGCGTTTGTATTTTCCCACATTTTCCCCAATTTTATCTTATTTCACATTTTCCTGCATTTCTCCTGTTTTGTCTTATTCCCAGCCCCTAATCTCTACCCCATTTATACTGAATCTCATTGATACCAATGTCTCATTGATACCGAAGTTTTATTTCTCCATTTCTTTCTTCATGCTATTTTAATCATCTAGAAATATGTTTTTTTCTTTCTTTTTTAATTTGGAAAACTCCTCTAAGGCCCATTATGATCATCTTTCCATGATGTCTTTTGTTTTCTTGCTACCAGCAAATTAACCATGATCATTTTTCGTGTACACTTTAAAAACACTTCTATATTTGAACTAAGAACCTTGTTTTGTAAGCATCTCTCACTTAACTATAAATTCCTTCTTAATAGTAATCATTTCTTATCAAATTTAATATTTGAAGAAACTAGCATAGTACATGACAACACATTTGATATTTAATACATATTAGAATGAAATTGAGTCAAGTTAAGCTTAATATATCAAAGAAGATTGTGTCTTACAGTTGAGTTAAGGTAACATCAAGCCATTAACACACATTCAATTTCTAGTCAATACAACAGTCCATTTGTCCAAGGTTTAGTTATTTGGCACATGTTATAGAAAGCCTGTTTGAGCCTAACTCTTGCTAGTTAACTTTTCTTCAGCTCTCACTTTGGATTAAAGGCTGCACCACTTAATCTTTTTTATTGTCTCGCAAATGTCTTGGTCACAGAAAGATATCAAAGTAAAGTAAATTCACTAATGAGTGAAGTGGTCCCTAAAAAACAGAAAATAACCTCAAAATGCATGCTTTATAGATCATCAGCAGGTCTTTTTTTAAAAAAACAGAGAGTGAGTGGCACGATCATAACTCATTGTTCCTGACTTCCCAGGCTCATGTGATCCTCCCACCTCAGCCTACCAAGTAGCTGGGACTACAGGCATGTGCCACTATGCTTGGCTACTTTTTTATTATTTTTTTGTAGAGAGAGTCTCCCAACATTGCCGAGGCTAATCTTGAACTTCTGGCCTCAAGCAATCCTCCCACCTCAGCCTCCTAAAATGGTGGAATCATAGATGTGGGCCACTATGCCTGGCCAGTTCTTCTTTTAAATAGACTTGAGACTATATATTGTGTCACATTACAGCAAGACAAATCATTGAAGTTATTCAGAAAGGAGTTTTTTAATATTAAAATAAATAAAAATTATTTAAATTATTTAAATTGTGGAAATGCCCAGTCTTGTATTACTAGGGACAAGATGAATGATATTCTCCCAGTTGTAGAAATTTAGAGGAACTAAAGAAAATAAAAGAGGAGTGGAAAGGAGAGGTAGGAGTGCTACCAGAACAATGCTTCTCAAAGTCAGAAAACAGAAAGAAAGAAGACCATTTTAGAATAAGAGCACCAGAGCTCCTCAGTTCCAGAACCCAGCTGAACCTGTCTCCAGGCCTCCCTTAAGGAACAGAGGAATCCAGGCATCCTGGGTTCTCTAACAATCACAGGTATTAAAATTAAAATGCAAGTCATTTATATTGCTAATACTGTGTACTTATCCTCCAGAATTCTACCTCCTAGAACATGGTCTCTTATCCAAAGGAACAAAGAGTACCAGTCTAGTTTCAACAATAAAAAATAAGAGTATTTTTAGAAATAATTCAAAAGAAACTTTAATGTAGTCAAAGGCCAAACAAGCAGCAAATCTGAAAGGCTCAGTATTAACAAAAAATCTCAGGGCCTGTACATAGAAAAATACTTACTAAAAAAATCTCTAGCTGCAACTTAAATTTCTAATTAAATATTATAATACATGAAACAAATATATGATAATATTTGTATACTCCTTAATAATTCAAAATTAATTAATTCTCTGAGTTTGTTTGTGGAGGTTTCTGCTAAGTTGAGTACATTTTCCCACCATGTTTTTCACTTCAGGGAATTATGGAGGGGAAGTAACAAACTGCAGTGATTTTTTTTTTTTTAATTATACTTTAAGTTCTGTGTTACATGCGCAGAACGTACAGTTTTGTTACATAGGTATACACGTGCCTTGGTGGTTTGCTGCACCCATCAACCCGTCACCTACATTAGGTATTTGTCCTAATGTTATCCCTCCCCTAGCCCACCACCCCCGACAGGTCCCAGTGTGTGATGTTCCCCTCCCTGTGTCCATGTGTTCTCATTGTTCAACTCCCACTTTTGAGTGAGAGCATGCAGTGTTTGGTTTTCTGCCCTTGTGATACTTTGCTCATAATGATGGTTTCCAGCTTCATCCACGTACCTGCAAAGGACATGAAGCCATCCTTTCTATGGCTGCATAGTATTCCATGGTGTATATGTGCCACATTTTCTTAATCCAGTCTATCATTGATAGTCCTCTGGGTTGGTTCCAAGTCTTTGCTCCTGTGAATAGTGCCACAATAAACATACGCGTGCATGTGTCTTTATCGTAGAATGATTTATAATCCTTTGGGTAAATGCCCAGTAATGGGATTGCTGGGTCGAATGGGATTGCTGGATTCTAGATCCTTGAGGTATCACCACACTCTTCCACAATGGTTGAACTAATTTACACTCCCACCAACAGTGTAAAAGTGTTCCTATTTTTCCACAACCTCTGCAGCATCTGTTATTTCCTGACTTTTTAATGATCGCCATTCTAACTGGTGTGAGATGGTATCTCATTGTGGTTTTAATTTGCATTTCTCTAATGGCCAGTAATGATGAGCATTTTTTCATATGTCTGTTGGAGGCATAAATGTCTTCTTTTGAGAAGTGTCTGTTCATATCCTTTGCCCATTTTTTGATGGGGTTGTTTTTTTCTTGTAAATTTGTTTAAGTTCTTTGTAGATTCTGGATATTAGCCCTTTGTCAAATGGATAGATTGCAAAAATTTTCTCCCATTCTGTCAGTTGCCTGTTCACTTTGATGATAGTTTCTTTTGTTGTGCAGAAGCTCTTTAGTTTAATTAGATCCCATTTGCAATTTTGGCTTGTTGCTATTGCTTTTGGTGTTTTAGACATGAAGCCTTTTCCCATGCTTATGTCCTGAATGGTATTGCCCAGGTTTTCTTCTAGGATTTTTATGGTCTTAGGTCTTACATTTAAGTCTTTGATCCATCTTTATTGATTTTTGTACAAGGTGTAAGGAAGGGGTCCAGTATCAGTTTTCTGCATATGGCTAGTCAGTTTTCCCAACACCATTTATTAAATAGGGAATCTTTTCCCCATTTTCTTGTGTGTGTCAGGTTTGTCAAAGATCAGATGGTTGTAGATGTGTGGTGACCATGTTTTCTAAGAATTCGGGTAATAAAAATGAGAATGGTGACAATATCAATGCTAGACATCACCACTAAAAGAAGGCTAAATAGCTGTGTTGATTCAATGACAGGTGATACGATTAGGAAAGAAAATAACGAAAACAGAGCATTCTACACAATATGTCAAAAATAATTTGGGATTGAGCACAATGAAGAAAGAGATATATCAGTCCATATGGATATGGAATCTCACAAATTCGGTATAAGGTAGGAAAATACTGCTAAATCAATACTTTTTTCTTTTCTTTTTTTTTAATATCACCGATGCTCCTCTTGAAAATATCAGGCATCAATGAATTTGGACCTGCCAGGGAATGTGCACATACACTGCCCCATCACTCTCTTGATTATTCTATGAAACTGAGTAAACTTATAGTTCCTGATTCAAATATTGCAACTAAAATGTGGACAAACAAAAGTGGAAATTTTGATAACATATGTGTTAGTCCTTTACAGCCTCTATGCAGGTCATCTATCTGCATATTCAGTAGACAGTGCAAATGTAAACTGTGGCAAATTCCATTTTTGCAAATTCCATTCAGCCTGTGATTTCTTATGCAAGACAGAAAAATATCTTAACTGCTAATATCCTGCACATTTTTATACACAATAACATTACAAGGAGGTGTGATCTGTTGAGCTGAAATATAGTGCTTTTATACTGAAGTTTGGGTCACTTGCAGTTTCTTCAAAATGTGTAGAAGCACTTACTGACATTTTGCTTTACAGAAATGGAAGGATACAGCCACATAGGCACAATCCTGCAAGATGGCTGTGATTGTTGTAGGCCATGAAAAAGATATTAAAATGTTGTCCCTCCATAAAATCATATTTTCAAGGAGTGCAGCAAAAAAAAAGACTATCTCTAATATGGGAACACATTAAGGATGAGAACAAAGAAAAGAACCGTAGTAAAACAAACATTTTTGTATTGTTTTCCCAAAGCTATTTAGTAATTTTCCCCCTATTTTAGAGGCAGGATCTTGCTATGTTGTCTAGGCTGGACTTAAACTCTTGGGCAAAAGGCAGCCTTCACCTCATCTCCCAAGTAGCTGGGACTTCAGATGTGCACCACTGTGCCAGGCCTAGGTTTTTATTTGGTAATCCTTGATGGGACATAAGAAGAAAGATGAACTGATTGCCTTGGAGTTGTTCAATGTTAAGTGTAGGTTGAGACAAAAACTTTTACTGGAATGAAATGACTCTTTTGGTTGAAAATAAGATTGTCTCAGAACTTAAGAAATGCCACTAGAAAAGGGCAGCCAAGTTAAATAGGACTTTCTCAGTTTCTTTGCTAAAACTCTTATTTGGAATTCAACTTTGACTTCACAAGTTCAAATGACCTCAGTGCTTTAAAACCATATTCTCTGACAAAGAAAGGTGTAACTTATGATGATATCCAATATGCTTTAAAATGATGACATTGTAGACATAGATACACTATATAGTAAATTTAAAGATGCAAAGGGTTTGATTGACAAACAGCTGCCTACCAAAATAAGTCTGTCAATAAAAAGTAAATTCAGTTTTGGAGAGGTGTAAGCTAATTTCTACAAGTTTAAAAATCTGCTGTTTGCAGTAAGTAAAATCTCAAGTATTCCATACTCAGATATTTTTGTTTAAAAGATATTTGACTTGATGTTCAGTTCACATTGAACTGACACTAGGAATGAGTGCAAGGTGGGCTTAATAAAAACAGATCTGCAAGTCAAAGTGAATCGTACAACACTTAACTACGCTAAGTTTTACCACTACATAAAAGAATGATATTCTAAAAGCTGCAGAAAATTCAAATAAGAATTACTAGGAAAGTAAACAGAAAAAAATAAAAATATGTATGGCACAAAAATATATCATTTTAAAATCAAATATAGGTAACATTTTTTAATTAGTCATATTAATGAGTTTATATTCTTTTAAAATGTATTTATAGGCTTTAGAAAATAACATAAATAGCCTTCCAATTTATGTACCCAACTAAGAGCTTTGTAAGAATTTAAAAATAAACCATTATACCACAGAACAAAAAGAAACGTCATTAAATACTGCTATGTTTTTTCCTATACATTATTTAATTAGTTCTACTATTAACTATTATTGTCATAATTATGTAACAGAAAAGTAAATAATACAGAATACGATAAATTTTATTTTAATACCTGTTCTGCATAAATTGTGATAAGGTCATAAAATATATTGTTTGGTCTGGCCATATCCCAGGTTGGCTCTCTGAAACTTTGGTCACCCTAGTTGGTAAAGAAATAGAAACCCAGTTTGAAGAAGGAGAAGGTGTATCAGTCAGCTTTTACAATATTAACAAACAACCACAAACATATCAGTGACTTAGGACAAGAAAGCTTTATCTCATGCATTCCTTATTATGTTTTCGATGAATTTCTGTTGTTATTTGTCTTCAGTCCGGAAATAGGGCTGAAGGAACAGCCCTTATCTGGGCAAAGCTGATCTGATTGTGGCAGGAAGACAAAGCTTTCCTTAGATGTGGCATGCACCCTTTCTACTGACATTTTATTGACCAAGTGGGTCATGGTGCAATGCATTAGGGATGTATTATCCTCCTAAAGGATGCAAGAAAGAGTGCTCAAGAAAAATAATATGACTTCCTAAGCTCTTCTCTTGGTCACAATTATTTGCTTCCCTTCCTTTACTCCCATAATACACTTAACAGTAATCCTGCAGTAATCCAGGAAATAAGTTATTGTATTGTACTCCAAGGTATTAGTAAGAGAGATTGTGATATATAGTCACATCCTGTATATAGAAATGGATCCAAGGTTACATTTAACCCCTTTCCTAAGGAAAGATAGTGTCTACCACCAATTGGAGGTAGTTCTGCTGCTTGTATTTATTTTTAGACTGAGACTGAAAAAGAATATCCTGTATGGGCCATGACGCTTTTGCAATGGAGAGAAAACGAATAATGATAAAACAATGGCTTTTAAATATCCTGCTCAGACATGACATGTGCCATCCGTTCACATTTTATTGGCCAGTGCAAGTCACTGTCACCACACCTGATATCAGTGGGTGGGGCATTACTATCTCCTTAAAAAGTAAGGCAGCAGAAACTTGGAAATAATAGTCAATTTCCCCAAAAGAGAAAAAGAGATGTCAAGGTAGAAAGAAAGGGTTTGAAATAGAGTGGAAGACAGAACGTAGTGTGATTCTAGGAACCACAGGAGCCACTGCCCTTTCTATCAGGTGCCTGAAGCTTTGGTTTCACATGTAAAAAAGGTTTGATACATTACCCTATATGTTTAAAGTGAAGTTTCTGTCAAAATATCCCAACATTATAGCAACACATATACCTCCAATCATTATTGTTTGTATGGTACCTGCAATTCATAAGTGACTTTTCTTCCTAAGATTGAATAGGTATTCACAACTATTATTTCATTTATTCTTCCAAGGTTTTGTAAAATAATATGTGGAGGTGGTTGATAAATTCTACCATTCTTGATATAAAAAATACAAAACTTTAAGAATAAGAAGATGCCTCTTAAGCAAAGTGGAGAACACATCCTTTAAGTCCTCAGTGAACACAGCAATAAAGATTAAGCATTAGAAGCTTTTCCATAGATAGAATAAACTACTTGAATGAACCAGGGATGTACTACTACATCTATTATTAATATTTTCTGAAATTTTTCCATAATATACTAAAACCTAAAATAAGATTTGAAATAAGTATTTGCCACAATATTTAAATTAAATATTAGAAGGACAAAGCTCATATCATAGGCTATACAAGATAAATACATAAAAATCAATAGTTTCTTATACACCTACAGTTAGGAGATGTAATAGGAAAATAATATTCCATTTGCAAAGGCATCATAAGCTATAAGGAGAGACTGAACATTAAATTTGTTGTCAAATGGAACTGAATTTGTATCCCAGCTCTGCCACTTACTGTGTGTGTCTCTTATCAAATTGCTTAGCTCTCTACATTTCAATTTATCTTACTTGGAAAACATTGATAACAATAGTACTTATCTCATAAGATTGTTGCAGAGAATAAGGAATAACTAAAAATTTTAGAGAGTTTGCTATATGTGCAGTATAAATTTTTTTAATTTGCATGTTATTTTAGTTAATCAAAGATTAATTAGTTAGTCTTAAACATTGACTCCATGAGGTAGATAACCTTATTAACTCTCTGTTTTTTCCAGATAAGTAATGATATCACAAAATTCCAAGTACCTTGCAGTGTTACTCAGCTACTAAAGGCAGTGATGAAATTTGAACCCAAGCTGTTTGACTCCAGAGCCCACACTCCTAACAACTGCATATATTCATTAATATTTATTGACGGGTTGTTAAGTGCTTGGGATGCATTAATGAACAAATAAAAATGTGTGACCTCAAGGAGGTTATACTCCAGCCAGTAGAAGTACATAAATAATAAACAGATTTTACAGCATGCCAGGAGTCAAAAGTGCTGTGCCAAAAAAATTTAAAAATGAAGTGCCAGGAGGTGTAAAATCAGCCTTATTGAGAAGGTGATGAACAAAGATGTGGAAGATAGGAGGGAGTTGGCCAAACAGATATCTGGGGAAATGTGTTCTAGGCAAACAGGACAACAAGATCAAAGGGTCTAAGCAGAATCACACATAGGCAGAAACCACAAGGATACATGGAGCTAGAGTGGACTGAACAAACAGGAGGATGGTAGAAGAGGAAACCACAAGTGAGGAGGAGCCAGTTCATATAGAACATTTGTGAGCTTCCCTTTGTGTAATATTTTGGCTTTTACTCTACGTTAAATGGAGAGTCACTGTAGTGTTTTGAAAAGGAATGACAAAATCCAACTTACATTTAAATTGTCACTCTGGCTGCTGTGCTGAGATTGGGTTGTAGGGGAACAAGAGTAGGGTCAAGGGGACCTGCTGGGAGCTATTGCAGTAATCCAGGAAAGAAGTTATTGTATTGTAATACCAAGGTAGTAGTAAGACAGGTTGTGAGATATAGTCACATCCTGTATATAGAAATGGATCCAAGGTTAAGATTGGCTCCATGTGAAATACGAGAAAAATGGAGTAGTCAAAGATGTCGAGTTTTTGACCAAACTGATCTGAGCAACTGAAAAGATGGCGTTACCATTTGCTGAGGTGGGAAAACTGCAGGAGGAAAATATTTGGTAAAAAGACCAGTGGTTTTTCTTACCAAAAATGGACACGTTTCTTACTAAATATGAACAGGTTGAATGTAAGCTATCTCTTCATTGTCCATGTAAAGATGTGGAATTGGCAGCTACATATACGAATGAAGAGTTTAGGAGTAAAGTCTGTGCTCGAGATATAAAACCAAGAGGCTGAAGGAGAACAAGAAGAATGCAAGTATAAATAAAGAGACAAGGACCAAGGACTCAGTCCTGGAGTGCTCCATTAGGAAGTTTGAAAAAAGAGGATCCAGCAAAGAAGACTGAGAAGAAGCAGGAAGCAAAGTCATAGGAAAACCAAAAATCCTGGAAGCAAAGTGAAGAAAGTGAATCAAAAAGAAGGAAGACAGTTGTGATAAATGATAGCAGGTCAAATGCTTCTGATAAGTCAAATTAGATGGAAATTGATCATTAACTACTAGATTTAGCAACAAATGGGTTATTAGAAATCCCAATTATAATATTTAGTAGCAATATTTAGTGGGACAAATGCCTAATTAAAGTGGCTTTAATAGAGAATAGGGTGAATTTTACAGTATGTGAATTATATCTCAGTGAGAGAGGAAGAATATTATGGGAGGAGAGAAATTAGGGAGAGCATCTCAACCAAGGAGTTTTACAGCAAAAGTGGGCAAATGAGCAGTGAAGCTTGCAAGAAGGTAAAGTCACAGATTTTAAAATTTTTCTTCTTTTTCATTTTTTTTGGTTAAGATGAAAGTATGTTTTGTTGATGAGTATAATGAAGAGTAAATATTTGATTAAAAAAAGACAAAGTGGGAAACATGTCTGCAAAAGTGCCCTCAAGTAGGGAAGAGAGATGGGATTTGAAAAGCAAGTGTTGATGTTGACCGTGGATGAGAGCACAGACATCTCAGGTTGGGTATACAGGTGTAGATGCTTCTACATGGGTAGATGTGGTCGTGGGAATCTATGGCACACCTCTTCTGTTTACCTCAATTTTTCAGTGAAGTTAAGAGACAAAATCTCTGAAACTGAAGAAGGCAGATGGGGCTGTTGGGTATTTTGAAAAGAGTGGAGAAGGGGTGAAACAGTCACCTAAAATAAGTAGAGAAATAAATGGACTGGGATGTATATCTGATTGTCTGGTGTCATCTAAGACCCAACTAAGGTCTGCGTATCACACTACAGGATAAATATGCAAAGCCCTAAGCCAAGTGCCTGCATAATGTAAATATTCAGTATATGTTAACGTGTCATTTGTTCTTTATTCATTTGGGCATTCAGCATGTATTATTTATCGCATGTTATCCATCCACTAGGCACAATCTTAAACATTGAGGATGCAGCACAAATGAGAAAAAAAAATCTTCTCTTATGAACTTTGCATTCTAGAGAAAGGAGTTAAAACTGAAAACATGCAAAATAACAAATGACAACAAACTGTAAGAAGTGCTGTGAAGGAAAACATTAGGAAAGCAGTCTGTGTTATCAAAAAAGTCGTCTGTTTGGAAGTGAAACTTGCATTGAAATGTAAATAAATAGAAATGTGCAGCCCAATAAATTTGGGGAAAAGCGTAACCCAAAGGGGAAAACAAGTCAAATGCTCTGAATCTGAAGCCAAGCTAAGGAAACCTGGGAACCCTGGGAAAGGAGTTTGGATGTTTTCTCATTGCCGAGGGAAGCTCTTGGAGGGTTGGTTGTAAGCTCTGATCATTCTCATTGCTGTTTGGGGAATGAATGATGGACCTGCAAAATGGTTAGCAAAGAGGACAGTTAGTTCAGAAGCTCTACAATGATCTAGTTAAGAAAGGAAGGAGTTAGGACCATGATGATAGCAATGGAGATGACAAGAAGTTGTAGGACCCCATGCATATTATATTTTGGAGGGCATGTTAAGGTATTGAGAGTATGAAGAGAGTGTATATGAAATAAAAAAGTCTAACCCTTAGAATAGTTGACCTCAGAAAGATGCTGTACAATTAACTAAGATGAGCAAAGAAGGATAACAACAGACTTGGGAAAGGGCAGAACACAAGTGACATTTACACATTTTATGGATGTGTTGGTTTTCAGATACCTAATAGACCTCCAAGTATTGGGTTGATGCAAAAGTAATTGTGGTATTTGCCATTAAAAGTAACTTTTAATGGTAATAAACTTTACTTTAAAAGTTTGAAAGATACTTTTAATAACTTTACTCTTAAAGTTAAGCTTATTACCATTAAAAGTTATTTTAATGGCAAATACCGCAATTACTTTTGCATCAACCTAATAGAAATGCTGAGGAGCCCACTGGATACTAAGTCTGCAATCCAAACTAAAGATAGTTTAGTATAGTTTTAGATAGGACTAAAGATAGCGATTTGTGAATAGAATTTTCAGATTTATCAAATAATAAAAAAGATGTTCATTTAAATTTGAATTCAGATATCAATGAGTATTTTTAGTAGAAATATCTCATGTAATATTTGGGATATACCTATACTAAAAAATGTGCTGTCTATTTGAAATTTAAACCTAACTGGGCATCCTATATTTAATCTGGCAATTCTACCTGTGAGTTCAGTATGTATTTGTTTACTATCTTCATACATTATTTTGTTATTTGTCTTGAAACACCTTCAAAATAAACATGTAGGACTAACATACACAGAAATTTTTTAAAAAGAAAAACAGACACTGATATTTTAAAATCTTAAAACTTAAAAGGATTCAAGGAAATCACAATTTTTTAAAAGATGCATTTTTGCCCACAGAATTGTTAAAGTTATCAGAAAATATTATGGATTACCATCAAGAAATTTATGAAAAGGAAACTTGTATACACTATTAGTATAACCAAATTAAACGTTCCTAGGAGCAATTTGGCAATATGTATCAAAATTAGTTCAGAAATGTCACAGATTCCAGGAGGGTCTACCTCAAACCAAAATTGTCTCTGACAAAAGTACTTAACTTGATACCATTATTCAATGTTGGGGTGCAAATATCACTGGAAAGGGCAATACATCAATTGCTATCGGTTGTAAATACTTGCTTATATTAGAACCATTCTTCAGGACAACAAGTTGGTAAAAACATCCCATAGATTAAACACATGATAGATAAACTATAATAGAGGAAAACAGCTCTGGGAATAGTTTGGAAAGAAAATCCTGCTCAGAGTTGAGGGAATGCTTTGTAACTAGGGAACTATAATGAGAGCCAGGACACCCAGTGGTGTGGGCTAGCAACTAGGGGGAAAAATAATGGGTAGAAAGCTGCTAAAAGCAGATGATACCCCAAGTTTGCCTTTTATCATCCCACTTTGAAAAAAAAACTATGAAGAAAATGTATTGCAAAAGAAGAGGGTGTGACTGAGAAAAGGCATCCAACCCTATGAACAGAAATCACAAAGGTGATCCAGAAAAGGTTGTCCATCTCCATCCCCTCTGGATTTTGCAAGCCTGGTCTCAGTACCACGCATATAATAAAGAAAACACAGGTTGTGCAGATGTTAAGCAGGACTTACTAGTAGATGCAGTCAAGGAAAGGACCCAGGGGAGAACTCACGCAGGAACTCATGCTCTCACATTTGTTAATATGATAAATGAGTTTGGGTCACCAGTTTCTTCTTTTTCCCTTCACACTCCTCAGTACTTCCAGAACTTCCTAATTGCTTCTGTTCCTTCAATCTTTCTAATGATAACAGCATTAACTCAGGCTCACTTTTATTTTGGGCCAAATTATCCTCATTGTACCATACGGAATTAATTAAAATGTAGCCAGGAAAGGCTGCTGTGAACGACAGAGGCAGGGTTTCATTCTAAAAACCTGTGGGGATCATCAGTGAGCCATGAAGAACAGCCAGCCAGCCAGCCAGGCTGTGCCAGAGCCCTGGCTGATATTTCAAATGCTATTTTTAAGGGAGGGGATGGGGTACTTGGGGAAGGGGACAGTGAAGACAGAGGAAACGCTAGTAAGAAAGTGAGATAGCGGGTTTTACGGTTTTAAAATCAAGCTGGGGCTGTTCAAGTTGGGAGCATCATTTGGTGTAATCGCATATGTCCAGAATTTAATATCTCTAGAGAGATTTAGCTTGAGTTGCGACTTCTCACATTTAATGAAGTGAAACTCTCTCAGGCCACTGGAAGACATATCTAAGGATGAAAACCAGTAATCTACAGCTTTAGTGACCTTATTACAGTGTACTTTGTGCTTGGCTGCTCTTCTCTCTTATGTGGGCCATTATCAAAGGCTTCCTGGAATATTGGCCATTAGCTACATGCAGACCAAGGGGCTTTGTCTTCAAGGGCTGGGAAGGGTGGGGGAATGAGAAAGATATTGAATATTTTCTCTTAACTCCTAGGAAAAATCAAAATAGCAACATGCTTTTTGAAACGCTAATATGCATGTGAATGCTGGTGATGAGGAGAAGTCTCCAATAACAAACAAGACGTGGAGCAAAGGCTTCTAAAAGATGAGCTAATTACAGTGACAGCCCAAATAACAATGAATATTCTCCACTAGCTGATGAATAGCTCCTGATTTTGAGATGCCTAACCTACATCTGTGCTATGGAGATGGAAATAACGAGTTAGAAAACACCATCAGATTTGCCAGATGCCAGTGGCTCACAGTGGGAGGACGAGGAGTTCAGGTTGGATAGGCCTTATTGCCAGGAGTTAACTCCATGGAAGAAATCCACTTCAACACATGTGCATGCCTGCCCACATTCACTCAACAAACAGATGGAGCCCCTACCGTGTGCAGGCAAAACTCTAGGCCAGGAGTCAGCAAACGTTCTCTAGAAGGGGTCAGGCAAAACATATTTTAGGATTTGTGAGCCACACATGGTTTCTATCACATCCTCTTCTTTAGTATTTTTTAACAACCCTTTAAAAATGTTAAAACTATGTTTAGTTTGAGAGGTCATGCAAAAACCAACTGCAAGCTATGGTTTGCTGACCTTTGGTCCAGGCACTTGACCAAAACAAAGCAACCCAAAATCATCTTGCTGTCAAGGAGCTTTGGGGAGGGAATGAACCAGAAAGCCCACTGTTAATATAGTAAGACAGACATTAAAAGATTATTAATGCTGGGACAAAAAGAAAAAAAAAGTAGATCTGGGCATGATGGGAGAATAGTATTAAAGAAAAAGAAATGTTTAGAAGAAAAATACTTTCTCTGATTCGAGCTTTTATGATTTGAGATTATGATGAAGATAGTACCATTTGGGTTTGAATTTTAGTGCTTTAGAAAAGCAATATGGTAATAGAAATCTCAGATATTTAAGAATCAACACACTTGAGTTTAAATAATAATTCTGCCACTTAAGGCTTGTATTGTAATCAAGTATCCAAACCTCAAAATGCATTCTGAAACTTGTTTTCCTTTCTTGTGTTCAGCCTTGAAACATATTCTGAAACTCCTTGTTTCTACCTTTTCCCACCAGGCACTTCTGTCAACAGTGCTCACTTATCCAATTATGTGCATGCTGAGAAATTTTAAAACAAACCAGACAGAGAGATCAGGCAGGCCAAAAGAGTGAGGGTCGTGATCAACTCTGTATACCATTGGAGGTTATATGAGTAAACAGCAAACTGTTTTCATAAATGCAGAATATTGGCAAACTGACAAGCTGCGTCTGCCACCCAGAAGGAATGCTGAGGGCAGTCATGCCCCAAGTGCAGTGTTTCTTGTAATTAGGCACATCTGAAGCCTGTTAGCAATAATGTGACCCTGTGATCAATTAAGCAGCTGACCAATGGTTACCTCCTGCTCCCTGCTCTTTCTATCCAATAAATACAAAGAGCTGTAGAGGCTCAAGTGGCTGCCCTTGCTCACTAGGAGCTGGGAGCCCTCTTCTTCTTCCAATGGCCCCTTCCTTTAAAATAGTTACTTTTGTTTTAAGTTTTCATCTCTGCGTTCATCCCCCTTTGTTCAGTCCTGTAGTAACCATGGCAAACTGCTGTAGAGATCCAGCTGCAGAATCCTCCTGCTTAGGGGGAGTTACAGTTAGCCCCCCACCACTGGGCCGAAGTTAGGATGATGCCAAACTGAACCTCTGGGTGGGCAATTACTCAAGATAACCACTGGAAAAAGACACACAGACCTGCATCCCCCTGCCCCACTCCCACATGTTTCACACATCTTTTCCTTTTTAAACCCCTTGGCTCAGCCTCCAAAGTGGGAGTGGCCTTTTAAAGAGACAGAGGACCATTCTCCAACAGCTAGCATTTGAATAAAGATGCTTTCCTTTTACCACACCTTGCTTTCTCAGGCTTTGACCTCTGAGCAGTGAGCAGCCAGACTTAAGCCAGTTACAGTATGGCCACAAGAACATCCAGCCTGGTGGGACTCTCATTTCTTCACCTGAAAATGAGATTCTTATGCATGTTCTTCCGTTCTGCAAGTTTGCTGTGAAGCTCAATTTGAAGACAGATTTTTAGGACATTCTCATGAGAACTGCAACTACTAGGAAGGCAGTTTTTGGGGTGTTCGTTTGTTTGTGTGTTTTGCTCATGGATACTATAAAAACGGATGGTCAGCTTGAAACAAATGATACAAATACGATTTTATATTTCCAGGATAAAGGCAAGGGCAGAAGGAAAGGGTAGCCTGTGTGTGAATGGAAAAGTCATCCTCCCATATGAAGTAATTTGACAGACAAAATACAAAAGTCCCATTTAAATAAAATAGTTTTTTACAAGGGCTATTAAAGTGCCTGCAATTCTGAGTGTTAGTTTCACTCTCTTGACTAAGTTAAATCTTGTGTCATCATGAAGGCTCCCATAACTATGAAGAATTTGGCTAGCGATGGTTAATGCTTATGCTATAATCTGTTCTAGAATGCAATTGATTTCTTAATTAAACCAGGGATAGCCTCCTGGATGAAGATTTATCCAAACCATGAAATACTGGATTAGAAGACAGATGTTCAGGGACATCTGATAGAGTATTTGCACACTTGGGCATAAGAATTACCAGATCGCTAGGTGTGGTGGCTTATACTCAGTATCCCAATACTTTAGAAGGCCAATGTGGGAGAATTGCTTGAGGCTGGGAGTTGGATACCAGTTGTGGCAACATAGTGAGACCCCATCTCTTTATCTCTATAAAAAATTAAAAAATTAGCCTGGAGTTGTGGTGCATGCCTGTAGTCCCAGCTACTCAGGAGGCTGAGGTGGGAAGATCTCTTGAGCCTAAGAGTTCTAGGCTGCAGTGAGCTATGATCCCACCACTGCCTTCCAGCTCAAGGGACAGAGCTATCTCTAAAGGAAAAAATAAAAATACCAAAGCACAAAGCAGAAATCTAAGCAGCCTGGTAAGGCAGAAGTTCTTGACTAGCAATTGAGGCTGGAAGATGAACATCAAAAGGAAGGCATATAGACCCCAAATATGGCTTTAGCCATTTTACTTTTTTAATATAAGGACAATTTTGGGAATGTAACAGAAAGTAATGGACAAATTGAAGAAAAACCTGCCTTAGGCTTCATGGAATTTCTTTAACTCCTTAATCTTTCAAGTACCCTTGAAGCTAAAACATAAACAGACACTATGTCCTATTGCTTCCACTTTGAGCAGGTACAACAGTTTCCCCAGGCAGGATTTGGCAGAGTTGTCCTGAAATACTAACAAAGCTATATTCTAAAAGATAAAATGTTTTGAAGTCATTTGAACTGATCAGGAGCCTCTATAATGGATTCGTGAGTATATGTGAAAAGGAGCCAATGGTACTGCAAAATGTATAAATGGTGAGTATACCTTATAAAATGCCAGGACCTGAAGTGGGCTCCATGATGTAGAACATGTTAAAAGGAACCGCTTCCTGAAAGAGTATTAAAAAAAATGCATACCTGTGGGTGGACGCCATGCCTACAGTCATTCCTGTTACCACAGTCGACAGCCATGCCTGTAATCACAGTGCTTTGGGAGGATAAGGAGAGAGGATCTGTTGAGACCAGGAGTTCGAGACCTGCCTGGGCAATATAGTGAGAACCTGTGTCTGAAAAATGAAAAAAAAAAATTTAAAAATTAGCTGGGCATGGTGGCATGTGCCTGTAGTCCTGGCTATTAGGGAGGCTGAGGTGGGAGGGTCAGTAGAGCCCAGGAACTTGAGGCTGCAGTGAGCTATGATTATGCCACTGCACTCCAGTCTGGGTAACAGACCAAGACCCTGTCTCAAAAAAATAAAATAAAATAAGGCAAACCTGAGACTGAGCCCATAATTAATCTATGTAAAGAATATTTCCTTTGTAATTAATCAAAAAAGATCCGTCCCCTACACACACACACACAAACACATAGTGAGAAATATAGATACCTGTGTAAGTGCTATCATTTTTTAAAAGCAATGAAAAGTAAGTCTTACTTTCAGAGACGGTCTCTGACAACCTGTTACAAAACTATTCCCTTTAACTCAGCCTGAGGCCAATTCATTTTAAAGATTTCTTCCTGTATAATTAAAGAACCACTGCCACACTCTGGCAAGCGCTACCAAATGTACTTTTTTAAAAACTTCAAACTCCATTTAACTGGCATTTGCCTATGTTTCCTCTCTTGTCATCCCTGATTAGCAGGATATTTATATGTAAACAGAAGCTGTCTCAGTTCTAATCAGCCTGCCCATTGCCTCTGCCTCTGATGACTCACTCACGATGCACCAGCACCATGAATGTTTTCTGCAGTGTCCCAGGCTCTACGATGTCCACAGTTGTTGAACTGACTTATGTGGAGAGGGGGCTGGTAAAGGACAGGTCCTAGACCTCATTTTCCAAGTCAGCCAGCAAGCTATGGCACAGGGTCATGGACTTTACACACATTATGTTTGAAATCACCAATATCTATATAAAAGAGCAATTCTAATCCAGTTTTTAGTGCCAGCACATAGAAGAAGCTCAATAGTATTTAGAAGAAGCTCAATAATAATATAGAAGCTACATATAGTAGCTAGCACATAGAAGAACCTCAATAATATTTATTAAATAAATATTAAATGAGTTACTTGCAGATATAGCAATTGAAGTTTAGCAAGCCTAACTGTTACGGTGTCGGATAGTAATATAGATCTGAGCATTTCTATTCTTGCCCAACCTGTATTAGAAACTCTATATTGTGAAAGATTGCAGTTTACAAAGCAAAATGGGTTTGTTAAATACATTAAATTGCCATGTTTTAGATATCAGAGATGTGAAACTGCCAAATAAATCTGAACAACGTGATCAGCATTACCACTTGGGATTGATACACTTTCAATCGAAATAAGAAATCTGAGATTTAGTTGGCCTGTGCATCATGGCATTGTAACCACCTGACAGGTCCTTCCTGTACACTGTATAGTCAAAAGCAATTCATGAAACCATGGCATTGCAGTAAAGAAAGAGTTTAATTGACATGAGGCCAGCCGTGCTCTAAAAAGGTGGCTGAGTTTTGGGGAAGGGCTATTATCATTTAAACTATAAACTAAATGTCTCCCAGAGTTAGCTTGGCATAATCCTAAGAATAATTAAAGGCAGTTTGAAGGCTAAAGGCAAGGGGGTGTTGGTTAGATCAGATCTTTCCTACTGCCATAATGGTCTCATTGTTATAATTTTTGCAAAGGAGATTTCAGCCTTAGAATATTTAAAATAAGGAAAAGAGCTTACAAGCCTTACTTGCTACATGTATTCAGAGAACTTGGATGGGGGCTCAATACCTAAAGAGAATTCCTATCAATGTCTCAGTTATCATTAGGAACAAAGACCTGGATGGATGCCCAGCATCAGGGTGAGGTTACAGCGTCATCAGTGTGTATCAGGGAACCCTAGAGTAAAATGTCAGGATGAGTCAGAAGATCTAAATTTCTAATTTTGATTTGACTGCTAACTACCTAGTAAACTTAGCCAGATCATTTTGCAGCTCTGATTGTTTATCTTCAGCTTTCTCATATGGCTGTGCTGCGTACTATATAAAATCATGTCTATAAAATTATTTTTAAGCTATAAAATTCTACATTGACTTAAGTGTTGTAAAATAATACCATTAGTAAAGAACTGGGAAGAAGACTACATTATATTTCAAACTTTGTCTATCACACTTGCTAATTTTGTCTGCTAGAAAAATAAGCACTCAAAGGGAGAACATCAGTGGCACTGAAACCTTCCTGAATGCAATAAAGTCATCAGCATAAACATTTGATCAACCATGTATAACTGGTAATGGAAAAATGGATAATGTTGATTGATCTCCAATTTGAAAAAGAACAAAAATATTTGATTGTCATTACATTTGATAGCCTCTGGTGAAAGGTACTATAAAATATTGATTATTGTTTCCATAAGGAGGCTTAATCCCAGCTCTCGCAGCTGAAGGATAGAGAAGGGGAGAGTTTGATTAATAAATATTTCTTGAGGGTCCATCATGTGGGTGACTTCTAGGCAGGATGGGAAAAATGCATACACAGAAAAACATGACACACTGTTTATCCCCCAAATAAGTTGGGAGGAAAAAAAATCTGATCGAGAAAATACATCACCTTTAATTTTAAATAATTTCTTAGTTTCCCAGATATGTAGAAAGCATTCCAATGTCCCCTTCCACCTAGGTTCAGTTTCTCACTGAAAAACGCCAATACTGATCCAGGCATGGTGGCTCATGCCTGTAATCCCAACACTTTGGGAGGCCAAGGCAAGAGGATGGCTTGAGGCCAGGAATTCAAGACCAATTCAGCCAACATAATGAAAGCCTGTCTCTATAAAAACAATATTTAAAAATTAGCCAGGTGTGGTGGCATTGATATAGGAGATAGATATTATTTGGGCAGATAGTAAGGGCAACAGAGTCCTCGGCAGAATTTCCCCTTTAACAAAAAGCAGCTCCAAAATCATTTCTTTTCTAACAAAGAGTAACCTGAAAAATTGAGCTGCAGACATAGAGAAGCAAGCTGGAAGTTTGCATGGGTGAAAGCCAGCAGCTATACCAATAGAAACAGGCTACCTGAGGGCCATGTATGTTCAACAGGGAGGCTCTGTCTTTTCTTTGTCACCACATGTACAATAAAGAAACAGGAAACATGGTGCCAACCAGGCTGTGAACCCATCTGCATAATGAAAGATTAAGGTGGGGCCTACAGAAATTTGCGCCCTATGCAAATGGCACACCTAGCCCTAACCAGTTTTTCATGCCCTGTGCAAATGGCACACCTGGTCCAAGCAATCTTCCATGCCCTATGTAAATCAGACACTGCCTCCTCAAGTTCATCTATAAAACCCACTGCATTTTTTTTCTTTTTTTTCTGAGACGGAGTCTCGCTCTGTCGCCCAGGCTGGAGTGCAGTGGCGCGATCTCGGCTCACTGCCAGCTGCGCCTCCCGGGTTCACGCCATTCTCCTGCCTCAGCCTCCGGAGTAGCTGGGACTACACGTGCCCGCCACCAGGCCCGGCTAATTTTTTTTTGTATTTTCAGTACAGACGGGGTTTCACTGTGTTAGCCAGGATGGTCTCGATCTCCTGACCTCATGATCCACCCACATCGGCTTCCCAAAGTGTTGGGATTACAGGCGTGAGCCACCGCGCCCGGCCAAAACCCACGGCATTTCACAACAGAACTGACAACCCATTTCTCTGGGACCCCTCTGTGGCAAGAGAGCTTTTCTCTTTCTTTCGCCTTTTAAACTTCCACTCTTAACCTCACTCTCGTGTGTCTGCATCCTAGTTTTCCGTGGCCATGAGAAAACGAATCTTGGGTATTTACCCCAGACAAATGATGCCACTTCAGCATGTGCCTATAGTCCCAGCTACTCAGGACGCTAAGGCAGGAGGATTCCTTGAGCCCAGGAGTTTGAAGCTGCAGTGAGCTATGATTGCACCACTGCCTTCTAGCCTGGGTGACAGAGAAGAGCCCTGTCTCAAAAAACAAGCAAAACAAAAGCGAATACTCTCCATTCAGATTGGGATTCACAACAATTACTTCCCCCTCCCAGCCCTCTATTCAACTGTATCATACAATCTAGTTGACAATAGCTCCTAATCATTTCTTGAAAGTGGGCATTCTTTTCATCTACAAAGCCTTAGGTAAGACCTTCATTGTTTATAATAGCCTCTTGGCTATTATATTTTATATTATATTTTATTTTATTTATCTTTATTTTATTATATATGATATTATATTATATTATATTTATCTTCCATGTAGATTTCTTTTTAAATGACTTGTGATGGAATTAATTTTCTAACATAATTTTTGTCAGGTCAATTTTCTACTCATAGCTATAAATGGTGTCTCATCACCTGAAGGATGAGATAGAAACAATGCTTGTGATGTAAGGCTTTGCCTCGAGTGGTTTTCTGCTGCCTTTCTAGCCAAGTCACTACTCCCTGCCTTGTTTCTTTACTCTGGTAGTAACTAACTAAAGGAGGGCCTCTCAGTAACTAGGTGAGAATTTGATAGGCTTTTCCCAAGTGTATTTGCTTATAAATCCACACTGGAACTTAGTCCAACTGAAACATATACAACTTCAAAATACACATAATGTGGATTTTTTAAATTTTTTAAATTTATTTTTTAAAATTTCCGCAGATGTTTCTGAACACACACACATTATATACATATGCACACACACACATATAGTGTGTGTGTTTCTGTGTGTGTGTGTATACACACATAGTGGATTTACGAACTTTTGTAATTTTCTTGTACGTTTCCATCCTCATGCTTTTTCTTACTATGTTTTGAATATTGTCACTACTTTTGTCCATACATGATATAGTGAGGTTAATAATGCTCATATGCATTTTTTAAAAGCCTAAGTTCTTCCTCCACTTAAAATGCAAAAAGTTGAAAGCCAGACTTGAGAAAAAGCCAGATAAACTACCAAATCACAACTCTTCTAGAATACATTGGAAGGCTGAAGTTACAGGGCAACCACGTATTCTGAAATCTAAGAACAACAGAAAGCCTAACACAAAAAACATAACAGTGCTTCCATAGATGGTTATTGGTAATGGCCTTTAAAAATGAGGGTTGTGCCCACTTTTTCAGTGAAGACTACTTACTTGTTAGCTCATTGCTACCACTTCAGCTCTTTGGTTAAAGCGATGTATATCTATGTTAAAATAGAAATAGTAGGCCACGTGCGGTAGCGCATGCCTGTAATCTCAGCATTTTGGAAGGCTGAGGTGGGCAGATCACTTGAGGTCAGGAGTTCAAGACCAGCCTGGCCAACACAGTGAAACCCCATCTCTACTAAAAAAAAGAAAAAAAAATAGCTGTGCATGGTGCTGCAAGCCTCTAATCCCAGCTACCTGGGAGGCTGAGGCAGAAGAATCTCTTGAACCTGGGAGGCAAAGGTTGCAGTGAGCTGAGATCATGCCACTGCACTCGAGATTGGGCGACAGAGTGAGATTCCATCTCAAAAAAAAACAAAAAAAAAAAAAATAAATGGTTAATTCAATGCATTCAAGAACAAAACAATTAATGCAAAGAAGGAAGCAATAGGGACCAGAGAACTGTGGAACTCCAGTAAATTTATGTCCTTTCTGAAGGCTTTCGTTGCTATGTACCATGTAGGAATGCAAGCCAAATATTGCCCATTCTCTCAAGACCAGCTCAAAATTCCTTATTGTTGTGTAAAATCTTCCAATTTCAAAATATAACAACTACTTACCTCTTTTTTAAGCCCTATGGGGGATAAAGCTCATCTCTCTTTCACAGATTGCTTCCCTTACCTAAAATAAGGATTAAACCAGGGATGACAATTAAGAGTGTAGTTGCACATTGCAAAATACATTTTCCCCCATAAAGATGTGTATATCTGGCCGGGCGCGGTAGCTCAAACCTGTAATCCCAGCACTTTGGGAGGCTGAGGCGGGGGGATCAGAAGGTCAGGAGTTCGAGACCAGCCTGGCCAATATGGTGAATTATAGAGACGGGGTCTCTACTAAAAATACAAAAATTAGCTGGAAGTGCTGGCGGGCACCTGTAGTCCCAGCTACTCGGGAGGCTGAGGCAGGAGAATCACTTGAACCCAGGAGGTGGAGGTTGCAGTGAGCCAACATCGCCCCACTGCATTCCAGCCTGGGTGATAGAGCAAGACTCCATCTCAAAAAAAAAAAAAAAAAGTGTAAATCTAATATGTATAATCAAATCAAGTTCTAAGTGCATCAGGGGTATTTGTGATTTAAAAAAACCCATAATAAGTTATTTTGTCTTAAAGAAAACTGTTCCCAAATTTGGTTTGATACGTTGTAGAAACAGTAGAAAATGATTACAGGAATAGAAAAAACAAGAGCAATGGAATCATACATGCTTGCCTTCATATACCAGTTCTACCATGCATGAATTGTGTAGACATGGCCTTCTATATCTCTGCTTCTACATCTTATATATTTTTGTGAAAATTAAATCAAATAATATTTGATGTCATTTTCATAAAAATTAAATAATATATATGAGGATTTAATGCTGACATTTTTTTTTCTTGCTCAAATTCCTTTCTAAGGAACCTGAGGAGTTATGCCTTACAAACCATAAAATGTCCTTAAACAGGTCTTTTCTGATCCAGTACATTGTGGCTTACTTTCCAACCTGACTCTGGTATGGCTTTACATGACATAACAGAACCCCTTATCTTAACTTAAGCATTCCTTTCTACTTTAGACAAAGCTTAACTCTTTCAACTAATTGCCAGCTGAAGAATCCCTAAACTCTGTCTATGACTTGTAAGCCTCCACTTCAAAACGTCCTGACTTTTTGGGTCAAACCAATGTATACTTTCTATGTATTGATTTATGATTTTACCTGTAATTTCTGTCACCTTGAAATGTATAAAACCAAACTCTTACCAGAACACACTGAGCACACCTTCTCAGGACCTCTTGAGGCTGTTTCCCTGGGGCTATGGGCACTTTTAATGTCTCTTTTAATGTTTTGACAGAATTTGGTTTTTCTCTCATCATATGTGAGGCATTTAGCAAAAATGTTTAATTAAAAGTAGATATTACTTTTATAAAGTAGGGCCCATCTGTGGTTTCAACAAGGAATATTTCACATAAACATTAACGTTTCAATTATAGGGAGATTTGAGCATGAGAGACAAGACAACTCTTAGGTGTATGGTTACCATTCTTAGGTACCTAAAAATGTATGAAGCTGACAGTTTATTTCCATTTAAGTCTGGTCCTTAAGCTTGATGATCTTGAGGCCATGGGAAGGTTGTCAGAGTTTAGTCAGACATAACAAATATTCTTGATCTAAAGGTTATTAAACACCACAATGGCTCAATGCTGTCTCAAGAGACATTTAAAATGAGATAGGCGATTTTGTCATGTAGGGATTAGGTGCCAACTGACCAGGATCAGGACAAAGACAGGCTAGTTTCACTCCTGCGAATTCTTCCTTCTGATTGACTGACTGCTCTATGATTTGGGCAAAAACACCTGGCACTTTTGTGACTTCACCTTGTTTCTCAGCAGCAAATAGGGAATAATAATGTCCTCCCACTTCTAACCTCATAGGAATTATGAAAGGGAGGACAAGACTTGAAATGACTTCATGAGAAGCCCCAGAGCACTCTGGAGATGGGTACCTTGGCAACACTGCACCATGCCATCCAAGTTTAATGTTAGCATTGACTCACAGAATTCTGACTACTGTTATTTAAAACTTAGCCTGTGGCACTAAAGCAACCACTCAGTCACATGTAAAACCTCTTTTCTTAACTTTTAAAGATACCAGAGCCAAGATTTTTTTTCTTTTTAATTTACACCTTTATACTTTGTCTTGACTGTGTTTGCCTAGCAGTATGTATACATTTAGGGTCATAAAATACATTCACAGTTTTGTAAAATGCCCTTATAAGATAGACACACGTTCATCTTTGTAAATATAACTAAAGTCAGCTGATAAAAGGAAAAGAACACCTTAGTATTTCTAAAATAAGAACTAAACATCAGACTTCTGTTTACTTATAGGATGGGAAAAAATCACGAAAGAATGTACTAGAAGCCAGACAAGCTACAAAAATCATAGATTATTGAAACCTGTAAGAAAGTTCTGGATGCAAAGACACCCAAATGAGTCAAATTGCAGAGACAATTTTCTTCCTAGGAAAAGGAGACCATCTACTGATAGTTTTATACCTGGAGGAGCAGCAGAAAGAAGGTGAACCACCCTAGGGGAAGCCATGGAAAAACAGCTATGATTGGTTAGTGTGACAGATTGAATCTCACAGAGGCCCAAGTACAAAGTAAGTCTGTATCTGTGAATCAATTTTATTTAGGCTTTCAGTGAGTGCACAGGGGTGAAATGCTGAGTTTGAGGTTGTGGCAAGAGAGCTGAAAGAAATTCTTCAGTGGTACTTCAGGTTTTTATTGAAACTCTTGCAGCAACCAGGCAAAAGCTGGGTGCAGGGCAGTGAGTAGAAAGTCTCCTAGATGCAAAAGGCAAGGGCAGGATTTGAAAGCAATGAGAATTCACTAGCAACTCAAAAAGTTTGCAACTAGGCTCTAAAACAAGTGATCCCCATCAATAAAGTGCTAAAAAAAATTCTAACACAAAATTCTATAGCCAGTGAAAATATCTTTTAAAAATAAAAACACATTCAAATAACAATCACTGATGGATTTGTCTCTAGTAGACCTGTACTACAAGAAAGGCTCATATCCTTGCTAAAGGGAAGGTCCCATTTCCACTCTTAAAATGTTTGGAGCATTGGTCAATTGAGTCTAACTAAAGCTGCCACAAACTAACTTTCTTTTTCTTTTTCTTTCTTTCTTTCTTTCTTTCTTTCTTTCTTTCTTTCTCTCTCTCTCTCTCTCTCTCTCTTCCCTCCTTCCTTCCTTCCTTCCCTTCTTCCTCTCTCCCTCCCTTCCTTTTTTCTTTAGACAGAGTCTCACTCTTGTCGCCCAGCTTGGAATGCAATGGCGCAATCTCAGAGTCACTGCAACCTCCACTTCCTGGGTTCAAATTATTCTTCTGCCTCAGTCTCCCGAATAGCTGGGATTGCAGGCGCCTGCCACCACGCCTGGCTAATTTTTGTATTTTTAGTAGAGACGGGGTTTCACCATATTGGTCAGGCTGGTCTCAAACTCCTGACCTCAGGTGATCCGCCCACCTCAGCCTCCCAAAGTGCTGAGATTACAGGTGTGAGCCACTGCACATGGCCCAAACTTAAATTCAGCTCTGCTATTAGTTATATTGACACCAGTGGACTGACAGAAGAAATAAGTTGACCTTTTTTTTTTTTAAGTAATACTACTTAATTCAGTTATAAATAGATATAGATAGCTCGCTTACCAAAAAAATTGTGATATAATAAAAAATTAAAAGTTAATGGGGGGAGGGGGGAGGGACAGCATTAGGAGATATACCTAATGCTACATGACAAGTTAATGGGTGCAGCAAAACAACATGGCACATGGATACATATGTAACAAACCTGTACATTGTGCACATGTACCCTAAAACCTAAAGTATAATAATAAAAAAAAAATAAAAAAAAAATAAAGGATGCCCCAATAACCAAAAAAAAAAAAAAAGTTAAGTGAATTAATGAGAAAATGCTTCCCATAGCTAAAAGAAAATATGATTAATAGATGCAGACTCAGAATAGACTCAAATATTGGAATTATCCGACGGGAATTTATAACTACAATGATATACTCTTTAAATGAGTTTTGGGAAAGGTAGAAAACGTGTGAATGAGTAGAAACTTCCATGAAAAAATGTAAACTATTAAAAAGAAGCAAATAAAAATGCGGTAAATGAAAATCAAAATGACAATGTCTCCTCATATGCTTAAACTACACTGAACACAGCAGAGGAAAGAATTAGGGAAAGGTCAGTAGAAATTAAATAAACTAATACATAAAAAGAAAAAGAATGAAACAAAATAGAGCATCCAAAATCAGTGGGATGATATTAAATGGCCTAATTTATGTATATTTGGTGCATCAGAAAGAGAAAAAAGAAAAAATGGAGCAATAACAATGTTTAAAAAGACAATAGTTGACAATTTCTCATAGTATTTCTGAAAGGAATAAATCCACAAATTAAGATAAGTGAATGAAATAAAACAAGTACAAAGTAAAAAACTCTTTGGCACATCACAGTCAAACTGCAGAAAACCAAAGATAAAAAGAAACTTGAAAAAAGGCAGTAAGACAGAAAGGACATACAACACAGAGGGAACAAAGATAGATGTGATTCTTGTTTCCTTTACAGATGTAATAAAGAACAGAAGAAAAATAAATGACATCTCTAAAGTGCTAAAAAAAAATTCTAACTTCAAACTCTATATCCAGTGAAAATATCTTTTAAAAATGAAAACATATTCAAATGACAATCACTGACAGATTTGTCTCTAGTAGACCTGTACTACAAGAAATGCTAAAATAAGATCTCCAGGCCCAAGGAAGTAATAACAGATGGAAGTCTGAATCTGTGGAAAGTAGTGAAGAGAACCAGTAAATATAAGGCATATTCTTATTCTCTCCATCCTTATCACTATCTGTCTATCTATCTATAGATACTTATACATAGAGAAGTATCTATGTATAGATAGATGTCTTAGATAAATAGATACATACATATATACATACATACATAGGTTGGTGCAAAAGTAATTGTGGTTTTGCCATTGAAAATAATGGTAAAACCGCAATTACTTTTGCACCAACCTAATAGATACTTATATTTATATTCTCAAATTTCTTTAAAAAGCCAATGACTGTTTAAAGTAAAAATAATAACATGTCATATTGTTTGCATATATGCAGAAATTACATATAAGGCAAAAGATGTGTAAATGGCTGAGAAGTTTATGCTACAGAAGAGATAAAATGGAATAATGAATAAATCCATGAAAATGGATAAATACAACAAATAAAATGGAATTTGTTTCACTAAAAAAGCGAAAGGAAAGGTGTCATTGACAAAGAACAGATGGGACAAATTTAAAACAAATATGAAGATGGTAGACAATTTAACTGTTTCAAAAACTACCTTAATATTAAGGTCATAGTAGCTCCAATTAAAAGTCAGAGATTGACAGACTGAACCAAAAAAGTAATACCCAATTTTATGCTATCTATAGTAAGCACACTTTATGAAGACACAGACAGATAGAAAACAGTAGAGCGAAAAAATATGTACAATGAGTGTACTAAGCCTAACAACTCAAGACAGAAAATACTACCAGAGATAGAGGCATTCCATAATGATAAAAGGGAATATTCATTAAGAAGACATAGAAATCATAATTATTATGCATGTTTTTTAAATAAAAAGCAAAACTGATGAAGGTAAAGAGAAAGATAGGCAAAGTCATAATTTTACAAAGAGATCTTAATATGGCTCTTTCTGTAACTGATAAAACAAGTAGAGGCCAGGCACGGTGGCTCACACCTGTAATCTTAGCACTTTCAGGAGGCTAAGGCTGGCAGATTGCTTGAGCCCCGGGAGCTCAAGACTAGTCTGGACAACATGGTGAAACCCTCCTCTACAAAAAAAATACAAAACAGCCAGACATGGTGATGCATGCCTGTAGTCCCAGTTACTTCGGAGGTTGAAGTGGGAGGATACTTTGAGCCCAAGAGGTTGAGGTTTCAGTGAGCCATGATTGCACCACTATACTTCAGCCTGGGCAATAGAGTAAGACCTTGTCTCAAAAACAAACAAACAAAAAGGACAAATAGACATACAAAACTATAAGTAAAAATATAGAGATTTGAACAATGCCAGTTAGATCTAATTGATATTTATAGAAGTACACAACCATTGACTTCAGAACAATCATTGTTTTTAGTGTACTAAAACAAAACAAACAAAAAGGACAAATAGACACACAAAACTATAAGTAAAAATATAGAGATTTGAACAATGCCAGTTAGATCTAATTGATATTTATAGAAGTACACACCCATTGACTTCAGAACAATCATTGTTTTTAGTGGCTGTGGAACCATAACAAAGCATATGGCATAAAAAAAACTAGATATAAAAAAGTCTCAATATTTTTCAAAGAATAATTATCATACAGAGAATGTTCTCAGGCGACAATAAAATTAAATTTGAAATCAATACCATAAAGTATGTATAAAATTTCCAAATACTTGGAAATACTTCTAATACTTCTAATCCATGAATAAATACTTCTAATCCATGAATCAAAAGTCACAACAAAAATTAAGATACGTTTTGAAAGGAATAAAAATGAAAGCACAACATCAAAATTCATAGAAAATAGCTAAAGTAGCCCTTAGAAGAAAATTTATACCTTTAACTGTGTATTTTGGAAAAGAAGAAAAGTAAGAAATCATTGAAATATTAACCTCTGTCAGATATATGGTTTGTAAATATTTTCTCCCATTTTGAATGTTGTGTCTTCACTCTGTTGATTGCTCAATTTGTTGGACAGGAGCTTTTAAATTTGATACAATCCTATTTGTCTAATTTTGCTTTTGTTGCCTGTGCTTTTGGAATGATATCCAAAAAAAA
This sequence comes from Nomascus leucogenys, assembly GCF_006542625.1. NCBI lineage: Eukaryota > Metazoa > Chordata > Mammalia > Primates > Hylobatidae > Nomascus > Nomascus leucogenys. The sequence goes on along the minus strand of NC_044388.1, from coordinate 39,306,179 downwards.
TCTCTGCCCAGACCAATGTCATGGAGCCTTTCCCCTATGTTTTCTCTTTTATTCCGACCACTCCTCTTCCTCAAAAAAAGAGAAATAAACAGCAAATTAAAAGCATAGTAGAAATGGAAATAATGTGAGTAGAAGTCATTGAAATAAAACATACAGACAATAGAGAAAATCAACAAAGTAAAAAACTGATTCTTTGAACAGATTAATAATATTAACCCCAACATCACTGATCAATAAAAAAGAGAGAAAACAAAAAGTAAATATATTGGGAATGAAAGAAGGTATGTCACACAACGTACCATAGTTGTGAAACACATGAAGATATTATAAACAATTTCATGTAAATAAATTTGACAACTTAAATAAAATGAACAAGTATCTTAGAAAACTTAACAAGCCAAATTTAAAACAAAATAAAATAAAAATCTTAAATAACACTATATCAATTAAAGAAATTAACATTTTATAAAGAAAATAGTAAATGACTTCACTGGTTGAATTTCAGCAAATATTTAAGTAAAAAATAATACTAATACTATACAAATTCATGTAAGTGATATTGAAGATATATTTCCTGATTAATTTGATAAACCATATATAATTCTAATACCACTAAAAGAAAAACATTGCAGATCAATATTCTTCGTTAAATGAGAAAAAAACAAAATCCAGCAATTCATGAAAAGCTAATACATTGTGATCAATGCTGTTATCCCAGGAATGCTTATTTGGTTTAATATCTGAAAATCAATCAATGTAAATCACCACACTGAAAGAATAAAGGAGAATGTGATTTTCATAAATGATGCAGAAAAAATACATTTTTGACTAAATTTGACTAAATTCAATTACCATTCATGACAAAAACTCTCAGCCAACTAAAAATTAAAGAAAATATTTTTAAACTTAAAAGGTGTACATCAGAGAAACTCATGGTTAATATCATAATCAATGGTGAAACAATCAACAATCTTTCTTTAAGATTGAGAACATGATAAGGACGTCCACTCTACTTCCGTTTAACATTCATTGTACTGCAGGTCTTAGCCAGTGCAGTAAGAAAAGTTAAGAAATGACTATGATATCTACACTGGACACTGTTAAACCTTGCTACAAGAGAAAAAAGTCCTATATAAGTAAAAAATGTATTATTTTGTATATTAGAAGACTCAATATGTTAAGATATTAGTTCTCCTCAAAATAATATTTAGGTTCAATGCAATTCTAATCAAAATTCTAGATTAACCAGTATAAATTTGAAAAATAATAGAGGTGGCGGATTTTTACTACCCAATTCCACAACCAACTATAAAGCAAAAGTAATCAAAACAGTGTGGAATTAGCATAATTTCATTATTTTGTCTACTTACATTACACATCACAATCAAAGGAAGATAGTAGAGAGTTTAGATAGGCCCACTTATATTATCAGTTGATTCCAACCAAAGTACCAAATCAGTTCAGTGAGAACAAGATCTTTTGTTCAACAAATATGTAGTTCTAGAACACTGGGATATTCATACATAAAACAAAGGACTTAAAAATTATTTTACTCATAAAGTTAATTTTCAATAGACCAGAGACCTACACATAAAAGCTAGAACCACAAACTTTCTAGAAGAAAACAAAGGAGAATACCTTTGTGACCTTATGCTGGAGAAATATTCTTTTGGTAAATCACAAAATACTAACACAAAAGAAAAAAATAGTAAGTTGGACTTCTCCAAAATTAAGAATTTCTGCTCACCAAAAGACACTCTTGAGAAAATGAATCAGACAGCCGCAGAATGGAAGAAATTACTGGCAATACATGTATCTGGCAAATGACTTGTATCCAGAATATGTAAATAACTCCTACAAATTAACAATGAAAAGACACGACACATAACTCAATTTAAAATGTGCAACAATTCTTAGTCACTTCAATAAAGAAATAGAGGAATATTTCTTATATTTCTAAAACAATGATAAACACATAGTTTATCATTAATAAACAGATAAGAACATGAATAAATGCTCAACATAATTAATCATCAGAGACATAAAAATTAAACCTACAATAAAATACAATTTCATACATTAGAATGGCTACAATCAAAGAGAGTGACAACACCAAATTTTGGCCAAAATGTGAAATAAACAGGAAATCTCATCAGCTCTCATTGTTAGTGTGAGTGTAATATCACACTATCACTTTTGAAAATTGTTCAGCAGCTTCTTATACACAAATAGATACCATATGACCCAGCAATTGAACTCTTAGGTAAATACAAGAAATAAAAACATATGTTTTATTCATGAACATCTTGTATATGAATATTTATGGCAACTTTATTCATAGTAGCCTGAGTTTCAAGTGCAAACAATTGAAATGCCCACTGATAAAGAAACAGATTGACAGATTGCTATATAATCATAGAATGAAATACAACTACGTGATAAAATGGAACATAACTTCTTATATACACAACATGAATTAATCTCTGAAAATGTCATGTTAAGAAACCAAACACAAACACAAACATACTGTATGAATCTATTTATATAATGACCACAAACAGGCAAACCAAACTATGGTGAAGTCAGAGAGAGATTGTCTCTGGCAGAAGAAATTGCTGGCAATACATGTATCTGGCAAATGACTTGGCTGAGAGGAGAGATACGGAAGGACAAATATTAGGTAAATTAACTAAAAAGGGAGCAAAAAGGGTTTTTCTCAGAGGATGAAAATATTCTACATCTTGTCAATGTAGTTATGTGATGGGTGTATACTTCATGGGCATATAGAGTTGTCAAAATCATCAAACTGAATAATTCATATCTGCATTTTATGGCAAGGAAATTACATCTCAATGAATAGAAGTAAATAAAAATGAAAAAAAAGGATTAGTGTTTAAACTGAAGAAATTCAGGAGTAATGATAGCCTCAGATAATATCATTCATACCACCCCGTGGAAAAGTGAACTCTCACATATAAACATTCATCTGCTCTGTGGGAGGCTTGCAGTGGAGAGCATATTGTATAGACAGCCTTGCTAGCGGCTGTGTTTATTTTCAATTTAAAACAATGAGACAATAACAGGCTGTGAATTTGAGATGAGAATTATTGTGAGAAGATCTGTTAGGTGTATGAGAAATGGCAGGCAGAATGGGCTTCAGAAAAGAGCAGCCTGAATGTCTCCTTCTCAAGTGGCTAAGCTAATGAGGGGACAGGAATCAGGTGGTCTTTTGTGAACACAACAGTTTGCACAATCCTCAGGTTCAAGCATCATCCTTTTAACAAGCTTAAACAGCACTTGAGCCAAGCTGAATCTATAAGGTAAAGAAAAACCTCCCTGGGACATACATCCAACTCCCTTTATGGAGTTCTAAACTCCCGATGGTAATCATAACATGAAAAGAATGACTCTTATAGTCATCACTATTTTATCTTCACAGCAGCATAAGTAATATATTCCTTCAATTACTAGTTGGACCACTTTACAGTTTGGGGAAGAGTTAAGAATCAAAGTATTTTCTAAATCTAAACACATCAAGCAATTAGTAAACTATGGCCTATTCACTGTGTAATACTCTGTGGTCAAACAAAATAATTGATCAATGATTTGGAAAAGTAACACTGAACCCTTCCTCCATTTTTTTGGAGAGAAAATCATCCACTTTAACCAACGATCAATTATACCTCTTTAAAAATTTTAAGTGCTCAGACATTCTTGTCTCAGTTTTCAAATCTCTGAGGAATGCAGAGAGAATTCTAACCTCCCTGAACTTTGGTTTTTCTCACTCATAAATGAAGGTAAATGGCTCTCCCAGCTCACAGAGCAAACTGTGAAGCCATAATCCACATTATGTCCTAAAATGATACCTCTATTATTGATATCATTTTATCTTTATGTCTGTCTCCTGACAGATCCCTCCTGGGTAGGGTGCAATATACACTCTTAACACCAAGGCTAGTAAAGACATGGTGAGCATGGACCTTTTGTTATCTCATTAAAAACCATATATAGGGCTGGGCACGGTGGCTCAAGCCTATAATCCCAGCACTTTGGGAGGTTGAGGTGGGCAGATCATGAGTTCGAGACCAGCCTGGCCAACATGGTGATACCTTGTCTCTACTAAAAATACAAAAATTAACTGGGCATGGTGGTGCACGCCTGTAATCCCAGCTACTTGGTAGGCAGAGGCAGGAGAATTGCTTGAACCCGGAAGGCAGAGTTCGCAGTGAATGGAGATCATGCCATTGCACTCCAGCCTGGGTGACAGAGCAAGACTCCGTCTCAAAAACTAAAATTAACATAAAATAAAACAAAAATATAAGCAGAGATCTAAAGAAAGAGGCAGGCCGATATTTTAGACAATTCCCACAAAAGAATATATATATCTGAGGGAAAAGAAGATGACTGAAAGGAGTGTAACTTGCTGAATGAGCTGTGGAACTTCCAGGAAAAGGAGTCACCCACATAACTGTTTAGGTGGCATTAGCAGCCAATGCTGGCGTCATTCATCTCACGTTCATTTCCATATTGCCTTGGCTCATGCTTTTCTGGGTGAATATAGTATCTTAACTCCTATTGCTAGTTACATCTTTGAATCTATTTAGGATTTTTCTTACTGGGGAAATCTTTCAGGGCATGCATCTATAAAAAAGTCATGAAGGATTCAAGAGATCTGCGATTTCTCGCACAGCAAGGCTGGCTAGGACACAGAGCAAAATCAGTGAGGGCAGGGAAGTGTATGTTAAGAAGGGGGCACACAGCTATTTTGATAGGATGCATCCAGGTGAGACATCCAGCACAGGAATGTGGGCAGCCAGAGTCAGTACAAAGGGGTACATATCTGCAGTAGTAGAAAATGGAAGGGAAAGCCCATGAAAAGTAGAGAGCCAGGAAGGCCACCCAGTAAGAAAATTCCAGGTTAAGGACCAGTCTTCAAAGTATTAATCCTACAGATATATTTTGTTTGTTTTGTTTTTGTTTTGAGACAGAGTCTTACTCTGTCTCCCAGGCTGAAGTGCAGGGGCATGATCTTGGCTCACTGTAACCTCCACCTTTCAAGTTCAAGAGATTCTCCTGCCTCAGCCTCCCAAGTAGCTGGGATTACAGGTGTGTACCACCATGCCTGGCAAATTTTTGAATTTTTAGTAGAGATGGAGTTTCGCCATGTTGGCTAGGCTGGTCTCAAACTCCTGACCTCAAGTAATCTGTCTGTCTCAGCCTCCCAAAGTGCTGGGATTACAGGCATGAGCCACTGTGCCCGGTTACAAATATTTTTTGAGACAATATTATTTGCTAGACTTAGTCATTAGTGCTAGGGAAGCAATTGTAAAGAAAATCAACATGAGTCAGAAATAGGCACATTTGCCAGGCACAGTGGTGCATGCCTGTAGTCCCGGCTATTTGAAGGTGAGGCAGGAAGGATCACTGGAGCCCAGGAGGTCAAGGCCAGCCTGGGGAAAGTAAGACAATGCCATCTCTAAAATAAATACATAAATAGGATAAAAATAAAAAGACTCTTGGGTGCGGTGGATCACGCCTGTAATCCCAGCACTTTGGGAGGCCAAGGCAGGTGGATCACCTGTGGTCAGGAGTTTGAGACCAGGCTGAACAACATGGTGAAAACTTGTCTCTACTAAAAATACAAAAAAAAAAATAAATTAGCCAGGTGTGGTGGCGGGCACCTATAATCCTAGCTACTTGGGAGGCTGAGGCAGGAGAATTGCTTGAACCTAGGAGGTGGAGGTTGCAGTGAGCCGAGATCGTGCCACTGTACTCCAGCCTGGGTGACAGAGCCAGACTCCGTTTCAAACAAACAAAAAAAGACTCCGACCCCCTCTCCCCAACAATAACCACATTTGGCTCCGTAATTTGCGAGAGAACTAGACATGTGAGGAGTGTGGAAAAATTGTAGAAACATGGAGATGGAAGATTTTATAATGTTCTCTTTTTTTTCTTTTTTTCTGCTGTTTCTTATATAGTGGTCTAATTAGTTAAGTTTTACTTTCAGGAGCTCTGAATGACTATTGGAGTTTTATTTTGAAAGCTCATATCACCTGTCCCTAATTTCAGTACATGATCAGGGTATTTATTTATGAATCATAAAGCATTAATTCTATGGTGTTTTCTTCAGTGATTTTCCTTAGTGGTACATGGGATTAGGACGAGTCTTTCCTGCTGCTCTGTTGCATGCTTGATGCTCTTGTACCCGCCTCATGTCTGAAGGTCCCATCTCATTAGATTCTACAGTTCTGTGTGCAGAGAGCTGGCATTACTATGATTGGAACATTATTTATTCCTATTAAACAAAAGGTGGTTTTATGTAAGTGTTAAAACATTATTGCTTTTTGACTCCCTGGATTCATCAAATATCAGCTTGTGCTCTATGGCCTGGCAGGGAATAATCATATGTTAGCATTCAGTCCTGATCTACACAGAAAGTGAAACTAGTATTGGTTTGTCTTTAAATGTTAGAAACGTGCTTGCTTCTGATGGCTGTTCTTTCCCAGAGCACCAGATAGGAGGAAGTAAACAAATAGCTTTCCTAAATCTGGAAGGTTTAGGAGGTTTGGGAGGAAGGTGGACAAAAGGCTGTCAGGAGCCTAAGCCTCACTCTCCATCTCTGAGACAGTAGGTCAGGAGAGAGAAACTCGGGGGCTTTACAAAGGCTTTGAGAAAAATCTAAGAAAAAAGATGCTGAATTAATATCAGTAGGATATGGCCAGAGAGAAGTGGAAGAAGATCTGTCCATAATTCCCAGAAAAGCAAACTGGTCAGCTGCTTCTGATCCAAAGAATATCCCTAAAAGGGGTGAGGGCAGACTTTTACCTCCATTTTTGCCTTGGATTTTTCATTTATTAAATGCAATTCCAAAAACCAGCAATTAATTCTCATGGTATTTTTATTATTTACATATGGTCACATAATTGTCATGAATAAAGAACGCTGTCATGAATAACTATCACAAGCAACTTCAGTGTAGTAAACTCAGGAAACTTGGATCCTAGTCTTGCCATTGAATGACCAGTGTGGCATTAGCCCAGTGTTTGTAAATGTGTGGTCCCTGGCCAGCAGTATCAAATGCAAATGCTCAGTCCCTAGACCTATAGCATCAGCAACTAGGGTTAGGATCCAGAATTCTTTTTATTACAAGCACCCCAGATATTGGGCTTAATCTAAAATTTGAGGAACATTGCTTTAAGCAATAGTTTTCTGTGACTCAGTTTCCTCATCTACAAAAAGACAGGATTTACTAGATGATATCTTTAGACGTATCTTATTCTAATACATATTGATTGTGCAACACTTTAAAACATGTAAAGTATCTTTATTGCTTTATGCCCCTGGTACCTAGTAGGGGCTCAAAAAATAAGATGATTATAAGATATTGCCCACCCTGACCTAAAAATATCACAGCCTAATGTGGTAATATTCCAGCATATTATCATCCATCTATATGAATTGGATCTACCAAGCAGAATTGTGCTCAGAGGCAGAAATAAATTGGTCTGTCCAGAAGGGGCAAGAAAATATCATAAAGGAACTGTACGTTTTACCTGGCTCCTAAGACTAACTTCATATTCATTACAGTTTAAGAAAGTTGAGGAATGCAGAAAATACAAAGGAATTAAGGTATGGGAAAGCATTTTGGAGTATTGAAAAGAGTATATGGTAATGCAAAAATAACCTATGATTTTCATCTAGGAGTTTATTAGATTGCATGTATTTCCCAGACTTCTGTACCCAATAATAAATTTGCAACCCAAATTTAGGTACATTTTAAAAAATCACATTTTTCCCCTTTAAAGAAAATCCTATTTGACTCCAATTTTCCATTCTGCAAAACTGGCAAACGACTCAGTAACCTTATTCCTATACTATCTGCCCTCTTCCCCAAGGGATGGGCAAAGGTTTGAGAGCGAACCAAATTGAGAATTCTAAAAAGACCCAGGTCCATATTATTTCTTTCAAGTCTGATGGTTCTGTGGTTTCTATGCCTCCCTAGAGCAGAAAGATATTTGTCAGGACTGGGAGCCCCAGTGCCTAAATGTCATACTCCCTCAGATACCAGGGAATGGCCAGGAAGTAGGTTGTCTACATCTTATGATCTAGGGTTGTATAAACCTCTCATTATTGGGAGGCCACCACAGATGAATCACTTGAGGTCAGGAGTTCAAGACCAGCCTGGCCAACATGGTGAAACCCTGTTTCTACCAAAAATACAAAAAAATTAGCCGGGTGTGGTGGCATGTGTCTGTAGTCCCAGCTACTTGGGAGGCTGAGGCAGGAGAATCACTTGAACCCAGGAGGTGGAGGCTGCAGTGAGCCGAGATTGTGCCACTGCACTTCAGCCTGGGCAACAGAGCAAGACTCCATCTCAAAAAAAAAAAATGTCTCTACTTCATTGAAAATGAAAGAAATCTCTTCTCTCTTTTGCTGCCTTTTAAATTACTTACCCGTCTCTGGGGCGCCCCCCTACATAATTTCAAATGCTGATGAGAGGATATCTGTGAGAAGCTTCTGTGAAGGCTAGCTTTTAAAAAATGGTAGAAGGAAAAAAATAACAGGAACAAAATACAAATTAACGCATCACATTCTGAAAAACAAAATCAGTAGCATGAATTTCTTCTTGATATTTGGAGTGTATCATTGTATTCCACAAAATAAAATCAAGATAGGGTGACATATCCCAAAGAACTGTTATTTCCATAATTCAAAGAGGGTTCTATGAGATAGAATTTTTATCATATCAGTTCGCGGCTTAGAAATAAATAAAAATGTCGTGCTGGTAAGTGCCCCACAATTGAACTAATCTAACCGAATTCAAATCTTTGTTAAAGCACTAGGAACTAAAGTATATCAAGCAATCAGTCGCTAAGTTTTCTCCTGACATCAATAGAATCTAAATCATACTTCTGGGACTCAGACTAATTTTCTGAGAATTTCAAGAGATTCTTTGCAAGGTATAGAATGATTTTGAAAGAAAGGTCTGCTGTGTATGATGTTTATACAATTTGTGAAAGAGAAGTACATGTTGTTAGTCATGAATCATGGGACTTAGTGGCTTAGTAAGCACTAAACCCTCACATTCAGGCTGTGTTATATTCCCTAGTCCATTTCTGGTAGTAAACTTAGAAGGGCTAAACATTTAAATAACTGAGTTTTGCAACAACCAGTGAATTTTTTCTCTTAATTTTTTAGTTTTTTTATCTGTAGCTTCCCTCACTGCTCAGACACACACCCCAGGAAATTAGTCCCAGGTAAAGACATGACAGTTTACAAAGGAGCAATGCATTTGCTCAGGGCATCTTCCAATGTTTCTCTGAAGTATTACTATAATTCAGAGCTTTCTGATTTCTTATCACCATTTGAATACATTTCTCCTGGCTTTTCTTTTTCTTTTTTTCTTAAGTGATATTTTATTCAGTTTTTAAAGCAGTCATACATATTGATTATAGAATATTGAGAAAATTCAGAAAAGTAGACCCAAACACATCACATACAAAAATTACCCATAATTATAATTTTATGTCTCAGAATTAACTACTACTCACATTTCGATGTTTGTTCTCCAAAATTTTTTTCCACATATATGCACACACACAGAAACACTCACACAAAATTACCCATTTTTATCATCATATAATTACCTAGACTCAATCATTGTTAAAATTACCAATAGATTTTAATACAATAATACACCTCTACATGCATACACATATACACACTCTACAAATTGGAAACATATTCAAGATAATTAAGTTGCTACTTACTTTTTTTCACTTACAACATTATGAACATTTTCTAAGCCCTTAAGCTTTTCCTGAAGTTAAATAATGTAAACAGAATGCAATTTATTTAACCTCCTGTTGTCTTCAGTATTTTACAAGTGTTGATATCATTGTGTTTCACTATTATTATCACTGTAATTATCTTAAAGATAAGTCATTGCACACATCTAGTTTATTCCTTAGGATAAACACAGAAGTTGGATTGCTGAATTAAAGCTATGCACATTTTAAATGCATTTGAATAATAGTGCCCTCCAAGTAGGATTTATCAATATATTTTCCTAAGAAATATTAGAATATCATTTTTTCTAACTCTCACAAACAGTGGGGTTTTTTAATCTTTTTTTACTCTTCTATGATAGATCGTTGAAAATGAATATAATTGATGCTTAAATTACATTTAAAGAATTACTAGTGAGATTGAGCTTTTTGTCAAAATGTTTCTTTGGTGATATGTATTTCTTCTTGATGAATTGGCTCTTCATGGCTGGTCAGTTTGACCCACTATTCCTTTAATTTTTATGGTTGATTTTATTTGCGTCATTCAATATAAAATATCAGCAGCAACAAATACAGCTCTGTAAGACATGGCGGTTAAGGTACCACCTAGGAGCTTATTTTCTATCTGTGGCTGAGGAATCTTGAACTCCTCTGGCTACTCAATATTATAAGTCGGTGGAAAAAAACATACTTTAAAATTACTAGTACAGAAAATGTTATTTAGGCATTCTATGCTAATACCTTAAATTGGGTAAATTTCCTTATATTTCTTTTAGATGTATAGCCACATAATCTCTTCTACAGAATAGAAGCAAATCTGACCTAGAAACTCTTGGAAAATGCTACCAGAAATCCGAGGTTCTGTTTATGTCAAGCTATTCCTTTAACATTTTCAGATTACCTTTATGCCTCCTTTTCTTTTTGAGAGCACGTGCTCATAGATACATTTTTCCAAAAAGGAAAAGAGGAAAAGAAGTGCAAATGATTGATTTTCCCTTTGTACTGGGCTTCTGCTATTTCTTATTCTTGAATTATGGTGCAGTTTTGCCATGAGAAGTGATTCTTGGTCCCACTTTCTCCTGGATTTCTTTGTCACAAGACTACAGTATCAAATATTTAAGATCCTGTATATTCCATGAATAATAGCAGAGTCAATGAGATACAATGACCTTTTCAGTATTCTGTATTGTGACTAGCTATAGTCAATCCATTCATTTCGGTCTTTTATGGCCTCCCTGAGCTTGAGAGTAAAGAGTGAAATGGCCATCCGAATCAAAATATGATATGCCAAAAGGTCAAAATAGTAAAGTACACTAGTATATTTCATAGAATATATTAAGGTATTAAAATCCTAATATCTTGCCCTGGTGCCAGAATCTATAATGGGAAAAGAAAATGGCAGTTTAGGAATTTGCCCTTGTGAGAACTGGAACAAGTCCAAATGTGTAATGACTACTTCTCATCTTAATTAGAGTGAAATTTTATTTCCCATATTCAAAAGTCTATATACAGTGCTACTTTTTTTTAAAAGTATATGTGTTGGAGGTTTGTTGACACATGTAATCTCACCGCTGAGGGTGAGAGGACTTGTCTCCTCCATAGCTCCTGCCATCTGGTACATCATTTTCTATAGTTTCCCACATATTTCTAATTTCATCTTGCTCTTTAAAAGATGTGTATGTGTTTATATGTGTATCTGAAGGTAGATACAGAGAGTTAAGCAGATGGGAAGATAGAAAAATTAATGACACCATTGCCTTTCTTAACTGTTTTATGTGCTTTTCATACATGATAAAAAGCTTAAACTTAATTTTACCAATAATACTCTGATACTTTGCCTAAGGTTAGAATACCAGCTCAAGGATATTGTTTTTACATCCCTTTTCTCCTAATCTTTTGTGAGAAATCACAGTATATTTTTATCTAGGTGTATTTCAACCAAAAATGATGTCAAGAGTTGAGTCAAAGCCACAATGCTTTCAGAAAGAAATGTCTTTCTAACTCTATGTTATAAAATTAAGTCAGAAAATAACTTTCTACAGAGTCCATGCTACCAACTTTATTGGATCAGAAAAGTTTGAGCAGCTAGAATTTTTGTGGAATTTTCCCCTCAACACAATGAAAAAAAAAACACATTTTTTTAACTGATGAGAAGAAATATACTTATTTTGACTATTTTAAAGATCTTTATAGAGTCAAATATTCACAAATTGAATTCCATTTAAAATACCTTGGGAAGGCTGAAAAGAGAGGTTCAAAATGATAATTTATTAAGGAAAAATGCTTACTAAACATTTCTTACCAGGACTCAATATTGTTTTAAATAATCTATGATTAAGGAATTATGCAGTTTCACATTTAATTTTCAAATTCTATCAACTTTGATGTTACTCAAGGAAATATGAATCTAAAATAATATGGAAAGGAATAAATAATTTTTATACATTTAATATAAAACATGTTTATTAAAATTTTTACATCACAGCTAATTTTCTCATGCACATGCATACAAATAAAAAAAATAGGAATCTTCAGATTAACATAATCAAGACTATGAACTTTCTCTTTGATCCCATTTTAGGATTATTTTGATGAATAGCAAGCATTGATTACCACTAATGACAAAATTAAATTACCCAGTTGGCCTAAGCTTTCTCAACTTCTCTTTGGAATATCTTCTGACTCTCAGTTGTATAGTTAATTATCTCATTTTCTACTGTCAACCTTGTTGCAGACTGCTTGTTCCCTTGCAAATTGTGCAAAGAAAAAGGAGGAGGAAAAAGTATTTTTCAGATTTTTTTTAAACTTTCCTTAACACATAGTTTAATCTGCATGGAAACCCCATATGCTTTCACAGATAGCCTTTACTTTTCTTTTCTCTTTTTTTTTTTTTAGAAGAAATGTACTATATTACTTAACAATGAAGTGGCAATGACCATGGCAAAAATAAAAAAGAGAAATAAATATAAAATCCACATGCATAGGCACACACTCCGCATCACCAAAAAAGAATAAAGGAGTTTAAAATAGCTGACCAGTTTCTCAAACATGCCTCCAAAACAGAGTCCTCCTGGTTTATGGTATTACTTTATATAATTTATTTTACACACTGAGGAAATAAGATAATAAACATTTTTCAGATAACTGATGAATCCTCCTGATTACCACAGTTAAAAAAGTCATCTTTTATCAAATATTTTTAAAAATTGACTTCACTTTTCTATTCTTTAAGCAAATTATTCTGTAAATAATGAATTTTATTTAAAAATTGGAATAGTCACTGTGAACATGCAATGAGGCAGTAATACCTTTGGGACTATTTAAAAATGGCCTCTGACTACTGTGTTTTGAAGTTCTCATCCATGAGATATACAGATATAACATCTTTTTGTCTGTTTAAACTCACTTCCTCGGCTATGTGTGATGGTTCACACTTGTAATGCTTGCAATATGAAAGGCTGTGACAGGAGGATTACTTGAGGCTAGGAGTTCCAGACCAGCCTAGGAAACATAGCAAGATTGTCTCTACAAAAAAATACCAGAAGATTTAGCCAGGCATGGTGGTATACATCTGCAGTTCCCGGGAGGCTTAGGTGGAAGCATCTCTTGAGCACCAGGAGTTTGAGATTTCAGTGAGCTATAATTGTGCCACTGCACTCCAACCTGGGGAGCAGAGCAAGACCTTGGCTCAAAAATTAATTAATTTCACTTCATTCACTTTCATTTCTTAGGTCTTGTTGCCCTCCTACTGGTTTAGTTTCTGAGCTACAGATTTAAAAAGAATTACTTTACAGGCCAAACTTGAAGCCAGACACATAATTTAGTATTTCCTAAAATATGTTCTTTAAATATTTGTCCAATATTTATTAAGACAGTAGCCTGAATGTTGCCTTAGGGAAGGACAGAGAAGGAAGATGGCTTATAGCAGGGCTCACCCTTTCTTCTACTGTTCTAACCTGTGCACTTTGTCCCCCAATTTTTGTACCTCACTCAGCTCTTTTACTTTTTATTCTAAAAAAGTGTGTGAATTAAGCGTCTAAATATCTACTACCTGTATTTAAAAATTGATAACCTTTTGCCATACTTGCATCGTCTATTTTACTTGCTGATGTAGCTTAAATTACAGACAACAGGTCATGTCAGTCCTATGTATCTCAATATGAATCTTCATAAAATAAGGAAATGTTCTCATGTAAATACGGAATTATTGTTACATCTAAGATGATTAAAATATCTTTTAATGCCATCTGACACCCTGAATTAAATGAGACCCGGCTTCCTTAGATAGTAATGTAGAGATGGATCATCTATTGTTACGCAATCTGCTTTCTGGAGAATTACTCTCATGCTGAGGTCAACCCAGACCTCTTGAAGGCATCTCTCTACCACACGGAGGGCTTTTCTTAAGATAATATGAGATTCTGTCCATTATGTTACATCCCCAATATTATTTAGAGTAGTAGCAACCATTTAGCAGTTGGCCTATTTCTTTGTCATTCCAAGCCTGGGAAGTTTTAAAGAAAATGCCCTAATTTTGATCTGGGATAGATAAAGAACCATCAGAACTCGACCCCACAACTGGAGTTCAAGGGACTAAGAAATAAAGCAGGGCCAAGACATAATTTGTGATCAAGCTTGCAAAGTGGAAAGAAAGCCAAAACATTTAACATCTGTGAAACTGACTCTTGCAAATGAAATTCCAAGCTTTATAATTCTGCTGCTTAAATAAGCCACAATAGGAATCTTAGATTTTTGGTCAAAATGAATTTAGCATCCTCTGTGATTTGCGCAGCTTGCTCTACCATTCTACCTCTTTGGCAGTAGTCACAGTGTTTTTATTGAAGTTGAAACTGTGTGCACCAAATGCTAACTGGAGGTATTAAAACAGTCATGAATCAAGGCTAAGACAGATCATATCTTCAGGGATCTGTACCCTTAGATGTGTGGTTAGAATGAAAATTGCAGTTCTTATACACATTCGTTCCCCAAGGGAACATGAATTTGGAAGAGCAGAAGCTGCCACAAAGACTCATGAGTAGAAGATAAAATGTCCTTTTCCATCTGCAAGACAAAAGTTGATGTTCACAGCAAAGAGGAGCTTCTTCATGGGGGATTTCCAAGCATTGGTGATGATGACATTGAAGTGTATATTTTAATGATGGCAAATGGATGATATTTCTTTGGAAATTAAATGCTTCGCAGTGGTAAGCCTCAACTACAGAGTAACCTTGAATACTAAGTGATTAGTGGAAAAGAAATTTTGGGAAGAGGAGATACTGTATCTGGATGGCAGAATATTGAACATAATTTGCAGCCTGACAGTGCAGAAAGCCACATGAATGACCAGTATAATGAGGATGCATGCCTTTCTGAACATTTTCTCATCAAGAAAGTCAAGATGAAAACAATGTTGACTATTATTCTATAGAAATTCAAACAGAGTTAGCATTGCCCTCATTGGGTTCAAAATTTGGCCTTGCAGCTTATTAATTGGGTAATATTGGGTATTAAAACTCAGCCTCTTTAACTGTAAAATAGGGAATCTACCCCAAAAAAGTGATTGTGGGATTAATTAATTAAATATAAGACAAGTTATTTAAAAACACATATTAGCCTTTATCCGTGTGGTTTGTTTAGGGGAAAGGGATCAGTTTGATATTTTGCAATTATAACACATCCAAATGCCTTAATGTGGTAGCCTCTAGTATGACCCCACCCCAATGATCCTCACCTCCTGGTGTTCATGGCCCTGTATATTCCCCTTTCAAAATGAATGAGGTCAACCTACATAACCACTAGGGTATTTTAGAACTGATAATATATGACTTATACAGCTAGATCATAAAAGACATTATGGCTTCTCTCTTGCTCTGCCTTGGAACACTCTGAGGAAGGCCAAGTGCCACGTTGTGAGGACACTCAAGCACCCCTGTGGAGGGAACCATATGGCAAGAACTGAAGTCTCCTGACAATAGCCAACAAAAAAACTGAGGCATCCTGCCAACCTCCTTGTGAGTAAGCCATCTTGGAAGTAAATTCTTCTATCTCATTCACACCTTCACATGACTATAACCCTTCACATGACTATAACCCTAACCCAATTTCTTGAGTACAATCTTGTGAAAAACTCTTCTCCAGAGCTATACAACTAAGCCACTCCTGAATCCTTGACTCACAGGAATTGCAAAATAATAAATGTTTGTTGCTTTGAACCACTAAGACGGAGTAATTTGTTAAATAGGAATAAATAACTAATACACCTCCCATCCTAAGCTAGGCTAGAAATGAAAAGATCCATATAATATTGGTAATACAATCAGCAATGTATATCAAGGTATTTTCATGTTGATTGAATCCCAGTTTAATGAAAGGTTTGCAATTAATACATGACAATATTCCGTCAGGATATAAACCAGCTAATTTAAAGACTATGATAGGAAGTAGGATGACTGAGAACTAGCAGAGTAGACAGACTGAAAAAATTTGAAGCTGCAAAGCTGCTATGATCTGAATGTTTAACACCCAATATGAACACTGTCCCCCCAGTATTCATATGTTGAAATCCTCACTCTCAAACTGATTATGTTAGGAGGTAGGGCTTTGGGGTGGTGATGATGTAATGAGGGTACAGCCCTCATGAATGGGATTAGTGCCCTTATGAAGGAGCTCCCAGAGAGATGTCTTGCTCCTTCTGTCATGTGAGGTCACAATGAGATGGCAGCTGTCTATGAGAAAGTGAGCCCTAACTACACACCAAATCTTTTGGTGCTTTGCTTGTAGACTTCCCTGCCTCCAGAACTGTGAAAAATAAGTTATGTTTTTATAATCTTTATGTTTTTATAAAGTCTATGGTCTTTCATTAGAGGAGCCAAGAGTCTTGCAGGAAAGAATGCAGAAAACAATCTGGCAAGTAGGAATTCTAACAAGGTAAGGTACATGTTTTACCTTTCTGTATATCAGAGGCAATAATGTGACATCTCAGCCAGCCACAACTCACTGCAGACCAAAATCATCCATATGAGAGTATTTGGTGAGATTCTTTTAGACAAAGAATAATCCAGGGTTTGCATGTAGTTTGGCGATGTGACGAGTCCTCATTGATTATTGCCTCTTTTGGGATATATTCTGTAGTTCTAAAACCCTGGCTGGCATCAGGAATGTGGCTAAACTCACCACTAATATTGAAAAAAGACAGCCTTTTCTTACTTTCAGAGAATCTTCCATATCTCATTATCCCGTGATGTGAAAGACCAGTATTAATACCCATTATTTATCTATGAGCCAAGAAATCTGGAGAATACTAGGAACTTAAAATGCATCAGTCAGTTTAGGTTTAAAGAAAAATTGACCAGACCAGAATGTACAAAGAATTCTTTTACTTCCTCACTCCCTGCCCTGCCACACACTTTCTCCCATCATTAACATCTTCCATTACTGTATTACATTTTTTTACAATTGATAACCCCATACTGATACAGTACGATTAATGAAGGTACCTAGTTTACATTAGAATTCACTGTTTGTGTTGTTATTCTATGAGTTTTGGCAAGTGTATACTGACATATATTCACCATTATACTATTATATAGAATATCTTCACTGCCTTAAAAATCCCATGCACCACCTATTCATTGTTCCCTCCCCGTGATCCCCTGGCAACCTCTGATCTTTTTGTCTTCACTTTTGCCTTTTCCAGAATGTCATAAAATTGAATCATGCAGTAAGTACATATCCTTTTCAGATTGGTTTCTTTCACTTGGAAATATATATATGCATATATATACACATATACGCGTATGTATGTGTATATATACGCGTATATGTATATATATACATACACATATATATTTAAGATTTCTCCACATCTCCACATTTCTCCACATCCATTTCGTTTTATTGCTGATTAATATCCCATTGTACAGTGTACCACGCTTGGTTTATCCACTCACAGCATTACCGTATTGAAGGACATCTTGCTGGCTTCCAAGTTCTGGCAATTATGTATAAAGATGAGATGCTATAAAAATTTGTGTGTAGATTTTTATGTGGACATACGCTTTCAACTCATTTAGATAAATGCCAAGGAGTGCAATTGCTGGATCAAACAATATGGTTAACTTTGTAATAACCTGCCAAACTGTCTTCCATAGGGGCTATATCAATTTGCATTCCCCCCAGCAATAAATCAGAGTTCCTATTGTTCCACATCTTTGCCAATACTTGGTTTTGTCGGTGTCTTGGATTTTCACCATTCTAATAGGTATATCATGCTATCCCATGGGTTTATTTGCAATTACCTAATGATGTAGGATGCTGTGAATTTTTCATATATTTATTTACCATCTATTTATATTCTTCAATGAGGTTCAAATCTTTGCCTATATTTTAGTTGTTTGTTTTCTTATTGTTGAGCTTTAAGAGTTCTTTGTATATTTTTGCAAAAATTTTCTCCTATTCTGTAGGTTGCTTGTTCACTGCGATGGTAGTTTCTTTTGCTGTGCAGAAGCTCTTTAATTTAATTAGATCCCATTTGTCTATTCTGGCTTTTGTTGCCATTGCTTTTGGTGTTTTAATCATGAAGTCCTTGCCCATGCCTATGTCCTGAATGGTATTGCCTAGGTTTTCTTCTAGGGTTTTTATGGTTTTAGGTCTAACATTTAACTCTTTAATCCATCTTGAATTAATTTTTGTATAAGGTGTAAGGAAGGGATACAGTTTCAGCTTTCTACATATGGCTAGCCAGTTTTCCCAGCACCATTTATTAAATATGGATTTCTTTCCCCATTTCTTGTTTTTGTCAGGTTTGTCAAAGATCAGATGGTTGTAGATGTGTGATGTTATTTCTGAGGCCTATGTTCTGTTCCATTGGTCTACATATCCATCTGACAAAGGGCTAATATCCAGAATCTACAAAGAACTTAAACAAATTTACAAGAAAAAAACAACCCATCAAAAAGTGGGCAAAGGATATGAACAGACGCTACTCAAAAGAAGACATTTATGCAGCCAACGGACACATGAAAAACTGCTCATCATCACCGGTCATTAGGGGAATGCAAATCGAAATCACAATGAGATACCATCTCACACCAGTTAGAATGGCAATCATTAAAAAGTTAGGAAACAACAGATGCTGGAGAGGATGTGGAGTAATAGGAACACTTTTACACTGTTGGTGGGAGTGTAAACTAGTTCAACCGTTGTGGAAGACAGTGTGGCAATTCCTCAAGGATCTAGAACTAGAAATACCATTTGACCCAGCCATCCCATTACTGGGTATATGCCCAAAGGATTATAAATCATGCTACTATAAAGACACATGCACACATGTGTTTATTGTAGCACTATTCACAATAGCAAAGACTTGGAACCAACCCAAATGTCCATCAATGATAAACTGGATTAAGAAAATGTGCCACATATACAGCATGGAATACTATGCAGCCATAAAAAAGGACGAGTTCATGTAGTTTGCAGGAACATAAATGCAGCTGGAAACCATCATTCTGAGCAAACTATCACAAGGACAGAAAACCAAACACCGCATGTTCTCACTCATAGGTGGGAATTGAACAATAAGAACACTTGGACACAGGGCAGGGAATATCACACCTCAGGGCCTGTTGTGGAGTGGGGGGCAGAGGGAGGGATAGCATTAGGAGAAATACCTAATGTAAATGATGAGTTAATGGGTGCAGCAAACCAACATGGCACATGTATACCTATGTAGCAAACCTGCACGTTGTGCACGTGTAACCTAGAACTTCAAGTATAATAATAATAATGAAAAGTTATTTGTATATTTTGAATACTAGTCATTTATCAGATATATGTTTTGCAACAATTTTCCTTCAGTCCGTAGCTTGCTTTTCATTCTCTTAGAGTGACTTTTAAAAATTTTAATGAAGACTAACTTATTATTTTTTTCTTTCACAGATTGTGCTTTCAATGTTGTACCAAAAAAGACATCATTGCCAAACCTAAAGTCACCTAGATAACAAAGGAGATGTTTCCCCCTAGAAAATTTTTAGTTTTGTGTTTTACATTTAGGTCTATGATCAATTTTGAGTTAATTATTGAAATGTGTAAAATTTGTATCTAGATTTTTTTTTTACATGTGGGTGTCCAGTTGTTCCAGTAACATTTGTTGAAAAAAATTACTATTTTCCCATTGAATTACCTTTGCTCCTTTGTCAAACACCAGTTGACTACATGTGTATGCATCTATTTCTGGGTTCTATATTCTGTTCCATTGATGTATTTGGCTATTATTTCACCAAAACCTTACTCCCTTGATTACTGTAGCTTCATAGCAAATCTTGAAATTGGGCCGTATCAGTCCTTCATCTTTGTTCTTCTCCACAACAATGTTGTAATGGCTACTCTGGACCCTTGCCTTTCCATATAAGTTTTAGAATCAGGCTGCTAAAATCCACACAACAATTGAAACCATATGGAAAATAAGAGGTAATAAAATCAGAAATCTAATAAATCTAAAATATTTCCAAATTTAAAAAAACACAAAACAATATGCTGGAATTTTGATTAGAATTGCATTGAACCTAGAAATCAAATTTGGAAGAATGAGTATGTTTATAATAGAGATTTTTTTATGCATTTTCAAGGAATATCTTCATCTATATGCATTTTTTTCTCGCATCAGAATTTTATACCTTTTCTCCTATAGCTCTCATACATCTTTAGACATATATCAAAGTATTTCATTTTTATGGGTATTAATGGAATGGTATTGTGTTTTTAATTTCAAATCCCACTTGTTTGTTGCTGATCTGTAGGAAAGTGATTGAGTATTGTATATTAATCTTGTATCCTGCAACCTTATTATAGTTGTTTACTAGTTCTAGGTTTTTGTTTGTTCGTTTTGTCTATTTTTCAGATTTTCTACAAAGACAATTATGTCATCTGTGAAAAAGTTTTATTTTTTCTCTTCAATGAGTATATCTTTTATTTCTTTTTCTTGTCTTAATGTATTAGATAGGACATTTAATATGATGTTGAAAGGGAATGGTGGGTTGAGGCATTGTTGCCTTATTCCTGATTTTAACTGAAAATCTAGTTTCTCACTATTAAATATGATGTTGTCTGTAGGTGCTTCGTACATGTTCTTTATTAATTTGAGCAAGTTTCCCTCTATTCCTAGCAAACTAGGAATGGAATGAGAGACTGATTCATGAATGGATAGTGAATTTTGTTAAATGTTTTTTCTGCATCTAATGATGTAGTCATATTTTTGTTCTTTAGATGGTTGATGCAATAAATTACATTTTTTTTAATGTTGAATCAGCTTTGCATACCTGGATAAATATCACTTGCTCATGGGAGATAATTCTTTTTACACTTTTTTTTTAATATGCTAATATTTTGTTGAGGTTTTGCACCTGTGTTCATGAGAGATATTAGTCTCTGCTTTTCCTTTCTTGCAATGTATTTGTTTGTTTTTTATGACGATAATACATCCACCTAAGCCCCAGGTTGTGGCCATGGGCAGGGTATCCTGTTTTCAGGGTGCTTGTCATGCACTGGTCTTCCTGCTGCTGGGTGTGATGGGGTTGCTGCCAATGGCTCACACTTTGGCCCTGGCAGCAGCAGCCAGCAAAAGTGGCAGCTGTGAGTGGGGAATGTCAATAGCATGGGGTGTTCCCCGCAGGTCAGGATGCAGTCTGGTTGGAAGCTGGGCTCTCAAAATGGCATCTTGTTGTAGCTGCTTAGGACTCAGTGGTGTATGAGACTCATCATAAGCACTTCTGGAGCAATACTGTCATATGGTCTCCAGGCAGCTTCCTATGTTAGTCTCAGGGACTGTGAGGGTCAAGGGGCTTTCCTGTGGCTAGAATGGCAGGAATTCATGGTGGGAATGTGGACTGATGGGGATCCCTCACTTACCCTTTCCCTGCAATGGGAGCCTCTCCAGGCTGCTAGCTGATCCTAGCTGAAGAGGCCACCTCTCCTTCCTTCCCTTAGGTGTTTTTTGTCACTTCTCTGTTGAATTTCAGTGTTCTCTCTCAGAGGATCTATTTGTGAAGTGTGATTACTTGCTATTTTGGTTCTTCTCTGAGTAGGAGGTGAGTACCAGATGCCTTAGTCAGTCATCTTGAAGAAACTGGACATGATGTACTGGGGGAAAAAAATGGAAGTAAATACACCTTCAAGTGTGAGGTCTTGCGTTTTTGTGGCTAGGAATTCGGCTGTGTTACTGTTTGCTATAGCTGTATGGGTCAGAAGCTAAAATTTCTTCTGGTATCGTTTTTCTCGTTTCCTCTGTCGTCTTTGGATTTCCCTAAAGACTTCTCCTTGAATAAGATCTGAGATGTGCAGTTCATTCAGGTGCATTCCTCTGTTATTTATACAGGAGCCCTATTGATGTGGTGATAAGGTTTAGGGGGAAAGGAAGCATTCTAAGGTCCTCTTACTATGTCTTACTCCTTTTGTAAGCCTCTAACTCTGGGCTGTGGCCTTCAAAAGTACTCTTCAGTCTCTCCCCGCCCCTTAAATGAGGCAGTAATGCTAGAACGGGTTGGACTTGGGTATTTCTCTTCCCCTATGATGGAAGCTGGAGTGAGCTGCAGTTTAGTTTTTCTTTCTCTTTGGTTGGTTAGACTAGTAAACTCCATTTGGGGTTAGACTCAGGAAAAATACTTTCCTTTAAGGGAAGTTCATGTTAAAAAGAGCAGAATGTTCTGAGCGTATTTCAGACGGCTACTTTTCCCTTCCTCATGCCAGAAGCACACAGGAGGTTTTCTTTGTTCTTTTTTGTGAAAACCTGGTAGATTCCTGGAGGGAAGACTCACAAAACTATGAGGGTCTCACTAAGAAAGGGCTCCTGTGGATTTTTTTGTAGCTCTCAAGCTTATCCACAGTAAGCCTCAAGCCTATTCCTCAATTATAGTTAATTGTTTCTATCTCTGTACTGGCTCAAGTGATGCAGTCTGCTCCTAGGCTTCCGCCCCAGTAAGCTGTGATTCTCTGTATTCACCTCTCTTTCTCTATAGTTTGGGAAGAAGCAGTTTGCCCATTGACCTCTTTGATGGTGCTAAAAGGAGTTAGTCATTATTTTCACTTCGGGCTTTTTTGTTGTGAGAATGGTAGTGATAGCTCTGAGCTCTTTACATTCCGGACTTGAAGTCCTGAACAGTTTTTAATTTGAACTATGGAGGGAAGCTGTACCTCCAGCAGGGACTTTATGCAAAGAGAAGCTAGTTTCAGCCAGGGTTCTATGGTTGAGCCCATGGTGAGTGCGACTTTATAATTTTCAGAAACCTGTTAGTAAGAAAGATAGATTTCAGCATGCATCAGAGACCAAATGCTGAACTGAGGCTTATACATGGCATCGGAAGTTCATATTCTGAAACCAGGTGAAGAATGGGCTAGGGATCAAAGTCTGAGCTTTGTCAGGTCCTGGATATCTCAGAGGAGGCACTAAATTTGGAGGTATCCTGGGGTTATACCAAAAAAAAATCATTACCAAGTCATCCTTGGGTAGAGAAAATGTACAGAAAATGTTCCAAGACATAAAATTGAAATATTTTAGTGCCTATAAAGTTGTCCAACCGTATATTGACCTAGGAGAGCAGACGAATAAACTGTTAGTTAGGAAAGGAATGGCCAGAGTCAATACGAGTGGAGAAGTATGCTAGAGTGGTTCTACAAATAATTCTGTAAACATAGCCTGTCTCCCTCAATACCCTCTCATGTACTGCTCAGTCTGTTTCAAAGGATCTTGGTTATAGCCACTAAAGAACAAGTGACAGTGTCCTCTGTCACATTTCAAGAGAAATCTGAAACGCTGCTCACCCTCCCACTTCAAAACACTCTTCTCATTTGTAATACAGTCTGAAATTCTACCTGTAGAAAGTTCTTAAGGTTTCCTCTTACTGTGACACTCTTTAAAACATGAATACTTCTGAGAGGACAAAAACATTTATTTTTACCATATTTCTATCATGTATCAAAACACTCTTCATAAGAGGAACTCGGTTATGAAAACTGGGTACTAGGAGAGGGAGAGGAAGAGAAGGAAAAAAGAGTGTGGAAAGCTGCTGATGCCTTACAACTCAGGCAAGTTGGATAACAATTTGATATATTTTAAATTTTACATATAGGTGAAAATGTAGGTATATATAGACACATTATCCAAAAGTGATCTCATCAATCTCAGAATATCATATCATTTTATTTGAACGTGTTATACAATAGGATAGTTGTCCTCTATTGTCCACGAGGGATATGTTCCAAGATCCCCCATGGATACCTGAAGCCGTGGAAGGTGAATCCAAGTTCCTTTTTTGATAAGATGGAGGGGTACTTTACTTGCAAATGTCTATTGCATATTATACCTATGTTTTGTTAGCCATAATAGATCTTACACTTTTAGAGTTCAAAAGTTGTATCTCATAGATTATGATTGAAGGAAAAAATTCATCAGTCACTTACACACTTATTTAGGCTTTTTTTATATGCAAGATGTGTAAAGTGCTAGATCAGATATATGAAAGTAACCATTAATACTTCATGGTAACGATTCATTTGTAGATGACTGCTGTAGGAGCTAAACCCTTTCATACACAGAAGATTTAAAGAAACTAAGTACAGAACCACAACTAAAAGGAAATAGGCTCAAGGACCATATGTGCACCATAAAATTGGAAAATTCCCTTAGCAGTTCTTTATAGTCCCTGTTAGGTACTTACTCAAAGGCAGATTCAGGACAAGAGGGAAATAGTAAAAGAGCCTCAATACTGCACAACGGTTTGCTAAATTTCACCAGGTCTCTTGCTGATAATGAATCTCATATGTATTACTTTGTAAGTGGAGTTGACTGAAATTAAAGAATGGATAAGCATAAACACTCTGTGGCTCTTGGAACTTTGGAGATTCAAAAGCAATTCACCTGCTAATGTGTTGCTGATTTGTAAGAAAAATAGCATCTCATTTTTCTTTATCAATTTAGTTTTAACCGGCCAGGCGCGGTGGCTCACACCTGTAATCCCAGCACTTTGGGGGGCCAAGGCGGGCAGATCACGAGGTCAGGAGATCAAGACCATCTTGGCTAACAAGGTGAAACCCAGTCTCCACTAAAAATACAAAAAATTAGCCGGGCGTGGTGGCGGGCACCTGTAGTCCCAGCTACTTGGGAGGTTGAGGCAGGAGAATGGCGTGAACCCGGGAGGCGGAGCTAGCAGTGAGCCAAGATTGCACCACTACACTCCAGCCTGGGCGACAGAGCGAGACTCCATCTCAAAAAAAAAAAAAAAAATTTAGTTTTAACCAAACACAGGGCAATAAATTGAGCACCCCATAAGGTTTAATACCTGCCCCATATGCCAGTATTAAAGTGGTATCCTTGTAGTTTTGTGTTTGTAAACATAGTTACATGAGAAAACATTGCCTTTAAGTAAACAATTATGATGTTGACACAGTTGTCATTATAACACCAGAAAACATAATATGGCTCACTGTGTGTCTTTTCTCTTCTGCCTCTCTCCCAACAACATTGAGGTTTATTGTATAAAAATATGATTATAATAGATGGAACTAAATCTGTCAGTACTCAGAGACTTAGATTTGTGACACAGTAACATGTTTGCATTGGCTTCTAACACACAGTCAAAGTAAATTATATATGATAGACAGGTAGGTAGGTAGATATGTTGGTAGATAGATACATAGATGATAGCTAGGTAGTTAATTTATAGATGATGATCATGATGAAAATAGATGATATAGATAGATAGATAGATAGATAGATAGATAGATAGATAGATAGACAGACAGACAAAAGCAAAGCAAGTCCCTCTATCTCTACCCCACAATAGCAATATCTTTGAACAAGATACTACTATCTCCTTTACATGAATGAGAACCAAATGAAGAGAGAAAATATCTTGGGCTGGCTCATTTTTAACTCAGGACTCTTTGGTTCTCACAATATTAACTAACATTACCATTCCCATTACCATAACATAGCACTACCACTTCACTGTCTTCTAAATTTGCCTGAAGAAAAAAAAATCTTGGTTATTGTTAAAAGCATAAATTCTGCTCATCAAACAGAATTGGCTAAATCAGACTTTCTCAGGGTAAATACTTTATAATCTGCATGTTTGACAGAAACCCCAGGCAATTCTTATTATTAGGAAAGATTGGGAAATAATGATTAACTGTTTCATTTTATTTGAAATGTATCTGAGCAACCATCTGAAGTAGGAGTTATGAGATAGATGATACCTCAATTATTACAAATGAGAAAATTGACACTCAGAGACATTTAATACCTTAGTGAAGGTCACACAGCTAAAAAGTAGCAGAGCTAGATCTGAAACCCACATATTCTGGCTCAATTTTTTTTTTTTTTGAAACAGGGTCTCACTTTATCAATGCAGGCTAGAGTACAGTGGCACAATTTCAGCTCACTGCAGCCTCGACCTCCTGGGCTCAAATGATCCTCCCACCTCATCCACCTGAATAGCTGGGACTACAGGCATGCACCACCACACCTGGCTAATTTTTGTATTTTTGTAGAGATGGGTCTCACTATGCAGCCCAGGCTGGCCTCGAACTTCTGAGCTCAAGTGATGTGCCTGCCTCAGCCTCCCAAAGTGCTAGCATTGCAGGCGTGAGCCACCACACCCAGCCTATGGCTCAATTTTTTTTTAATACTTCTCCACCAAATGCTGAACCACTTGTTACACTGCTAATCACATGGAAGCTACTCAAGATAAAGGCTCTGGACAAAATTGCACAGTAAAACATAACCTTCTCTCATCACTTACTGAGGGTCTGTACTATCCACTGGTTCTCCCGTTCCTTGCACAGAAGATTCCTGGAAACCTCTGACAAGCTGAAGCATTCCATTAAAATCTCCTACTAGGACGACTCTTGTTTCCTCTTGAAGGGCCCAGGCTCCAATGTTACCTTCCCTTGTCCAGCCTCCTCTTTCCTCTGCACTCATTCTTCCAGGCAGAGGCTGAAATGTAAGATGCAAAAATCACTGAGTATTTAATGAACTAAAACTAGAAAACTGGACTCTCTCTGTGGCCTGAGGCAAAACATTCTTTGTGTTGCCCATGTGAATTACTTAATCTGATCAGAGACTCTACAGCTACAAGAATTTAGGAGTCAAACCCCTTATTTTAGAAGAAAAGAAACTAAAATGCTGAAAGGTAATTTAGTAATTCAAATGGAATTGTAAACCTAAAATGTGTAAGGTAATATGTATGAGCATATACTGTCTTTCTTTGTCCCTTTTGTAAGTTGAGCCCTCCTTTTCCTAACCCACGCTGATCACAAAATAGCTCTTTCTCTTTTTGATACCACTTCTCCAGGCCAAACTTTTCTCTGAATACTTTATATATATTATTTCACTGAACTTCAAAGCAACCTTTCAAACAAAATGATTTACATATTAGAAACCTGTTACTTTTTGCAAAAACAAGAATAGGATCAAGACAAGATTCACATTTAGATATTTTTAAATTCCAAAACATGTCCCTCCTCCCCTTCTCAAATAGTGGTCACTTCTCAATCTCCGCTTTTCTTATTTTTAAATAAATTTTATTGTTTATATTTAAGGTATGCAACATGTTACAGGATACATATAGATAGTAAAAAGGTTAGTAGAGTGAAGCAAATTAACATATCCATCATCTCACACAGTTATTCATTATTTTTTGTTTTTGTGGCAAGAGCAGCTAAAATCTACTCATTTAGCATGAATCTCACATATAGTACAATTTTATTACCTATAGTGCCCATGTTGTACATTAGATCTCTAGACTTGTTCATCATGCACATTTGCTGCTTTGTATCCTCTGACCTACACCTCCCCATTTACTCTCCAACCATCACCCCGATAATCATTGTTTTATTCTTTGTCTCTGTATATTTGACTTTTTTAAAGATTCATCATATAAGTGGTATCATGTAGTATTTGTCATTCTGTGTTTGACTTGTTTCACTTAGCATAATGTCCTCCAGGCTCATCCATGTTGTGACAAATGGCAGGATCCCATTCTTTTTTAGAGCTGTATAATATTCCATTGCATATATGTACCACAGTTTCTTTATCCATTCATCCATTGATGAACACTTAGGTTATTTTCACTTTCCAAAATGCAAAATGCTTCCAAAAATAGTTAAAATAAGTATATGCTAGAAAACAATGCTCTTGTGTACAAAGCTAAATAATAATTAATAGTAAAGGTAATAGATAAAGGGTAACAGATTCATGATGTAAAGAAGGCTCAGTGGGCCAGAACAATCAACCAAAATCAACCAAATGAAATGTTAACCTACCACACATGTCTAAATTTAGGTATAGAGCAGATACACAGATACTGGATAAAAAATGCTAATGGGCCAGGCACAGTGGCTCATGCCTATAATCCCAGCACTTTGGGAGGCCAAGGCAGAAGGACTGCTTGAGGCCAGAAGTTAGAGACCAGATTGGGCAATGTAGTGAGACCCCGTTTCTATAAAACATAAAAAGAAATTAGCCAGGTGTGATGGTGTGCCACTGTAGTCCCAGCGACTGAGGAAGCTGAAGTGAGAGGATAGCTTGAGGCCAAGAGTTTGAGGTTCAGTGAACCATAAACACACCACTGTACTCCAGCCTGGGTGAAAGAGCCAGATGCTATCTCAAAAACAAAACAAAAGCATCCTAATGTGATTGTTCAGCTGTCAAAATGTATTAAATTCATGGTTTTTCAGGTGCTTTTTTAGGCCCTGGAAATACAGCACATAATATTTCAGAAACTTATGTTTCAGTATGCAAGTGAAGGATGTGATAAACAAATAAAGCCAATAAGAAAAACCTAAGAATGCTAATTTCAGGAACTGATTAGGTCAATAAAAAGGATAAAATAAGGTAATGTAATAACAAGTGACTGAGAGGTCTCCTTTAGCTATAGTGACCACAGAAGGCCTTTGGTAAGAAGGTACTATTTACATTAAATCCTGAATAAGGAGCAGGCAGCTATGCAAACATGTAGAAGGAAGAAAATGGTTCAATCAGAATAAACAGTAAGTGCAAAGGCTTTGCAATGGAAAAGACCTTGCTATGTTCAAGGGACAGAAAGAATGCCAAAGTGATGTTGTCTCATAAATAACTGAGAGAATGAATATAGATAAACAGAAGCCAGATCACATAAAGCCTTGTAGGTTACAGTAAGATTTCATTCTAGATGTAATATGAGGCCATTGCAGAGTTTGACATTGAATAAGGACATGCATTTCAAAATATCACCAAGGCTGCTTTGTGGAGAATAATCTATAGGATGATGAGAGTGGATGCAGAGAGATATGAGGGGAGGTTCTTGCTAGAGTTCCATAAGGAATGATGGCTTTGGGGACTATTGTAGAGTAATAGAGATAGTGAGAACTGGTTGAATTTTGTTATATTTTGTCAGAAGAGGTGGCAGAACTTACCCAATAGATTGAGACTAGATTATGAAAGAAAAATAAGAATCAAGAATTATTAACACCTAGATTTGTAGCCTGATCATCTAAGTGGTAATGGCATTACCATTTCTTGAGGTAATGGGATTGCTTTGAACTAAGTTGGAAAACAACAATTGATAGTTCTTCTTTGGCCATGTTCAATTGGAGATACCTATTAAATATTCTTCTTTTTTTTTTTTTTTGAGACAGA
This sequence comes from Nomascus leucogenys, assembly GCF_006542625.1. NCBI lineage: Eukaryota > Metazoa > Chordata > Mammalia > Primates > Hylobatidae > Nomascus > Nomascus leucogenys. The sequence goes on along the minus strand of NC_044388.1, from coordinate 39,276,725 downwards.
GTCTCACTGTGTCACCCAGGCTGGAGTGCAGTGATGCAATCATGGCTTAACCCCTGGGCTCAAGCAATCCTCCCACCTCAGCCTCCTGAGCAGCTGGGACAATAGGTATGTGCCACCATACCCAGCTAATTTTTTTTTTCTTTTTCTTTTTCTTTTTTTGTAGAGACAGAATCTCACTATGTTGCCCAGGGTGGTCTCAATCTCCTAGGCTCAAATGATCCTCCTGCCACAGGCTCCCAAAGTGCTGGGAATACAGGCATGAGCTACTAGGCCTGCCCCCTATTAAATATTCTAGTAGTGATTATTTGGCTATGTTAGCTGGTTATGTTAGACTTGCATGCTGGGGAAATATTCAGATGGAGTTATCTTAAAAGTTCAACAAAATACAAATAGTATTAACATGGAACTGTGAAAGAGAATTTGAAAAACGCAGTTAGTGAAGTAAGAACGAAACCAGGAGGGCATGGTGTCCTGGAAGGAAAACAAAAATACATTTCAAGATGGATGGAATCATCAATTACATTAAATACTGTAGACGGCACTAGAAAGGTAATGGAGAAATATTAGCCACAGGAAGATGTAGATTAACAGTGAGCTTGTTAAGAACTATTTACATACATTTATGGGGTCCAAAGTCTAATTGGAATGGTTGGAAAATAAAATGCAAGGTAAGTATATGGAGACTACAAATATAAGAAACTACCTTCATGATTTTTTTTCCATGAATAGGATCAGAGAAATAGGACTCTAACTGCAAGATTATATGAGGGTAAGAAAAAATATTTTTAAAGATGGTTTGAAAGAACCAGGAAGGAGTGGAAATGTGGTGATTCAGGACAGAAAGTGTTTAATTGCAGAAATTAAATTCTTAAGATAGTAATAGTGGATTAAATTTGTGGCAAAATCTAACTTGGCCTTAAGTTGGAACATCATTTTTACTACAATGAGAGAAACTACAATAAGGGAAACTATAATAAGGGAACTGATACAGTAGGGTAGTCGAATTTTTGGTGCAGTTGAAGTAATTATCTTCTAATTCTATTTACTGTATGCAAGATCATCAGCTCAGACATTATGTGGCTGTAGACACTAAAGATCTGACAAAAAGGCATGAAATTGTTACTTCAGAAAGTGACTAAGTGAATTTAATAGGAACGTTTAGCAGAACTGTCTCATTGTGGAGACTGCTTTTGATACAGTGGACATAAATGTAAAGTAAGTCCGATCAGTGACTCTTCTCTAAATTTTAAGATACTTGTTAATAAATACAGAATAAAATGGTAGTGAGCTTAATCAAGGTTCTGGATATTCCAGGTGAATAGAATTTCAGGAGAGAGAGAATAGAGAATTCATAAGGTCTGTAAGGGATCACATAGCTGGACTAAATCGGGTGTTCTCCTGAAAGTTATGACTGGGAGTGATTAACCGATAGTGAAAAGGTATTAAGACAAATGGAATACAAATTTTCATGCGTTTTGAGGATGGTTGGAATAAAAATATTGAAGTGAATAAGCTGAAAGAAGAAAAGTTGATAAAGATTGAAATATTTGAAACTAACATTTTGGGAGTAGTATAGTTATAGGTAATGACAAGATCATTCCTGGATGGTCAAGAGACATAGGAGGAAAATGTTGGAAACAATTATTTAAAGGTTCTAAGAATGTAGGAGGTGTATGTATCATCAATATGCATGAGGAAATCTTTAAAAAGTCATACCTGTGGAAAGAGAGACAAGAGCTAGGTATCCTCCGAGAGGAGGAGGTAAAGACAGTGTCTATAGATGGCAGTAATGGAATTGGGAGGTAAAAAAGTCTGATGGTTGAATCTGACAAAAAGCTAGTGTTTTAAAGGAGAAGGGGAAGAAATGGTTCTGAAGTGGGGATACAGAACAGAAAAGACACTTGAGTTATAGGGAGTGTAGAAGAAAAAACAGCCTCCATTCAAGGGGTTATAGAGATGTATTTTCAGTGCAGCCACATTTCAGTTAAGCAAGAACATAAAGTGATCATTCAAAGAAGGGGTTGAGAACAGAATGGAGTATGCTTGTGACAGTGATTCCAAAAGGTACTGAAGGATTTGAAAATGGTGGAGGGTTAGGTGTTAAGATCTGATCAGTAAATGTAAACAATTGTAGGGGGATAATCATTTGTATTATGCTTTATGGTATTGAAACTTGGATTTCTGTTGATATCCACGGGTAGAAGCACAGTGGATTAATTCTAGAAATCAGAAAAGGGATTGAATAGCATAAAGCGGCTATTCATGGCCCTTGGGGAAGCATCAACACAGCAAAACATGGAATCACTAGAGACTGAGATTCAGTTTTGCCCCTGAGTAAAGAAGCTGACTTGCAAAAGCACAGAGGTGATTGGATGACACAATTTCAGTTGAGAAATATATGAAAGATGTGAAGGTTCTAACTGACTATCAGATCAATAAAAGCTGAAAACATGACTCCAGTAAAGAAGACAAACAATATATTCTTTGATTGTGTCAATAAAAATTCACCGCCTTGCCAAAGTGAATATACCCACTGGCTGATGTAATGTATCCAGGACACCAAGGATAATTCTGGGCTTTATTCTTAAAGAATAACATCGGTAAGTGGGAGTCAATCTCCAGATCCCTAACATGCGGTGGAAATCAGGAAGTCGTCAAGACATGCAGAATGAGAAACAGGTCATCAGTGCCTTGAACAAGCCATGTATCGATAAGTAGAAAGTACTACTTCCATAGATATAGGTGTCTGGACCCTTCATGATATCTTAGGACCCTTTAAGCATATAAAGGACAAATTGCTTGGGAAATCTGATCTCTCCTTTTACAATGATCTTAATAAAAATGTAATCTGTGGGCCTTATGTTTCAGAATAATCTAGGAAGGTTATTAAAAAGTGTATGCTCCTGGGTCCTTTGTCAAACCCATCCAATCACATCGAGAATGGATCCAGAAATCCGTATGTTTTAACATGCACAGGGAATCTCAGATCATTAACGTAATAATAATAGGAGGCATTTGACAGGTGGTCAGTTTGGTATCCTGTGCCATGTTAGACAACAGCTAGGCTTATCTTGGCTCACTGAAATATCCCAGGGCCCAAATCATGCCCGGCACATAGTGAGTACTCAAATATTTGGTGAATTAATGACTGAAGAAATGAATGATTTCTCTAATCTAGATTTAAGCCCTCTGTCCTCTCAACTACAACTCAGGATATTGCTATCAATTAAACACCTCTGTTTCTCAGCCTTTACCCAGACACCTCCTCACCAAATTTACCTGTTCCAAAGTCTTTCTATGATTGAGCTCCTGCCGATTTAATCTTCTTCTAATTCACTCTTATCTTTAAATTCTGACCCTCGTATTATAAGCTAACTAATAAGTAAGGGTGAACCTTTTTATTCAATTGTCAACTTTGATGCTTAGTTAGGACAGTCTCACCTGGCCTGAGAAGTCCTCAGAGCGTCAATCAAGCCCATCATGGTTAAACATGGCCATGTCAATACCACTTCTGGCAGAGCTAGAAATATGATTTGCCAAGGCTTAATGTGGTCATTCATTTCAAATAGTTGAAGAACAAGCCCATGAAAAAGAAAATAGAGTTATTCTGAGTTTCTCTAAGACAGATCTAAGATTAGCAGGAATAAGTTATAGAAAGATTTTGATCCAAAATAAAGAACAATCTAAAATTAATCTTTCTACTATGATATCAATTGCCCAAAAGTAGCCAGCTCCCTTTTACTAAGAAAATTCAAGTCAAAGCAAAATAATTTATCTGGAATAGAATCATAAAACTTGAAATGATTTAGATACCAATTCAATATACTATTCCAACCTCCATTCTATAAGTGAAATCTAAGGTCCAGAAAAATTGAGACATATCTAAATGCATATAGCTTATTAAAGCCAGGCCGGGCACGCTTATAATCCCAGCACTTTGGGAGGCCAAGGCAGGTGGATCACCTGAGGTCAGAGGTTCAAAACTAGTCTGGCCAACATGTCTGGCCAACATGGCAAAACTGTGTCCCTACTAAAAACAGAAAATTAGTCGGGTGTGGTGGCACATGCCTGTAATCCCAGCTACTTGGGAGGCTGAGGCAGGAGAATTGCTTGAACTTGGGAGGCAGAGGTTGCAGTGAGCCGAGATTGCGCCCTGCACTCCAGCATGGGCAACAAGAGTGAAACTCCATCTTAAAATAAAATAAATCCAGTGGTAGGAACATAGCCTGGCCTGAGGGCTTTGTCCATATATCTACTCAAATTGTAGAAGCAATACCTGCTTCGATTTATATGACTCCAAATGTCTTGTCTAAATTCTAGGACTTAGGACTCTGTATTTTGAACTCATCTTTTTTTCCTTCTTTTTTGCTTATATCCAGAATTTTATAGTTAATTAATTTTTCATGGAAATGAAGTGAATCATGACTCTTGATTTGCATATTTGCAAATTGAAGAAAAAATAAAAAACAAATCTGCCTGAAAACAGCATATGACAACCTGTTATTTACTGACAAAATGTATCTCTCTTTCTCTCTGTTTTTAAGGTGAAATAAATTAAATGGCATCCACTGTCTTGTTGTGTGTAACATGATCCTCCCCTTGGGCTTGAGAATACGACTTTTCCAATGGTAGAAAAAGGAAATAACATTTACGGAATGTCTGCTTGCTAGGTGCTTCATATATGTAATCACATCTAATTTCATTTAATCCACACAATATCTCTGTGAAATGGTTATTATAGCCATTTTACAGATGAGGAAATTGGATCTAAAATGGTTCAGTGCCATGCTTAAAGCACTGTAGTTAGTATATGGTAGAAGATGTGAAATTAGATCTTAGGGGACCAACTGTTCTGATTAGCCTAAGACTGAGGAGTTTCCTAGGACATGAGACTTTCAATGTTAAACTTGGAAAAGTCAGGCAAATTGAGATAATTGCTCACCTTGGTTAGTCCTAAATCCAGGGAAAAGTGAAGAAAGTTCTCTCCTAAGACCACCAAATGCCAGTGACACAATTTTTTTTTGGTGGGGGGAGGTAAGGGTGTAGTTTTGATATGACATGTTAAGACATGCAGATTTCTGGATCCATTCTCTGTGATTTTGATTGAACAGGTCTAGCATGAGAGTCCAGAACACATACTGTTAATGTCTTCCTAAATTATTCTGACACACACGGCTCCTAGGTGACATTTTTAGAAAGCTTTTTTAAGAAAGAGAGACTTCCCAAGGAGTCTCTCTTGTATACTCTTACAGGGTCCTACTACAGCCAGAGGAGCCTAGCACCTGTATCTGCTAGCATCATTAGTAATATCTGATTTAAAGACAATCATCATTCTGGAGGCCTCTGTTCACATGTGTTTGGCAGGAAGCAGATAACTAGTCTTTTCCTTAAGAGAAGATCCAAAGCCATTTTACAGCCTTTGTAGCCAAAGACCACGACTTAGGGACACCAAACAAGCACTGTCAGCATTACTCAGGCATTGGAATAATCTCATCAACCCAGTAGTTCTCAAACTCCAGGTGTATAAGAAGCACGTGGGGATCAGTACAACATGGATATTCTTGTACTTTATATTCTAAGAGTCTGATTTAATTGCTCTGAAGTAAAATTTAGGAATATGCAATTTACACATTCTTTTCTCCCTGCCAGGTGACTTGGCCATCTTCTTGATTCTTTGTCTGTGTTACGGATTCATAAACTTACATTCATTCTTTGCTTATTGTGTACCCAACACAATATTAAATCCTGGCTCATGGAGGGAGATTTGGAAAACACTAAATTGTATTAAACAAATCATAAACTTTTTAAATAATTTTTAACTTAGAGGACAACATATTCAATCATACTCCTGCCTTTTTTTATTTTCTTTTTTGCTCACAAAATATCCATTTCGAAACTGTCCAAAATAAAAGCATCTGCATGGGAAAAAAAAGTACACAAGACATTTTACTGATTTCTTCTCTTTGTCATTCATATTTCAGTGCTAAGTTTCTAAAGTCTCTTACGCAGAACAGTTTTAAATTCCATACAAGGTAAATTGGGCAAATTCCATTTCAGAATTGCAGTTGTGTTGACACACGGTAATCTTATTAGCAATAAAAGGATATTACCTATAATTGAATAGCTCTGCAATTAAAAAATTTCAGAGCCAGGGAACACCATCATTCTTCCATTTTACATTTGTTTTTACCCACAGCAGGAAATGTTTGAATTATCAACAAAACTATTAGCATGTTCTTGCTCTACTAAATGAAAAAATAACTTAATAAAAAACTGTTTCACCCAGAATAAATATTAACTACAGTTCATGCAGATAAGCTTAATTTAGCAATTAGGACTGTGTTGTACTCTTACTCTGATAAATAAAGTCTGCATTTATTTTATGCAACATAACATCTATGTCACCCCAAAATCTAATCAGGTGCAATTCTGTGTTGGCAATAAAGGCCCAGCTTCCATTTATTTAAACAAATACATCTGTGTGAAAAATAATTATTCATCTGGGCAAGTTATATTTGGTGTTTTCATGACAACTGTGTAATTGGGTCATTCTAATATTATAATGCAGGTACACACACACGCACACGCACAATTTCTTTTAAAATGGATTTAGGTATATTCTAGGGCTCAACATCACCCATGGAACAAATTACATTAAAATTACAATTAACTTCCGCTCAACTGTCAGCAGAAATCGATGTTGCTGTGTACATATTGCCTCTTCCTCACTTTTATTAAGCCCCTCTCAATTATGAGGGAACATAAATTAGAAGGATGTTGCTATGTCATCTGCAGTATTAAAATGTACAGGAACATTGACCCTAGCCTCTAGAGATTATGTGAAAAGCCATTTATATGCATAGCTGTACAAATTGCCTGAGTTTAATGCTAAATTCCGTGGAAAATCATCTTTGCTGCTCTGCATCTGAGGAAGGACAAGGTTTAAATATTTAATGTGTTCCCTTACCAGACAAGCCCAGTCAGCAGTGAATTAGTGAACTGGTCAGTACAGAGAGCTCTTTTTGGGAGTGACAGGTTTTTGCCTTTAAACGCAGGAAATGACGTGAGTTCACACTTAGCTGAAAACAGTAGCCAAGAGGAAAGCAAGCTGGGCTCATGCACATTGCCTTCGCTAATGCTGTCTTCCATCACATGATTTTCAGACTGATTCTGAGGGTTCTGTCTCTAGCCTGTTCTTCAGCATTGGTCACAACAGTGTCCCTTTCCTCCTTTCATGTATCAGACATTTCTTCACAGATATGGACTGATCTGGAAAACATGTTTCAGGCATATTACCGAAAGAGCATCACCACTTCATGTTGTATGTGTGTGGTGGTGGGGAGGGGAGCAAAATCAACCTGTTCACTGATGGAAGCCTTATGTCAGAGTGTGGCTGTGAGGGTAATTGCCATCGTTCAAATCCCACGTGATCATGTACCACCTGACTCTGCCAATTTACTTATCTTCATATAACTCGGCTTTCTCATCTGTAACAATTAAGAAAATTTATTTTTATTTTCAAAAAATGAAGATTGTAACATTTCCACAGGAATTTTTTAGGGTAAGAGACTTAGTAAGTGAAATATATTATTTATTTTTAAAGTTAGCAATTTTCCAAAGTGACTATAACTTGAGTTGCGACTCATTCTTAAAATAGCACATGCAATCTTCTTTACAGTGAGCAGAAACCTGTCTCCTCATTACCTTACAGAAACCTGTCTCCTCATTACCTTACCTTACCCAGGTATCTTATCGTACCTTTTGCCTTATTGAGACTCTAAAGAGACAGAATTAGTTGCCCAAGAGCTAGTGAGATTCTTGTCATAGATGATGTTCAAATGGAAGCTGGTAGCAATGTTGTAGAGAGCATTCAAGCTTTGAAAGTAGTTACATCAAGACAACTCTAAACTGGAAGGTTAGAGGAGACAAAATTGGCAATGGAGTGGGGAGTGTGAAAGTCCAAGTCAGGTATCAGAATCACTAGGGAACATTTTCAAAATGTTCATCTTGGGGGATAAGGAGAAGGGTAAAGGAGTTATAAATTTCTCCTAAACTAGCCCTCTTCCCCAACCCTGTTTTGCAAATTACTAGATCAATGGTACCCAAACCTGGCTGATCACTTGAATCATTCAGGTTGAGTGACATCTTGAGTCAGAACTAGAGATATTTGTCTAGATTGAAGAGTCTCAGCCCCGCACACATTAGAGTCAGCTGGAGAAGGGGCTTTCAAAAACACTGATGGTTAGGCCTCCCCCAAGATTCGTATATCAAGATGCATCTCCCAAAATGTAAATACAAAGAGAATAGTAATAATAATATCAGTTCTCACTAGTCTACTAAATAAGTTCATTCAGCTCTAAACAGCCACAGTGGCAGTGATTTGGGAAATTTAATTAATTTGAGTAAGTTTACATGGCAGATTACAGGCCAAGGTAGGACTGAAGTCCAGTTCTTCACACTCTTGAATTAGTTCTGTTTTTACTTTATCATCATCAAATAGTTTTCCAGGTTATTTGGTGCCCAATCCTGTTTACACTAACAGACCATGCTCCTTCTCTTAAAAGCATTCCACAACAAAGATTAGCTATTAGTAATAGCTTTAAGGCAACTTTTAACTTCTAATACCTTCAGACCTGAGACTCTTTAGGTTTGCTTTTGTTGACAAATTGTAGTTGTGAAGGACTGGTGACTAGTTGGAGTTTAGTGAACTTCTCATGAACTACAATGCTTTGATTGCCCTTATAGTAATTTCATATGCAATAATTCTTAATGCAAAGAAAATCAATTTACCTGTTTTTTTCTTTAAAAAGAGGCGACATTGCCACTAACTCAAAAACAAATCAGATTTCTTTTTTTTTAAATATAAAGGGTAATGAGAATTGTTTATATTTCATTTTTTAAAATAATTTCAGATTTTATTTTAGATTTTGGGGCACATATGCATGTTTGTTTCATGCGTATGTTGTATGATATGGAATTTTAATATCTAGAGTGCTAAAATTGAGTTTGATATTTCTAAATTTCTTTCATCAACAATTAAAGTGGTTGTCATGCTGAAAAATATATCCAACTTCCACTTTTAGGAAGATGGCATAGGCATACTTTTCCTCATTCCTCCCACTAAAATCTTTGTTTTTAGATAAAACAAACAGAGAAGACTCTGAAAGATAAGGAAGAGAAGGAAGACTGGCTAGGGACTCAAGGCCTGAAAAGTGACTCCATGGTAAATTACCTGGATTTTTTTTTTTTTTTTTTTTGTCTCACATATCCCAACTTGAAGGTAAAGAAGTCAGTAACCAGGAAACATCAAAAGGCACAGATCAAAAGAGACATGCACAAAAGCCTAATCTCTCTAGCCAAAGGCCCAGAAAAGGACAGCCTAGCAAGACAATAAATTGCTCTACTCTAGCCAAATAGCACCGAATACAAAACTGTAGCCCTGCTCACACCCACACCAGGAAAGGTCAAATGGGAAGTCTAGAATTTCACCTTCACCAAACTATAATGATGCACTCCAAATGTTGCCCCTGCCTTGTTGTGGGATTGTATCAGAAAAGTAAAATAGATATCTGAGACCTTGATCCTTGCTAGATTGTAACAAGGGCCCACCACTGCAATGTCAGTAGAGACCCCTCAGGGAGCCTGAACTTCTTCCTTCATGTGGTAGCAACAAGATGACCCTTATTTCTCTTCTCAGGTATCTCATAGAGATAGGGTCTTACCAATCCTAGTGTTCAGGAGACCATTCCTCCCCATGATCTCAATGGAGGCCATGTGAGGAGCAGTAGTTATGTGCTTGCCCCTCAGAAAGCAACCAGTGGAGGGTTAGAAGAGAGCCAGGACACTCAGTGAAGAGAAGTACCTCCTCAAGTGTCAACAGAGGCTGATTGGCAGACATAGAACTCTACCTCTACATGGAGGTGAACTTCCCTTTCCTCTGGTAGAGCAACAGCAGTGGAAGCCAGATAAAACAGAAGTTTTAAAGAAGATTCCAGTCTCATAACACAACAACAGCAACAAAATGTCCAGATTTCAACTAAAAATAACTCAACATGCCAAGAACCAGGAGTATCTCAAACTGATGAAAATAATAATAATAATAATAATGCCATATTAGATTTCTAGGGCTGCCATAACAAATACCAAAGACCTTCAAAACTTTCTCCTCTATGTAAGCAATGAAAACACTGGTAAACTAAATCAACATGTTTAGAACTCTGGAAAGCAACCAATAGCTTACAATAACAGTGAAAATCAGCAGCTTGCCAGTCACTGAAAGGGGCAGAACAGGGTTGGGGCTCTTTCAATGCCTCATTTCTAGAGATTGCCATTATACTCATTTGATAATTCCTTGGAAGACTCCATTCACAAAACTTTCCTTATTTAACCTAACTCATAATTCACCAGTGTACAAAGCCTTTTCTGTTAGTGTGTTTGTCAAAAACAATCACAGAAAATTATTTAACATTGCAGCTGTCTGAAGCACTGAGTAAAAATGGACAAATAATAGGCTAATGAGAGAGTTCAAAAGAAGAAATCTTGAAAATGAGTTGTCTATAGGGGTCTTTGAAAAGCTATGGCATATTCCTGGGAATCAAAATGCTGTGTGCATGTGTAGGGTCGTATGCACAATTAGGACAGACTAGAGAAGAATCCAAGCTCTCACATCTAGCTAAACTTGCCGTGTAAGCAGGAAGTAAAGAGTAATGCAGACTTGTATAATATCTGGTTAGGTATTAAAGACATGTGACAACACACACTTCAGCAGAGTGAGACTTATTGGCTTCAGCCATTTTAAGAATTTCCATTGAATCATTAAGACTTTAGTGATTACATATGACAAAGAAACTGCAGAAATAGTTTAGAAAAGTTACCAAATAAACAACATACAGCAACATCAACACACACTGTGGGACCAAGGGGAAGTAAGGAGAACCTGACTTCCAGCATTTACCTTTATATTATTTTAAATATATAATTTTCAATAAAAATTTATGAGACATATAAAGAAACAAGAAAGTGTAGCCAGTACACAGGAAGGGGGCAGGTATCAATGGTAACTCTGCCTTATGAAGACCAGACATTGACATTTTAAAAATTCATTGACTAAATTTTTGTGCAGTCCAGACATACTAGACAAAAATCTTAAATGAACTGTTTAAGTATGTTCAAGAACTAATGAAAACTATGTTGAAGGAACTGAAGAAATGTGTGATTATGTTGCCTCACCAAATAGACAATATAAATAAATAAAGACAGAAGAAAGACCCAAATAAAAATTCTGGAGTTTAAATGTCTAATTATTTCTATTAAAAATTTACTAGAGGTGCTCAGAGAAGATGTAAATAGTAGAAGAATGAGTGAGCAAACTTAAAGATTGTTCAATTAAGGTTATCTAGTCTGAGGAAAAGAAAGAAAAAAAATGAATGAAGAAAAATGAACACAGCTTCAGACACCTGTGGAGGACCTTAGGTATGGCAACATAGGCATAATTAGAGTCCCAGAAGGAGAGAGTGAACTAGTGTAATGAATATTTGAGGGAATAATCACCACAGCTTCCCAAATTTGATTTTAAAAAACATCAATTTATACATTCAATAGGTTCAGCAAATCCACATAGGATAAGCTTAAAGAGATCCATACCTGGATACATTATAGTCAAATTGCCAAAGACAAAGAGAACCTTAAAAGTGGCAAGAGAAGTGACACATTTTATTTAGGCAATCCACAATAAGATCAGTGGCTGATTTTTCATCAGATACCATAAGGGCCAGCAGGCAGTTGGATGATATATTCAAGGGTGCTAAAAGAGAGATCATCAACCAGTAATTTTATAGCCAGAAAATTACTCTTTAAAAGTAAATACTAAGACATTATCAGATACTCAGACAATAACAGAGAAATTTTTTTTTTTTTTGAGATGGAGTCTCGCTCTGTCGCCCAGGCTGGAGTGCAGTGGCGTAATCTCGGCTCACTGCAAGCTCCGCCTCCTGGGTTCATGCCATTCTCCTGCCTCAGCCTCCCAAGTAGCTGGGACTACAGGTGCCTGCTACCACGCCCGGCTAATTTTTGTATTTTTTTTTAGTAGAGACGGGGTTTCATCGTGTTAGCCAGGATGGTCTTGATCTCCTGACCTCGTGATCCACCCGCCTTGGCCTCCCAAAGTGCTGGGATTACAGGCGTGAGCCACCGCGCCAGGCCAACAGAGAAATTTTTGATAGAATACTAACTCAACAGGAAATACTAAAGAGAGTCTTTCAGGTTGAAAGAAGAGTATATCAGACAATAATTAGAATCAACATGAGGAAATACAAACCTATTAAAGATACCTACTAGGTAAATATAAAAGACATTATAAAGGTATTTTTACTTTTTACTCTGTTTTTCCTCCTGTCTAATTTAAACAACACCCATTAAAATCTGTTTTGATGGGCACACAATGTATAAAGATCTGATTTTTATGAAAATAGCACCAAAGAATGGGAACAAAACAGAAAGATACGTATATAGGCTTTTTATACTATTGAATTTATGTTTGTTTTAATCCAAACTAGATTGTTATAAATTAAGATATTAATTGTAATCCCAGAGCAAAGCAATCACTAAGATTATAACTGTAAAATACATAGTAAAATAAATGATAAGGAAATCAGTGGTAAGCTATAATATATCTATTTGACATGCAAAAATTGTAAGAGAACAAAGAAACAAAAAAGACATAAGCCATATAGAAAACAAATAGTAAAATGGCAGACATGAATCTTACCTTGCAAGTCATTATAATAAATGTAAGTGAATTGAACACTCCACATAAAATGTACAGACTGGGAAAACAGACTTTTAAAAATCATCCAACTATGTGGTATCTACATTAGAGACACTTTAGATCCAAAGACACAAATAGATTGAAAGTAAAAGGATGGAAATTATATGCCATATGAACGGTAACAAAAACATGCTGGAATGACTACATTAATATGAGACAAAATAGATTTTAAAACAAAAATTTTTATAGAGACAAGAATATTTTATAATAATAAAAGGACTAATCCATTAAGAAGATATAATGATTATAAACACATAGGAAACTGATAATGGAGGCTGAAAATACATGAAATATGAGCTGAAAGAACTGAATAGAGAAATAGAGAATTCTATAATAAGTACTTCTAGACTACAGTACTTCACTTTGAATAATAGAAAAACTAGCAGGAAAATCAATGAGACAATAAAAGATATGAACAATACTATAAAACAACTAGAACTAACAAATAACTATGAGACACTACACTCAACAACAGGAGAATATACATTCTTCTCAAGTGCTGAAGTTACATTCCCTAGAATAGATCGTATGTTAGGCTATAAAACATATCTCAAGAAAATTTACAATATTAAAATCATACAAAGTATGTTCTCTGAGAACCCTGAAATAAAACTAAATGTCAATAAGAAATAGAAATATTTAAATTAAGCAACACACAAATAACCAATGAGTCAAAGAACAAATCACAAGGGAAATTAGGAAATATTTTGAGATAAATGAAAACAAAAACATAAAATATATTAATTTATGTAATACAGGTAAATGATGCATAGAAAACACATTATCATTTTAAACACCTATATTAAAAGAAATAAGAAAAATCTCAACTCAAAAGCCTAACATCCCACCCTAAGAAACTAGAAAAATAAGGGCAAACTAAATCCTAAGAAAACAAAATTCTGGAAGTAATAAAGATCACAATGAAATTCAATGAGAGTAAGAATATAAAAACAATTTTAAAAACTAGTCAAAACAAAGGTTGGTTCTTTGAAAAGATCAACAAAATTAACAAATCTTTAGACCAACTAAGATGAAAGAATAAAGACTCATATTACTAAAATCAAGGACAGAGGAGAAATTACTAACTAAATTACAGAAATAAAAATAATCATAAGAAAATATGATAAACAATTTATGTCAATAAATCTGCATAAATTTCTAAAACTTGCTAAAATTTATAAAAAAGATGCAAACTACTAAAACTGATTCAAGAAGAAATGGATTATGTAAAGGGATTTATAGCATGTAAAAATATTTATTTAATAATCAAAGCACAAAAAAGCCCAGGAACAGATGTTTCATGGATGAAATCTACCAAATGTTTAAAGAATATTTAATGCCAATCCTTTGCAAACTCTTCTAGCTACTATAACAATGACAAAAATAGAAGTGCAGGAAATACTTTCCGAGACACTTTATAAGACCAGTATTATATTGACTGCAAAATCAGAGAATAAGATCCCAAGAATATTATAGACTTTTATCCCTTATGATTATAGCTTCAAAAATTATTGACAAAACAAACTGAACCAACAATATATAAAAAAGAAACAAGACCAAGTGAGATTTATCCATAGAGAGCAAGACTTGTTCAACATATAAAAATCAATTGATATAATATGCTTTATTAAATGCATAAAGGTCAAAAGCCACATGATCACCTCAAAAGACATAGAAAACCAAAACTGTTCACACTAAGATGAAGAACAAGACAAAGTTGTCCACTCCTGATTCTTCTAATCAACATTGTAATGGAGTTTCCAGCTAGGGCAAATGGTCAAGAAAAATAAATAAAAGGCATCCAGATTGAAAAAGAAGTAAAATTATCTCTACTTGCAGTTTACTTGATCTTGAATATGGAAAATCTTAAGGCATCTACCAAAGAAGTTATTAAATCTAATAAACAAATTCAGCAAGGTATTGGGATACAAGATTATATTTAACACTCCATTGTGTTTCTATACACTAGCAATAAACAACTCAAAACAAAATTATAATAACAATTCTATTTATAATAGCATCAAAAATAAAATATTTAGGAATAACTTTTAATTTAAAATTTATACACTAAAAATTATAAAATATAATTTAAAAAAATAAATAAGACCCAATAAATGAAAAGACATCTATATTCATGAGTTAAAAAAAATCAATGTTATTAAGATTTAGTACTCTCCAAATTGATCTATATTTTTCAAAAAACCATATCAAAATCCCTCTTGACTTTTTTTTTAGAAATTGATAAGCTGAATCTAAAATTCATAAGGAAATGCAAATGACTCAGAATAGCCAAAACAATCTTAAAAAATATGAACAAAGTCAAAGGACTTATACCTCCTGATTTCAAAACTTACTACAAAGCTACACTAATCAAGACTATGAGGCACTTACATGACAGTAGAAAAATAGATCAATGGAATATAATTAAGAGTCTAGAAATGAGGTCATATGTTTATGCTCAATAGATTTTTGACAATTGTGCCAAGACAATTCAAGAGGAAGGAATAGCCTTTTAAGCAAATGGTACAAAGATAAGTGGGTAGCCACATGTGAAAGAATGAAGTCAAACTACTGTTTCATACCATGTCCAAAAATTAACTCATAATGGATCAAGGATATAAATGGAAAAGATAAAATTGTAAAACTCTTAGAAGAAAACATAGGTTTATATCTTTGTGATGTTGGATTAGGTAATAATTTGTTTTTTAAAAAATAACAAGTTTTATTATCATTATTGAAGATTGCAAGATGAATTTCCTTATTTAGTCCTAGATCTGGAAATATAATCAAATACAATTAGAATAAACAATATCACTTAACTATTAATGTTTGTGATGAAGTTTCAGATCATATAATTAGGTAATAATTTCTCACATATGACATCTAAAGTATAATCAACCAAAGAAAAATAAATTGGATATAATCAAAATTAAATATGTTTGTACTTCAAAGGCACTATCAAAAATTATAAAGGCAAAAAATATAGAAAATATATACATATCATAAATTTGATAAGGATCTAATAACCAGAATATGTAAAAAGATAAATAACCCAATTAAAAATAAATGAAGAATTTCAATAGCAATTTCTTCTAAGATGCTACACAGATGACTAACAAGCACATAAAAAAATGCTCAAAACAGTAATTAGGAAAATGCCAATCGAAACCACAATGAGATACATTTTTATGCCTATTAGTATGGCTATATTAAGCAAAACAGGCAATAATAAACATTGGTGGCAACGTGGAGAAATAGGAACCCTCAAACACTAATTGTGGAAATGTAAAAAGTGTCCACTTTGGAAAACAGTTTGACAGTTCCGAAAATGCTAAACATCAAGTTTCCATACAAACCAGCATTCCTTGGTCAGCATAATGTTCAGACATCTATTCTCATGTTTTCATTTTCTCTTTCCATGATATTGAGAATTAATATTTATTAAGATGTTTCTGTATATCAAGTACTATTTAAATCACCTTATAAGTATTAATGATTCAACTCTACAACAGCTCTAAATATAGAAGTGTTTTTAATAAACATTTTACATTAATGGAACCAAGCAATAGAAGGGTTAGTTAACTCGCCTAAGATCATATAACTAATAAGTTTAACAGCTTAATTATAATCCCAAGGTCTTTGACTCCAAAGACTAAATTATTACTTAAAAGAGGGACTCTGGTTCCAAAATGGTGGCATAGAAGCAAGCTGAATTTACTCTTTCCCACAGAAAACCGAAAACAAATATACAGCATAAAAATTATCACCAATACTATCCCTGAACTCAAATATGAGGATGAGACAATTCCCAGGGTCACAGAGACATAAAAATGTCCAAGCAGATGGTCAGAGAATCAGACTTCCATAGCTGCAATTCCCCTTTCCTCAATCTACCCAGCACCGAGCATGTAAAAGATATCCCTCCAAATCACAGTTTCCATACTGGAAAACTTAGATGAGGTAGACAGTCAGCTTCTTCACCATCTTGCATTCCCTTGCTGCGGAACTGTATCTGCCTTAACCCATAGGGAGCATTGGGAGCACCTGAAAGGAGAAAGACGTCTGAGAGCAAAAGACAAAGGAGGGAGGCAGGACTACCATCCACATCCCTGGAAACTCTGTTCTATAACAAAACAGATGCCATATCAGAATAGCTCTTCAGCATCACTATGCAGATTTGTTCACAGGTCCCCTGACAAAAATCCTTAGCCAGGCTTCCCACACCACAGAAGTATCCCGCTTTGGATCCTCCTTCCACCCCATTCAAGATGGGTAGTTATCTGATTGTTTATTAGAACTGAAGCAAACCTGGGATTAAGGCGCCACATAGTGTCAAAAATGAGGTAGCAACCTAGTGGGAAATAAAGGAAAGAAAGAAAGAAAATCAACAGATAAGTTATAAAGAATTTGTAAGCAAACATAATAAAAAACAAAACAAGCCAGAAAGAGAAGACTAAATAACCAATCCTTCAATGCAAAGACCTACATGTATATTCACAAGAAACAACAGCAAACATGGAATCATGACCTCAAGGACATCAAATTGGATAAAAAAAAAAAAAAAAATCATCCAGAGGTCAGCAACTTCAAGGATTCAAGGAACATCAGCCCACAAAGATTAGAAAGAACCAGTGCAAGCAACTGGTTCTTGTAACTGGTTCAGCAACTCAAAAAGCCAGAATGACTTCTTACCTCCAAACAACCACATTAGTTCTCCAGCCATGGTTCCTAACAAGCCGAGATGGCTGAAATGACAGAAACAGAATTCAGAATATGGATAGGAATGAAGATCATCAACATATAACAGAAAGTTGAAAGCCAATCCAGGGAATCTAAGGATTACAGTCAAATGATATAGGAGGTGTTAGACAAAATGGCCTTTATAAAAAAGAATCAAGCTGATCTCATAGAGCTGACAAATGCTCTACAAGAATTTCATAGTCCAATAGCAAGTATTAACAGCAGAATTGACCAGCCTGAGGAAGGAATCTCACAACTTGAAGACTGACTCTCTGAAATAACTCAGTTAAAGAAAATTAAAGGAAAAAAACAATAAAGAAGAATAAACAAAACCTCCAAGAAATACGGGATTATGTAAAGAGACTCAAACTATGACTCATTGGTGTGCCTGAGATAGAGGGAGAGAAACCAAGAAACTTGGAAAACATATTTCAGGATGTCGCCTATGAAAATTTCCCTAACCTTACTAGAGAGGCCAACGTTTACATTCAGGAAATGTAGAAAACCCCTGACAAATACTTCACAAGAAGACCATCCCCAAGACACACAGTAGTCAGATTCTCTAAGGCTGAAATGAAAGACAAAATGTTAAAGGCAGCTAGAGAGAAGGGGCAGGTCACCTACAAAGGGAACCTCCTCAAGCTAACAGCACACTTGTCAGCAGAAGCCCTGCAAGCCAGAAGACATTTGTGATCCGAATTCAACATTTTTAAAGAAAAGAATTTTCAACAAAGAATTTCATACCCAGCCAAACTAAGCTTTATAAGCAAAGGAGAAATAAGATCCTTTTCAGAGAAGCCCATGCTAAGAGAATTCATTACCACCAGACCTGGCTTACAAGAGGTCCTGAAGGCAGCACTGAATATGGAAAGAGGAAAGACTGTTACCAGCCACTACAAAAACATATTTAAGTGCATAGACCAGTCACACTATAAAACAACCATACAAACAAGTGTGCATAATAACCAGCTTACAACATGATGGCAGGATCAAATCCACACATATCAATATCAACCTTGAATGCAAATGGGCTAAATGTCCCCATTTAAAAGGCACAGAGTGGCAAATTGGAAAGAAGCAAAACCCCAAGGTATGCTGTCTTAAAAGACCCATCTTACATGTAGTGACATTCATAGGCTCAAAATAAAGGGATGGAGAAAAATCTAACAAGAAAATGGAAAACAGATCAAAGCAGGGATTGCTATTCTAAATCAGACAAAACAGACTTTAAACTAACAAAGTTCAAAAAAGACAAAGACATTACAAAACGGAAAAGGGCTCGATTGAACAAGATGATCTAACAATACTGAATATATACACACTCAACACAGGAGCACCCAGATACAGAAAGTGACTTCTTAGAAACCTATGAAAAGATTTAGATAACCACACAATAATCGTGGGATCTTTTAAAATCCCAGTGACAGTATTAGCTAGATCATTGAGGAAGAAAACTAACAAAATATTCAGGACCTTAACTCAACACTTGACAAAATAGACCTAATAGACATCTACAGAACTCTCCAGCCCAAAACAACAGAATATACATTCTCACCTGCACATGGCACACATTCTAAACTAAACTACACAATCGGGCATATAACAACCCTCAGCAGATTAAAAAAACAAACAAACAAAATCATACCAACCACACTTTATCCATAATGCACTAAAAATAGAAATCAATGCTAAGAAAATCACTCAAAACATTGAATTAAACTAAACAATCTGCTCCTGAATGATTCCTGGGTAAATAATGAAATTAAGGCAGAAATCAAGATATTCTTTGAAGCGAAAGAGAAAAATGTTACAACATACCAGAATCTGAGACATAGTGAAAGCAGTGTTAAGTGGGAAGTTTATATCACTAAACACCCCCGTCAAGAAGTTAGTATAGAAAGATCTCAAATTAACAACCTAGCATCACATCTAGAGGAAGCAGAGAAACAAGAGCAAACTAACCCCGAAGCTAGAAGAAGACAAGAAATAACGGAAATTAGAGCTGATTTAAAGAAAACTGTGATTTAAAAAACCACACACACACACACACACACACACACACAAATCAATGAATCCAGAAGCTGTTTTGTGAAACAATAAGATACATAGACCTCCAGCTAGACTAAGAGACAAGATCCAAGTAAACACAATCAGAACAGAAATGATGAAGGGATGTTACCACTGACCCCACAGAAATACAAAAAACAACAACAACAACAACAACAACAACAAACCTCAGAGACTATTATGAACACCTCTATGCACACAAGCTAGAAAACCGGGAAGAAATGGATAAGTTCCTGGAAACATACAACCTCCCAAGATGGAATCAGGAAGAGATTGAATCCCTGAACAGACCAATAATGGTTTCCAAAATTAAGTAAGCATTAAAAAGCTTGCCGGGTCGGGCTCAGTGACTCATGCCTGCAATCTGAGATCTTTAAAGGCTGAGGCAGGTGGATCACTAGAACCTTGGACTTTGACAGTAGTGTGGGCAACAGGGCAAAACCCCGTCTCTATAAAAAATACAAAAATTAGCCAGACATGGTAGCACATGCCTGTAGTCCCAGTTACTCTGGAGGCTGAGGTGGCATGATCACTTAAGCCTGGGAAGCAGAGGTTGCAATGGGCCAAGATCATGTCACTGCACTCCAGCCTGCATGAAAGTATGAGACTCTGTCTCTCAAAAAAATATTTAAAAAAGCCTACCTGCTGGGCACAATAACTCACACCTGTAATCCTTTTGGGGGGCAGAGGCGGGCAGAACACTTGAGGTCTGGAGTTCAAGACCAGCCTGGCCAACATGGTGAAACCCTGTCTCTACTAAAAATACAAAAATTAGCTGGGCATGGTGGCAGGTACCTGTAATCCCAGCACTTTGGGAGGCCGAGGTGGGTGGATCACAAGGTCAGGAGTTTAAGACCAGCCTGGCCAATATGGTGAAACCCCGCCTCCACTAAAAATACAAAAAAAAAAAAAAAAAAAAAAATTTGGCTGGGCGTGGTGATGCATACCTGTAATCCCAGCTACTCAGGAGGCTGAGGCAGGAGAATTGCTTGAACCCAGGAAGCAGAGGTTGCAGTGAGCCAAGATCGTGCCACTGCACTCCAGCCTGGGCGACAGAGGGAGACTCCATCTCAAAAAAAGAAAAAAAAAAAAAGGAAAAGCCTACCAACCAGAAAAAACCCAACAGGCAGATTCACAGCCAACTCCTAGCAGATGTATAAAGAAAAGCTGGTACCATTCCTACTGTAACTATTCCAAAAAATCGAAGAGAAAGAACTGTTTCCTAACTCATTCTGTAAGGCCAGCATCATCCTGATACCAAAACCTGGCAGAAACACAACAAAAAAAGAAAAATTCAAGGCAATATCTTTGATGAACAAGGATGCAAAAATACTCAAGAAAATACAAGCAATCCTGACCAGGCATTGTGGCTCATGCCTGTAATCCCAGCACTCTGGGAGGCCAAGGCCAGTTGATCACCTGAAGGTCAGGAGTTCGAGACCAGCCTGGCCAACATGGTGAAACCCTGCCTCTACTGAAAATACAAAAATTAGCTGCTTGTGGTGGCACACACCTATAATCCTAGCTACCTGGGAGGCTGAGGCAGGAAAATCAATTGAACCTGGGAGGCAGAGGTTGCAGTGAGCCGAGATTGTACCACTGCACTCCAGTCTGGGTGACAGAGCAAGACTCCATCTCAAAAAAACAAAACAAAACAAAAAAAGAAAAAATACAAGCAATCCAAATCCAACAGCACATCAGAGAGCTCATACACCATGACCGAGTAGGCTTTATCCCCAGGAGGCAAGGTTTGTTCAACATAATGCAAGTCAATGTTATTCACCACATAAGCAGAGCTACAGACAAAAAAATCACATGATCATCTCAATAGATACAGAAAAGTCTTCCAGTAAAATTTAACATCCCTTCAGGTTAAAAACTCTGAAAAATAGGCATTGAAGGAACATACTTCAAAATAATAAGAGCACTTTATGAAAAACCCACAGGTGACATTATACTGAATGTGCAAAAGCTGGAAGCATTCCTCTTGAAAACTAGAACAAGACAAGAATGTCATCTCTCACCACCATTATTTTACATAGTACTGGAAGTTCTAGCCAGAGCAATAAGACAAGAGAAAGAAATAAAAGGCATCCAAATAGGAAGAGAACTCAAACTATGCCTGTTTGCAGATGATATGATTCTATATCAAGAAAACCCCATGGTCTCTGCCCCAAAGTTCCTTGATATGACAAACAACTTCAGCAAAGTTTCATGATACAAAATCAATGTACAATAATCACTAGCATTCCTACGCATGAACAACATCCAAGCTGAGAGTCAAATCAAGAATCCCATTCACAATAGCTACAAAAAGAATAAAATACTTAGGAGTATAGCTAACCAAGGAGGTGAAAGAGCTCAACAATGAGAAAACAAAACACTGCTCAGACATATCAGAGATAACTCAAACAAATGGAAAAATATTCCATGCTCATGGATAAAAATAATCAATATTGTCAAAATGGCCAGATTGCCCAAAGCAATTAACAGATTCAATGCTATTCCTATCCAATTACTGATGACATTCTTCCCAGAATTAGAAAACACTATTTTAAAATTCATATGGATCCAAAAAAGAGTTCAAATAGCCAAGGCAGTCTGAAGAAAAAGGCAAAAAGCTGGAGACATAACACTAACCAACTTTAAATTATACTATATGGCTACTGTAAACGAAGCAGTATGGTACTAGTACAAAAGTAGACACATAGACCAATGAAACAGAATAGAGAGCCCAAAAATAATGCCACACACCTACAGCCATCTGATCTTTGACAAAATTGACAAAACAAGCTATAAGGAAAGGACTCCTTGTTCAATAAATGATTTTGAGATAACTGGCTAGCCATATGGAGAAGATTAAAACTAGACTCCTTCCTTAAACCACACACAAAAATTAACTCAAGATGGATTAAAGACTTAAATTTAAAATGAAAAACTGTAAAAACCCTAGAAGAAAATCTAGGAAATACTATTCTGGACAAAGGACCTGGCAAAGACTTCATGACAAAGATGCCAAAAGCAACTGCAACAAAAAGAAATTGACAAATAGGACCTAATTAAACTGAAGAGCTTCTGCACAGCCAAAGAAATTACCAGTAGATTAAATAGTATACAAAATAAGAGAAATTATTCACAAACTATGTATCCAACAAAAGTCTAATTTCCATTATCTATAAAGAAGTTAAATATACAAGCAAAAAAAAACCAAATGAACCTATTAAAAATTGGGCAAAGGACATAAACTGACACTTTTCAAGAGCAGACATTCATGTGGCCAACAACCATAAGAAAAAATATTCAACATAACTAATTATTAGAGAAATGCCAGTCAAAACCACAATGAGATACCATCTCACATCAGTCAGAAAGAATGGCTATAATTAACAAGTGAAAAAATATCAGATACTTGCCAGGTTGTGAAAAAAAGGGAACATTTAGGCTTGTGCACTACTGGTGGGAATATAAACTAGGTCAGCCATTGTACTTTCCACAATGGCTGACCTAGTTTAAGCAGTTTGGGGATTTCTCAAAGAACTTAAAACAGGACTACCATTTAACCCAGCAATCCCATTATTGAGTACATACCCAAAGGAATATAAATAATTGTTCTGCCATGAAGACACATTCATGCATATGTTTATCATACCAGTATTCACAATAGTGAAGATATGGCATAAACCTGAGTGCACATTAATGGCAGACTGGATATATTAAATATGGTACATATACACTATGGAGTATTATGCAGTCCTAAAAAGGAATGAGATTACATCCTTTGCAGCAACATTGATGGAGCTGGAGGCCATTACCCTAAGTAAAGTAATTCAGGAACAGAAAACCAAATACCACATGTTTTCACTTATAAGTGGAAGTTAAACTTTAAGTACATTTGGACACTGGGGCCTACTTGAGGAGGGGAGATTAGGAGGAGAATTAAAAACTACTTAGCAGGTACTATGCTTATTATCTGGATGATAAAATAACTTGTACACCAAACTGCTGTGACATGCAATTTTCCTATATAACAAACCTGTACATGTACCCCTGAACCTAAAACAAAAGTTGAAAATAAAATTATAAATAAAAGACTACATTGTTAACCATTAATATTATATAATGCTTATCGAACTGCAGCATAATATAGGCTTTTTGCCATATCTGTTGGAATCAAAAAGTCATACTGAAAGACCATTATAAGCTATTATAGTGCTATTGCTAGTCAGTCTATTGCATACATAACCATCCTAAATCTCAGTCAACACTGGTGGGGAATGTGAACACCTTAGAATAAAAGAAGTACTAAGGAGTCTTAGCTTTCTTATTGGCAATGTATAATCCAAGTTCAAATGGTTAATGACTTGGGAAATTGGTGGTCAAACTGGAACACATGAGTCTCCTCTGTTCCTCATTTGTTTTTTTTTATTCCTCGAATTCCTCTCTTATGAAAGGAATTGTGAATAGTGAAATGATTATTGTTATGCCATCTGCCACTGGACATCCCAGCTTGTCTTACGAAGCTGTAACATAAGGTATCAAAGCCAAAAGGTGATCTATGATTATACTGGGAAAGAAGAGTGTCCCTTTTTGTAACACTATGTTAGAGGGGTCCTCAAAATAGTACACATTTGTGCCCCAATGTAATACAAAGATCAGAAAAAGATCATTTAATTATTTTCTCAAACTGCATGTATTCCTAACACCATGAGGTATCCAGGGGACAAGACAAGCAATGAATAGCATTTGGTTTTGTTTTATTCCTCCTTTCCCCATATGTGTTTGTCTAAGAGACATCTAGAGCCTCATGCAAATGACCATCAGCCAAGATTGTTCCTTCAGTGTGCCTAACATGCTCAGACAGTGCCAAATATCAGAATGAAGCCACGGGCTGTTACTGCCATGTTACAAACTTGAAATGTGAACATGTACATTGTACCATGCAAGATTATCTATCTGTCTTGCCATCTATCTACAAAACTAAAAGCTCTGACATTTTAACTTAGAGCCTGCTGAATTATTATGAACCCTATCAAAAATCTACAGTAAAAAACACAAGACCAACCTATATTCAATTCAACTTATATGTATATACATATATGGCATAGATTTAATTTTATCTCAAACATCTTTCATATATTGTCTAAAATATTAGGTTGAACTCAATATTGTTTTGCTAAAAAAAAAGTCAAGAATGTAGTGATTCAAGCAAAATTCATAATGAGATTTTTATATAATGAAATATGTGACTCCAGGAGACAGTGATTTGCACAAATACGATGTGATGCATCTTTTGCTGTGGGTGTTTTCCTTTTATGCATGGGTCTATGTACAGGCAGATATAAAGTTATTGTTTTGCATATCAGATATTAGCTGTTTGCAGAACGCATTTGATTAAAATAAAGTGTTGAACTGATAATGAATATGCTGCCCAAATAATCTTCACCAGTTTCTCCTAGAACATTAGGGTTTAGTTTAGTCAGTGTCTAAGTTTATTGACTTTGCAATAACAATTCATGCCTATTTTTCAAAACCTTTCTGAGAAGGAGACCCACTCATCACCTTTGGCTCTGTAATGACATGTTTCTCACTGCTGACAGATAGTCATGAAAGAATGGACCCTGATTAAGATCGGTTCTGAACTGACAATGATTGTGGTGATCAATATCTGCCTTGAAGACAGGTGAAGAGACCAGATTGGCCATGCAGCAGGTCTAGTCATTAGTGGAACATAAACAAAGCACCACAGCTCAACCTGTAACACAGAACTGTTTGAACTTTGCCATGCTTGTCTCTGACCCTGGCTCTCTACAAAGGCTGAAACAACTAATGAGAGTTTGTGACCGTCAATTGTTGAAACTTCACTGTACAGGGCAAGGTTAGACAGTTTCACATCAGGGTGGCTAGCTGGTTCCTCTTGAAACTGAGAATGCATGCCTTATTCTGAAATTCTAGAGCATTTATTTAATTAAATGCAATTATAACAAAGAACTAAGGAAACTACAGAGAGGAACACGTCACAGAGTTATATTGCCAGCCTACGCCTCCCTCCGATCATAATTTAATCACATTCCAAAGAATTGCTTTTTAATTTGTATACCTAGAGATACGATATATGAAACAAATAATTCAGGGCTGAGTACAATATTCCAAGACCCAATGTAATTTATACAGAAAGCTGGATATTTATTACTGATGCTAGAGGTTATTAAGTTATCTGAAAGATATAGACTTCATTTCTGTTTTCAAGAAATAGAGATTTATATTGCTTATTTATTCCCAGGTGTTGAATATCTGAGTTGTGCTCAGAAAAGAGATTTAAAATATTTGATGATACCAGTGGCCAAGATAGCAGCAATTCAGAAAATTTCACCCAATTTTTTTTCAGAATAGGTTCCTGAGTGAATATTGTATGTGTCTGAGTTTGTATGTCTGATCATGAACGTGGTATCCAATAAAAGACACACATTTTGAACACCATATCATGGAATATTGTTTCATTGTTTTTGAAATATTAAAAACTAATTTCTTCAAGATAGTTCCCTGACTTAGGTTTTTTCCATTGGAACAGTACAAATCATTGTAGGATCCCTGACCACTGGACTGAGTCCTTGAGCTCAGATTCCATTGTAGCTTTGCCACAAACTCTCTGGTGTGGTCTTAAGTGAGTCATTTAACCTTTTGGCATCTATATTTTTCTCATTTGTAAAAATAAGGAGTTGCACTTTTAGAATCTCATTATTCTATGTTTACAAACTAAACTATAAATAAATTGGGAGTAATTCCCAGATACTCTTACTCTTAGACATAAAGAAAATGAATCTGAGTTGTTAATACCTAGTTCCATTTCCCATTCTTCTCATTAACATATATGATTACTTATTTTACATAGTTTAGATGTAGAATATGTTAAATTATATGTACTGTGCCTACGCAACTTCAAGAATCACAGGCTTTGGCAATTACTAAATCCAGAAGACAGTTCTGTAACATGTATTTATCCTTCAAATGGAAAGAGCTCCAAGTTATGCATCAATCTTTTCAACCTCTTGGGTAATAGCGATGCCAGCACAGGATTATGGAAAACAATGATATATACTATAAGAATAGATCAGTCTGAAGATCAAAACATATATCTATATTTCTATGCAAACTTTACTACAGCATGCTTAGAGAGGTTTGGAAACACCTGAGAGTATGAGCATGAATTTTGAATTCTTGGCAGAGATTTAATGTTGCCTCTTTGGTTTGTGCTGTGACTATAGGCAGGCTAGTCTTCACTTATAATGCCCATAACTAGAAAAATAAAAAGTGAGGAAAAGACGAAGAGAGAACAAAGGGCCAAAAACAAGGGGTCTTGAGGTCTCGACCTGAATCAAATACTAACAAGCTCTGTGTTGGAGAGTTATTTTATATCCTTGGCCACAAAACTAAAAGAAAATTTGATATATTAATCTTTGAACTAAAATTAAATTATCTTTAATATTTTCTAATATATTTTCTTTTGTACAACTATTAACTTCCACTTCTGGGCTATTGCAAAGATTGGTGAGCTGAGTCCTATCAAAAACTTCTAGGAGAGGTAGGTTTTAAACCAAAGTACAATGAGTAGCTTTTGCTTCACGATCCTTTCTTTCTTCTTTTCAGTGTCCCATTCTGCTTTATGCTTTTCCTTACTTCTCAGACCATTTCTCCGTTGTAGGTTTTTTCATGCCAACGGTGCATCATGTGTCAGAACTTCCCAATCCCTTCTCCTACAACAACAACAAAAAAATACTTCTCTATTTTTCCTTCTCTTTAGTCCACTGTTTAGTGAACAATGCTAGTCACATAATTTCTCAGGCATTCCTACTGATGATCTTGGAAGTCAATATCTTAAACAAGAGGAAAGACTCAAATAATGTGACTTCTAGGCATTATTAATATCTAATGAGGGATATGTATTGATGCGTTTTGATGTTCCTTAAATTGTACCACAAAAGCACCCTTTTTTTTTTTTGATAGAGTCTCACTCTGTCACCCGGGTTGGAGTGCAGTGGCGTGATCTTGGCTCACTCCACCTCCCAGGTTGCAACCTCCACCTCCCAGGTTCCAGCGATTCTCCTGTCTCAGCCTCCTCAGTAGCTGGGATTACAGGCCTGCACCACCAGGTCTGGCTAATTTTTCTATTTTTAGTAGAGACATGGTTTCACCACATTGACCAGGCTGCTCTCGAACTCCTGACCTCAGGTGATCTGCCCATCTCAGCCTCCCAAAGTGACGGGATTATAGGCATGAGCCACCACACCCAATTTAAGTATAATTTTGTATACTAAATAGTACTTTACAATTTGAAAGTGCTTTCATATACATTATATTTTACGCAAAGAAAACAGTTATCTCTTAATATATACACATTACTGGACAAAATACCTGATTTTTAGGGAGATCATAACTTGTGTATGTTCTTACAACTACTTAGAATGAAAGACTTTTATGCTGGCTCTCTTATTTTGGTCTCATGTGATTGTACCAAATATCTGTGTCTGCAACAAAGGTACTGGGAACATCCATGTCATGGTTGTAAGAGAATAGAAAAATAAAACAAAACAAAAAGCACCAGTCTATTCATCCTTAAGGGTTAATTGAAGACCAAGTTTAAAGTTAAAGCATCATAATCATGCATCTTTTAAAGCTAATATTTGGGAAGTCTGATATCAATCACATAAACATCCAAAATTCAAATAAAACTGGAATAAGTTGTGCCAAAAAGCAACAGGTTCTAATTGTCTCTTTTGCTTCTTCCTGTGTCTTAATCAGAGATCTGACATTTTTCCCAAAAAAAAGCTCAATATCTTTGAATGGCCTTATATTTATATGTTGGATCATCTCTGATCCTTTATATAAGATTTAAATGACAGAAGAAAACCTGAACTAATTTCTATAGTCACTCATTTAAAATATTCTGCTAGTGTCCAAGTTTCCCTATTTTTTGTAATATAGAATCTGGGTAGCCTTATATTTTTATGAATGAGTGCTGGGCATTAGGAAGAAAGACATGAATCTAAACTAATAAGTGGGAAAACAGTAAGTCTGAAATATTTAAAGACATTGACCAAATTTATAAAATGACTTTAAAAAGTCAAAGTAAGTGACTTCCACTTTTAATCATTACAAAATAGCAGATATTATAATTTTACCATGAGAAACCATAAAACTAGACAAAATATATGAGGCAATTCTTTTCACACAGTGGAAAACAGCACAGGCATGTTATATTTGAGATAAAAGAAGTATACAATACAAACAAACACCAAATTCACCAGGACTTTCTGGCTGAAGTCAATATTGAAACCGCAGCACAAGGAAGTAGACTGCAAGTAGAAAGTAGCAATCTTGTTAGTTAGAATACAAAGTCCAGGATTTCTAAGGAGATTGTTATTTGTGGGGCAACACACCAGAGAGGAGCTAGTTACACACATGAAGAGGTCCAGAAATCTAGAGAAGACTTCCCTCCACTTTTTGCCAAATGCGAAGCTGCATATTTGCAGGAAAATACAAGACAAAGCCTTCAGAGAAAAGCTGTTGAGGATTTGTGAGCCAAATGAACATTCTGGACATCATACAATACTGGAGGGTATTGAAGTTCTGACCAGCCAAAGTGTAAAGACCTCTAAATATGTTGGGACTTTCGTTGAGTTCCTAGAAAGGCCTCACATGAAGAGTAAAGCTACTCTAGGCCTACTCCAACAAAACCTAAAACCAAGCCTTAACAGGAACAAGGCAAAGTTGACAATCGACTCTTGAGAATGTAATATTCTCCATGTCCAGCCCAAAATTTTAAAAAGTACTACTAGATACAAGAAGTGATAAAATGTGACCTGTAATCAAGAGGAAGTTCAAAAAACAACTCATACAAACAGACATAGAGATGATGCAGATGTTGAAATTAGCAGATCAAGACTTTAAAAGAGCTCTTAGAAACATATCCAATGCCTTAAATAGAAATATGGACATAATGAGTGAATAAATAAGTAATCACAACAGAGAAATAAAAACTTCAACACTGCATTTGAAAATATCAATAATCTTAGAAGTGGAGCCAAGATAGCCGAATAGGAACAGCACCGGTCTACAGCTCCCAGCCTAAGCGACACAGAATACGGGTGATTTCTGCATTTCTCTTTGAGGTACCGGTTTCATCTCACTAGGGAGTGCCAAACAGTGGGTGCAGGACAGTCGGTGAAGCGCACTGTGCGCGAGCCGAAGCAGGGCGAGGCATTGCCTCACTCGGGAAGCACAAGGGGTCAGGGAGTTCCCTTTCCTAGTCAAAGAAAGGGGTAACAGACGGCACCTGGAAAATTGGGTCAGTCCCACCCTAATACTGCGCTTTTCCAATGGGCCTGGAAAACGGCACACTAGGAGATTGTGTCCCGCACCTGGCTCGGAGGGTCCTATGCCCACGGAGTCTCGCTGATTGCTAGTACAGCAGTCTGAGATCAAACTGCAAGGTGGCAGCGAGGCTGGGGGAGGGGTGCCTGCCATTGCCCAGGCTTGCTTAGGTAAACAAAGCAGCCAGCAAGCTCCAACTGGGTGGAGCCCACCACAGCTCAAGGAGGCCTGCCTGCCTCTGTAGGCTCCATCTCTGGGGGCAGGGCACAGACAAACAAAAAGTCAGCAGGAACCTCTGCAGACTTAAATGTCCCTGTCTGACTGACAGCTTTGAAGAGAGTAGTGGTTCTCCCAGCATGCAGCTGGAGATCTGAGAACGGACAGACTGCCTCCTAAAGTGGGTCCCTGAACCCCAAGCAGCCTAACTGGGAGGCACCCCCCAGTAGGGACAGACTGACACCTCACTCGGCCGCATACTCCTCTGAGACAAAACTTCCAGAGGAACTATCAGACAGCTGAATTTGTGGTCTCACAAAAATCCGCTGTTCTGCAGCCACCACTACTGACACCCAGCCAAACAGGGTCTGGAGTGGACCTCTAGTAAACTCCAACAGACCTGCAGCTGAGGGTCCTGTCTGGTAGAAGGAAAACTAACAAACAGAAAGGACATCCACACCAAAAACCCATCTGTACATCACCATCATCAAAGACCAAAAGTAGATAAAACCACAAAGATGGGGAAAAAACAGAGCAGAAAAACTGGAAACTCTAAAAAGCAGAGCACCTGTCCTCCTCCAAAGGAACGCAGTTCCTCACCAGCAACGGAACAAAGCTGGATGGAGAATGACTTTGACGACTTGAAAGAAGAAGGCTTCAGGCGACCAAACTACTCCGAGCTACGGGAGGAAATTCAAAACAATAGCAAACAAGTTAAAAACTTTGAAAAAAATTTAGACAAATGGATAACTAGAATAACCAATGGAGAGAAGGGCTTAAAGGAGCTGATGGAGCTGAAAGCCAAGTATCGAGAACTATGCAAAGATTGCAGAAGCCTCGGTAGCCGATGCGATCAACTGGAAGAAAGGGTATCGCTGATGGAAGATGAAATGAATGAAATGAAGCGAGAAGGGAAGTTTAGAGAAAAAAGAATAAAAAGAAACGAACAAAGCCTCCAAGAAATTTGGGACTATGTGAAAAGACCAAACCTACGTCTGATTGGTGTACCTGAAAATGACGGGGAGAATGGAACCAAGTTGGAAAACACTCTGCAATATATTATCCAGGAGAACTTTCCCAATCTAGCAAGGCAGGCCAACATTCAGATTCAGGAAATACAGAGAACGCCACAAAGATACTCCTCGAGAAGAGCAACTACAAGACACATAATTGTCGGATTCACCAAAGTTGAAATGAAGGAAAAAATGTTAAGGGCAGCCAGAGAGAAAGGTCGGGTTACTCACAAAGGGAAGCCCATCAGACTAACAGCTGATCTCTCGGCAGAAACTTTACAAGCCAGAAGAGAGTGGGGGCCGATATTCAACATTCTTAAAGAAAAGAATTTTCAACCCAGAATTTCATATCCGGCCAAACTAAGCTTCATAAGTGAAGGAGAAATAAAATACTTTACAGACAAGCAAATACTGAGTGATTTTGTCACCACCAGGCCTGCCCTAAAAGAGCTCCTGAAGGAAGCACTAAACATGGAAAGGAACAACCGGTACCAGCCCCTGCAAAAACATGCCAAATTGTAAAGACCATCGAGGCTAGGAAGAAACTGCATCAACTAACGAGCAAAATAACCAACTAACATCATAATGACAGGATCAGATTCACACATAACAATATTAACCTTAAATGTAAATGGGCTAAATGCTCCAATTAAAAGACACAGACTGGCAAACTGGATAAGGAGTCAGGACCCATCAGTGTGCTGTCCTCAGGAAACCCATCTCACGTGCAGAGACACACAAAGACTCAAAATAAAGGGATGGAGGAAGATCTATCAAGCAAATGGAAAACAAAAAAAGGCAGGGGTTGCAATCCTAGTCTCTGATAAAATAGACTTTAAACCAACAAAGCTCAAACGAGACAAAGAAGGCCATTACATAATGGTAAAGGGATCAATTCAACAAGAAGAGCTAACTATCCTAAATATATATGCACCCAACACAGGAGCATCCAGATTCATAAAGCAAGTCCTGAGTGACCTACAAAGGGACTTAAACTCCCACACAATAATAATGGGAGATTTTAACACCCCACTGTCAACATTAGACAGATCAACGAGACAGAAAGTTAACAAGGATATCCAGGAATTGAATTCAGCGCTGCACAAAGTGGACCTAATAGACATCTACAGAACTCTCCACCCAACTCAGCAAATGTAAAAGAAAAGAAATTATAACAAAGTGTCTCTCAGACCACAGTGCAATCAAACTAGAACTCAGGATTAAGAAACTCACTCAAAACCGCTCAACTACATGGAAACTGAACAACCTGCTCCTGAATGACTATTGGGTACATGACGAAATGAAGGCAGAAATAAAGATGTTCTTTGAAACCAACGAGAACAAAGACACAACATAACAGAATCTCTGGGACACATTCAAAGCAGTGTGTAGAGGGAAATTTATAGCACTAAATGCCCACAAGAGAAAGCAGGAAAGATCCAAAATTGACACCCTAACATCACAAAAGAACTAGAAAAGCAACAGCAAACACATTCAAAAGCTAGCAGAAGGCTAGAAATAACTAAAATCGGAGCAGAACTGAAGGAAATAGAGACACAAAAAACCCTTCATAAAATTAATGAATCCAGGAGCTGGTTTTTTGAAAAGATCAACAAAACTGATAGACCGCTAGCAAGACTAATAAAGAAGAAAAGAGAGAAGAATCAAATAGATGCAATAAAAAATGAAAAAGCGGATATCACCACCAATCCCACAGAAATACAATCTACCATCAGAGAATACTACAAACACCACTATGCAAATAAACTAGAAAATCTAGAAGAAATGGATAAATTCCTTGACAAATACACCCTCCCAAGACTAAACCAGGAAGAAGTTGAATCTCTGAATAGACCAATAACAGGCTCTGAAATTGTGGCAATAATCAATAGCTTACCAACCAAAAAGAGTCCAGGACCTGATGGATTCACAGCCGAATTCTACCAGAGGTACAAGGAGGAACTGGTACCATTCCTTCTGAAACTATTCCAATCGATTTAAAAAGAGGGAATCCTCCCTAACACATTTTATGAGGCCAGCATCATCCTGATACCAAAGCCTGGCAGAGACATAACCAAAAGAGAGAATTTCAGACCGATATCCTTGATGAATATTGATGCAAAAATCCTCAATAAAATACTGGCAAACCAAATCCAGCAGCACATCAAAAAGCTTACACACCATGATCAAGTGGGCTTCATCTCTGGGATGCAAGGCTGGTTCAACATATGCAAATCAATAAATGTAATCCAGCATATAAACAAAACCAAAGACAAAAACCACATGATTATCTCAATAGATGCAGAAAAGGCCTTCAACAAAATTCAACAACGCTTCATGCTAAAAACTCTCAATAAATTAGGTGTTGATGGGACGTATCTCAAAATAATAAGAGCTATCTATGACAAACCCACAGCCAATATCATACTGAATGGGCAAAAACTGGAAGCATTCCCTTTGAAAACTGGCACAAGACAGGGACGCCCTCTCACCACTCCTATTCAACATAGTGCTGGAAGTTCTGGCCAGAGCAATCAGGCAGAAGAAGGAAATAAAGGGTATTTAATTAGGAAAAGAGGAAGTCAAATTGTCCCTATTTGCAGATGACATGATTGTATATCTAGAAAACCCCATTGTCTCAGCCCAAAATCTCCTTAAGCTGATTAGCAACTTCAGCAAAGTCTCAGGATACAAAATCAATGTACAAAAATCGCAAGCATTCTTGTACACCAATCACAGACAAACAGAGAGCCAAATCATGAGTGAACTCCCATTCACAATTGCTTCAAAGAGAATAAAATAACTAGGAATCCAACTTACAAGGGATGTGAAGGACCTCTTCAAGGAGAACTACAAACCACTGCTCAATGAAATAAAAGAGGATACAAACAAACGGAAGAACATTCCATGCTCATGGATAGGAAGAATCAATATCGTGAAAATGGCCATACTGCCCAAGGTAATTTATAGATTCAATGCCATCCCCATCAAGCTACCAATGACTTTATTCACAGAATTGGAAAAAACTACTTTAAAGTTCATAGGGAACCAAAAAAGAGCCCGCATCGCCAAGTCAATCCTAAGCCAAAAGAACAAAGCTGGAGGCATCACGCTACCTGACTTCAAACTATACTACAAGGCTACAGTAACCAAAACAGCATGGTACTGGTACCACAACAGAGACATAGATCAATGGAATGGAACAGAGCCCTCAGAAATAATGCTGCATATCTACAACTATCTGATCTTTGACAAACCTGACAAAAACAAGAAATGGGGAAAAGATTCCCTATTTAATAAATGGTGCTGGGAAAACTGGCTAGCCATATGTAGAAAGCTGAAACTGGATCCCTTCCTTACACCTTATACAAAAATTAATTCAAGATGGATTAAAGACTTAAATGTTAGACCTAAAACCATTGAAATCCTACAAGAAAACCTAGGCAATACCATTCAGGACATAGGCATAGGCAAGGATTTCACGTCTAAAACACCAAAAGCAATGGCAACAAAAGCCAAAATTGACAAACGGGATCTAATCAAACTAAAGAGCTTCTGCACAGCAAAAGAAACTACCATCAGAGTGAACAGATAACCTACAGAATGGGAGAAAATTTTTGCAACCTACTCATCTGACAAAGGGCTAATATCCAGAATCTACAATGAACTCAAACAAATTTACAAGAAAAAAACAGACAACCCCATCAAAAAGTGGGCGAAGGACATGAACAGACACTTCTCAAAAGAAGACATTTATGCAGCCAAAAAACACATGAAAAAATGCTCATCATCACTGGCCATCAGAGAAATGCAAATCAAAACCACAGTGAGATACCATCTCATACCAGTTAGAATGGCGATCATTCAAAAGTCAGGAAACAACAGGTGCTGGAGAGGATGTGGAGAAATAGGAACACTTTTACACTGTTGGTGGGACTGTAAACTAGTTCAACCATTGTGGAAGACAGTGTGGCAATTCCTCAAGGATCTAGAACTAGAGATACCATTTGACCCAGCCATCCCATTACTGGGTATATACCCAAAGGACTAGAAATCATGCTGCTATAAAGACACATGCACACGTATGTTTATTGCGGCACTATTCACAATAGCAAAGAGTTGGAACCGACCCAAATGTCCAACAACGATAGACTGGATTAAGAAAATGTGGCACATGTACACCATGGAATACTATGCAGCCATAAAAAATGATGAGTTCATGTCCTTTGTAGGGACATGGATGAAACTGGAAAACATCGTTCTCAGTAAACTATCACAAGGACAAAAAACCAAACACCGCATGTTCTCACTCATAGGTGGGAATTGAACAATGAGAACTCATGAACACAGGAAGGGAAACATCACACTCCGGGGACTGTTGTGGGGTGGGGGGAGGGGGGAGGGACAGCATTAGGTGATATACCTAATGCTAAATGACGAGTTAATGGGTACAGCAAAACAACATGGCACATGGATACATATGTAACAAACCTGCCATGTACCCTAAAACCTAAAGTATAATAATAAAAAAATAAACAAATAAAAAAAAGAGCAAAAAATAAATAAATTAATAAATATTTTTAATCAAAAAAAGAAAATATCAATAATCTTAAAGATAGGTCAAAGAGAACTATCTAAATTAAAATATATGAAAATGAAGTACACACATGCACACACACCACCACCACCACCACCGCTGACAGCAACACAAAACAAATTGCTGGATACCAAAGTGGTGTATAATATTTGTAATTCAAATCCCAGGAGAGAGAGGAGAAAATAAAGTAAAAATAGGCATCAGAAAAAATAGTGACCAGAATTTTCCAAATCTGACTGTAATTATTAATGCATTAAATCCAAGAAGCTCAAGGGAAATTGATCTAAAGAAATAAAAAGAAAACTATGTATGCAGATCATAGTTACATTTATAAAATACAAAGAGAAAATCTTGAAAGGGCCATTACCTATAGAAGAATAATGGCAAGAATAACTGCTAACTTCTTATCAGAAACAATACAAGCCAGAAAAAAATTGAATAATATACTTAAAATATTGTAAGCAAATAGAAAAAATAACTGTAAGCTTACATTTCTATATTCAGCAAAGATATCCTTCAAATATGAAATCAAAGGAAAGACATTTTCAGATCAATGAAAACTCAGAGGATTTTTCACCAGTATACTTGCTCCACAAGAAAGTTAAAAAAAAATTTTCAAACTGAAGAAATTTCGAATAATTTATGTGAATACTCTAACTACCAGGAAGTAGAGCTTAACTCACTTGTCTAGCAAGCTTGAGTGTGGGCTGTGCTTAGTGACTTGCTTCCAAATAGTAGAATATGAAAAAAGGGGAAAAGTACCTTTACACTGGAGAAACCTTGAAAATCATTACCTTCGTCTGATGATGAAGGTTAACTATCAGTGAGAAGTCACACTGATAACATTTAGCCTTAATATACTGTAGTCAGAATGGCACTTCACCTCTGTGGTTTCCTTCCAAGAAGTCATAACCTTTCTCTAACCATGAGAAAAAACATCCAACAAACCCTAATTTATGGACATTCTACAAAATACCCTATCATTACTCCTCAAGACTCTCAAGGTCATCAAAAACAGGAAAAGTCAGAGGCCAGACAAAACTAAGAAGATACGATGTCTAAATGTAATGTGGCATCCTGGATGGTATTCTAGAACAGAAACATGGTATTAGAGAAAAACTAGTAAAACCAGAATAAAGTTTGAAGTTTAATTAATGGTGGTGTACCATTGTTGGGTTCTATATATATATATATATATATATATATATATATATATATATGTGTGTGTGTATTTTTTTTTTTTTTTTGAGATGGATTCTTGCTCTGTCACCCAGGCTGAAGGGCAGTGGTATGATCTCGGCTTACTGTAAGCTCCACCTCCCGGGTTCACGCCATTCTCCTGCCTCAGCCTCCTGAGTAGCTGGGACTACAGATGCCCGCCACCATGCCTGGCTAATTTTGTTTGTTGACAAATGTACCATATTAAGGTAAGATGTTACCAATAGGAGAAACTAGGTGACAGGAATAGAAACTCTCTGAACTATCTCTGCAACTTTCCTGTAAATCTAAATTTAATTTTAAATTTAGTTTAAATTTAAATTAAATAAATTTAGTTTAAATTTAAATTAAATAAATTTAGTTTAAATTAATTTTAAATTTTTAAAATTAAAATTAAAAAGTCTAAAGAGAGAAAGAGACAGAGAAAAAAAGAGACAGAAAGACAGGAATATAGACCTTCCTCTTGTCCTGATAATAACTAGAGGGTATGGATAAGAGAAAAGTAATCACATAATTACCCCACCTTTCTCTTGATTCAGGAGGTATGTAAAAGATGGGGCTGAAGAGCCACATGGACTTAGCATTTGTTTTGGTTTATGTCAGTTGGCAGGATCATCTCTTTTGTTCTGACAGGGTTTCACCTTCATCCATTTCCCAGTCTCTTCTCTGCCTATTCAAAGGTGATATGATAAATCATTAGTCAGCTCTGCTTGTGTACATGGAAGCGGCATTGAGTGTTCACCTAGAGTTGCAGGGAGGGGTGTGGAGAGGAGCCTAGTGGAACTGTATCCTACCACCCACATGCGTGGGTGTGTATGCACAAACAGGCAAACTGGGGCAGCATGTGTGTTCTGATGAAGGATTATTCTATAGCACTAATATATCAAGGTGGCAATTATTTTCCCTGCAATCAAGATTCCCACTCCAACTCTATCAGCATCTCTAATAAAAAACGACACTGAGAACATAGCTAATATTTGCCTCTCCTAGCAGCTTTGGAGACTATTTGGATTGACATAAACTTGTAAGGGTATTCAAATTGTGGAATATGATCACATAATGGCCTCTACACTTTTTTCAAGGAAATAGCCTCCTTATATTTTACCTTCCTCATAAAATAATTAGAGCTCCCTATTTCTATGTTATTATTTATTAGTGTTAGCTTCTGTAGCACTTAGTCTTAGGAAAAAGCCAGATGGCTGGTTCAGATGTCCTCAGTAAGGGATAACATTCCCAACTAACATCAGAATCTTAGCCAGCTTGTAACCATGCACTATGTTTGGAGACAGTTTAAGAGAGTAATGACAAATTAAACTGCCAGAACAAAATAAAAAAGCAACAACTAAGTTTCAAATCTCTCCTCTGCCACTTATGAACTATGTGACCATGGAAAATGGTAATATAGTTACATAGGGTCTTTTTGTTCTAATATTCTTATTTGAAAGTTATAGATAATAATTTCTTCCCACCTTACAGATATATTTTGAGATTCTAATTAGTTTATATACAAGAAAGGCTTCATAACCCTTTTACAAAAACATAAATTTTTAAAAGATCAAGGGGCAAAACTATTAGAATTATGACAAGAACACGACTAGGCAGCACATTGGCATGGGACAGATATTATATTCTCATCCCTGATTCCTATCAAGGGTGCATCTGATCCTGCCCCATTTAGAAAGCATATTTGTTCCTGTTGAAATAAATATAAATACAGTAGGAAACAATGTAGCCTTGGGAGGCATTTTTCCCTCTTAATTTATTTTCCTGTATTTTCTTCCAAATTGTTTCTCACTTACACTGAGATCTAATTTTCCTATGAGTGCTACTGCTTAAGTATATTGATTCTGATACTCCTCTGGTATTTACTGAGATACAGCTCAAACAGATTAAGAGAAATTTTAAAATGATTCTCAAAAGTGAAATCAACAAAACATTCATCGAAGCAAAAAGAAAGCTGGAGGAAGCTAAGGAGAACAAATAAACACAACTGAGTCTGGGGTACAATGGCTAGTTCTCCATCACCCTGCCTTCGTGGATTCTGTTTGCTCAACTGACAGATGTATGCAAATATAGGTATATAATATAGGTATATAGATGGTGTTTAATAAACATATGTAAAACTCATATACAAAATAAACTTCAAACTTACATTATACAAAATGACTGTATATCTAATCTTATGAGACTAGGAACTGGTGGAGTAAGGGACGGTTTCTTACAGTGTGATTCAAAATAAAAAGAAATTATGGCTGGATAGTTAGCTCAGGGACTTGAAGAAATTCTGTGTGGTTATTAATGCTGTGGTTGGTTTCTACCATATGATTTATAATTATTTTATTTTAATTGTCCATGAAGCCTGCCAGATATTTTCAAAAGACTTCATAAACGAGTTAATATTTTGCCATTTTATTTTTCATTACTGTTCCTGGAAACAGTGACAGAATTGATTCACAAGGTCACCTACCATTCTCCTACCATTCTTTGTACCTTAAGATATCCCATAAGTTTAATGTCTTTTATTTCATCTCATCAAAGGTATAAATGATATTTTGCTGGGTCACAGAGATGATGTTCCTATTATATTCTCTCATCAAATCACTGACACCATAAACTGTAATGGCTTCTTCAGAACTATTAATGTATCTGACATCAACCTATATTGGGGAAGTCCTTAATCCTGCAAATGGTTGTTAAAAACTTACATTTACACAGAGCATTTTAATCTCAATCTTAAAGTGATATATATGAAGAAAGTGTTACTCCATCCACTGCTGCAATGACAGCCATTTCTAAAATGGAATGCAGCAGCTGGATAGCTACTGCTCTTTCAGATGGCCAGGGATGAATATTGTATTTAATATGAGGTGAGTTAGGCTTCTGGAATCTGCTCTCACTTTTAAGTGATCATTAAAATAGGTCACTGTGACCACTATTTCTTTATTTGTGTAAGTAGAAGCTCCCAAGTTTAGTATTTCCCATTTTTCTGGCTCATTTCTTAGACCTGGAGTAAAACTCAGAGAAATGCTGGAACAGACAGCAAGAATGTTTACCCAGAGCATATAGAAGCAATGTCATGGAATAATTTAAAATGAGTGAGAGTTGAGAAAGCCAGAGTGCAATACTATGGAACAACACCAATTGTAATGAGGACAGTACAGGGAAGGGTTAAACCACAAAGAGAAACACTTCCAAAAGTCTTATTTTTGGTAGGTCAAGGCAAAGAGTTTAGAGTGCCAGCCATGAACAAGGGAGCATGAAGACTTGAGGACTTCATTGGTTGTTTGTACCACGGGGCTTGAATATAATTGTGCCCATTTTATGACCTGCAGTCATGAAAAACAGAGGCATTCACCTGAATGGCTACATGAGGTCAATAATTATTTTTTCTAATCTTAGCATGGAATTTCTTCAAGAAAGTACATGAATTTCAATGTATTCTAGCAACCTATACAAGCTATCTGCATGGATTACTTTTAAGTTAATACATGGTTAATATGCAGTTAATATTCCAGACTCTTCCATGAGTACAGAAGCAGCATCAGGCCTCTACTTAAAATTAAACAGACATAAATATTGGATTTTATAAACACACATTGCAACCAACCCAGAACAATGCTTTTCTGAAAAGAACACAAAACTTGGAAGCAAAACATTTTATTTTGCATCTCAGATCTGTCATTTTATAGCTATGTAATTTTGGACTATGATTTTCAGCTGGAACATTCTCATATGAAAAGTGAAGATAACAATCCCTGACTCAGATGACTATATCAGGGATTAAATGGTTTAATGTATATAAAAGTTATTTGGAAATATTAAGTCACCATATAAATATGAAAGATCAGCAATGGCTTAACTAGAGACATATTTCTTTACCTAACCTCAGATCACTAATCTAAAGGGCCTTAAATATTGGAAACAACCTGAAATAGCATAGTAAATATACCTAGCTGAGTTGTTTCTGAATTATCAGGGCTTTTTTACTTGAATATGCTTTTAAATATCGGGATCCCTTAATATTTATGTCTTCATTCTTGAAAGATTAAATTACTGATATATACCACTTGAAATATGTATTAGACCTCTTGACCTTTAAAAGATTTACATGAATGCTAATGAGAATATATCAGATATAAAATGGTCTATTACAAAAACTATTGGGTCTATCTTCATGTCTTATTCATTAAGCAGATGTTGATTGAAAAGGGGTCAAGATCAAAGCACATTATTCTGATTAACAATGAAAAAGGTATTCAAAGATATATTATGTAGAAAGTATGACAAAATTGTATAAACAATGGAAATATCCAACATTGGGAACTCTTACAATATAGTGAGCTTCTATCCACCTACTTAATTGCATTTATTTGCATAACCCTTTTACGTTGAAGACTTTCCCTCCATCTAGCATAACTTAATGGGTTTATATCCTGAGAAGTAAGTGCAGCTGAAGCTCTAACTTTATTAGTTGCCTGACTCTTTCAGAAATTCTGGCTTCAGACCAATTCAAGGTAAATTTATACTGGGAAATAAGGTTACAAATAAGGTTAAAAGTGGACATATTTGGAGAAGAGACTTGTGGGTATAGCTTTTCTACGTGAAAATGTGATAATACATGATTGCTTTGAGAGCTTAAGTGCTCATAAAACTCATAATCAACTATGTATCCAAACTAGATTGAAGATTGCTTTTGGAGATAAGGTAAATGAGCCTGCTTTTTTCTCACCAAAAATATAGAGGTGAACACGGATCAAGAACTTCTTACCCCACCCAACAACACACTAACCTTCTACCAACATTCACCTAGTTGACCAAATGCATTATTATATCAGCCTTGAAAACTACATAAGGGCCTGTTATAACACTTTCTATCTTTTTGCTACAAGAATGTACTATACAGTACATACTTGAGAGTATAGTATAGTACAGGAATGTACTATACTCTACTGCTATACAGAACTACCTGAGACTGGGTAATTTACGAAGAAAATAGGTTTAATTGGCTCGCAGTTCCACAGGCTGTACAGGAAGCATGGTTGGAAGGCCTCAGGAAACTTATAATCATGGCCAAACGGCAAAGAGGAAGCAAGCACATCTTTATATGCCAGCAGGAGACAGAGTGAAGGAGGAAGTGGTACACACTTTTAAATAACCAGATATCATGAAAACCCACTCACTATCACAAGAATGGCAAAGGGGAAATTTACCGCCATGATCCAGTTACCTCCCACAAGGTCCCTCTCACAACACTTGGGATTACAATTCAATATGAAATTTGAGTGGGGGACACAGAGCCAAACCATATCAAAGAACCACACCTATACTGTGCATTTACATTATTTTATCTTGACAGAAAATTGACCATGAGCTGAAATTCCCTCTCTCTTAGCTGATAATTATTCTCTTCTATTTTCACAGTACATTATTTTTAATACAAGGAAGATATCGCCTGTCTTTGTCAGTTCAGGCTACTATAAAAGAATACCATAGACTGGGTGGCTTAAATAACAGAAATTTATTTCTCACAATTCTGGAAGGCTGGGAAGTCTAACGCTAAGATGCCAGCAGATCCGGTGTCTGGTGAGATAATTCTTTCTGGTTTGAAGAAGGTGGTGTTCTTATTGTATCCTCACATGGTGGAGAGAGAGCACTCTGCTCCCTTCAGCTTCATAGAATGGCACTAATCCCATCATGGTGGCTCCACCCTTATGATCTAATTTAACCATAATTATTTTCCAAAGGCCCCATGCCCAAATATCATCATATTGGGAGTTAGGATTTCAACACATAAATGAGAGTAGGGCACAAATTTTCAGTTCACAGCAGATATGAGATTTATGCATACAGATCAAAAGATAGCATGTAGTTAGGGTGACCACTAATCAATTGTTTATACTGTGACACTTTTGATAGTGCAAGGGCAGGCATAATTATACCAGAATTGTGTTGACCCCTAGAGAAGCCCACGTAAGTATCCATGGTGTTTAAAAGTTCAGCACCTCTTACCCCCAAAGATTCCTACATGCTTCTAAAAATATTTTATTATGCAACCAGCATATCTACTTATTCATCTATTCATACTGATATGGCTTTTCAAAGAATGTTTAAAGTTAACTTGTCTAATGACTCAATCAATGTGAAATCAAATTTTCACCATATACTATTACCCATAATAGGCAATACAAAGTGCTACAGAGTTTTACAATTTTCTGGTCTGACAGGCTATTAATGAGTACATTTTAAAATAAATTTTCAGATTCCTTTACTTGCCTGGAATTCTATTTCAGTAAATTATTTATTTAGGGGCCAATGATATCTTATTCTTAAAAAACCTAATTCCTTTTTTCCTCAAAGCATAATGCAGACACAACCAAAAACTCCCACATGGTTGTACAAATAAAAAAGAATAATGTTTCATTCATTTTCTAGATATCTTTTTTAATAAATCATAAGCTAAAAGAAATGAGGCTAATTTGTTGAAAATTAAGTTCTCCGTATCTTAGTTTCTTCTTCTTTAAAAACTGTTAATAGTGACATTATCTGTAAGGATATGAGAATAATAACCAAAACCTCCCTATTAAAGTAGTTGTGAAGATTTGTAAGAATAGTGCCCAATGAATGTTGCTGAAAAACGTTGCATTTGTTGTGTTCCAGATCAGTCCTTCTATTCTATACTTGAATTTCCATACAATAGAGAATAAGACAAATAATTCACTGATAAGATTTTGTTATTTATAGAGGCCAGGCTGGAAAACTTAACTTACATCTTTAGACAATGGGGCTTTCTGATTACATCTTCCAGGCATCACTGGAACTGTAAGACTTATGGCATCTAAGAGCAGCAGTAAACGCATTCTCTATGGGCACGCTTGCTCCTAAGAAGTAGGGAAGAGTAATACCAGGGCTATAGTATCAGGTGGGATTGGTTTATTCCTGGCTCAAACAACATTTCTACAGTTCGTCAGTTTTAGGGATGAGGTCCATATGTATCTCACTTTAGGACTTAAGCTGATGGAGTACCCAATATCTAGAACCCTGCAGGTAGCTGTGGCAATGGTGAAGGAAGCTTGGTGAAACACACAAAGCCAGAAGTGACACACACCAGTCCTTCTCACATTGCATTGACAAAAACAAGCCTTATGTTCAAACAAACTGAAGTAGGCAGGGAGGTTTGATTCTATCCTGTGCAGAGAATGAAGGACAAGCAGCATATTTGTGAACATCCCCAATAGTTCTCCCTTCTTACCACTAAATATTTGCTTCACTCTCCTTCTTACACAAAGTAGACTCACCACTTTCTCAAGGAAGACCACCCCAAGTTCCATCAAGTCAAAGCATCAAGTCAAGGTCTAGGATCTTTGGGTGAACTTGTAGTCAATGCATCAAGAGGTAATGGGGAAAATATGGATATCAGGAACATATATAATTCTTCTTGTTCTAAACACCTACGAAGTACAAAAACAAGTGATTTTTTTTTTACATCCTCACCCTGCCACAACCACTACAGTCACATATGGAGTATACCATAGTGGAAGGCAAACAGGACAACTTCAGCATTCTCATTTAAAAAGGGGTGGGTTGGAGGACAGGAGACATCGTATAGTTACTAGTTCGTAGCAATTCTAAATCCCACTGAGCAGACGTTGGATGGGCCCTATCTCTGGCAAAGGTAACATTCCTTGACTAGTTCTCACTTCTCATTCCTGGAAAATGCTCTATAGTCAAATAATTTCTATGGCAACTGGCTCTGACTTTTGGAAAAGTCCTCTTTATTACTTTTCTTGACCACATCTAATGAGGATATTAGAGGACATA
Organism: Nomascus leucogenys; assembly: GCF_006542625.1. NCBI lineage: Eukaryota > Metazoa > Chordata > Mammalia > Primates > Hylobatidae > Nomascus > Nomascus leucogenys. Next base: position 39,231,862 of record NC_044388.1, on the reverse strand, counting down.
TCCTCTTGGAAGGCAGAGCAGCTTTTTAGCTTGCTTCCTGCTCATGAAGGTTAGCACTTCAAGAGTAATTTTTTTTAGGTCTCAAATAATGTTTTTAGTATTGTTTTGTATCTTCCCAGACAGTACAATTCAGAAGAATGACTTCTATTTGATTCTAGTAGGATCCAGATACCAATAACCAAGACTACCTTTCTTTTAGAGGCATGCCTCGTTCTCTGGACTTACTAAATACTTTGAGCTTATGTGGTGAGAACTATACTTTTAGCTTTAATTCCCTGAGCCATATTGTAAAACTCAGGGGAATTGCTAGGCATGACATTAACCTATTTTTTTCAGGTTTTAACAATGGTTGTGATAAGTAAAATCTCTGATTTCATCCTCACCAGCAAGGCTGAGTTCTATCACCCTTTAAGTTTTTGTCACTCAAGGAATGTCTCAATTTTTTATTTTGCCTTTTCAATCAGCCTTATAACCCTTCAAGTTTCTTCTCAATTTTCATTCTCTTTTTGCAAATTCATAAGGCTCTTCTGTGATTATGGAATCTTTTCAAATGGAGCAAACAGCACCAATTTATGGTACTATATTCTTTTTTTCTAAACTCTTCACTACGACCAATAAGTTCATTGGATATATTATCTGCCTGTTGAGTTATTACAGGTGATGCTTTCTATCAAATATCATGTCATTGAAAAACATGGTTCACAATATTTCCAGGCTTTAATATTATTTCCCTCATTCTCTGTTCCCCAGCCTTTAAGGCAATATCACATAGTTTAGATTTTTTGTTATGAGGTCACTCCATTTCTACGAGCTAATTTCTGCATTGATGAAAATAGGCTACCTAACAATATGGGTAGCAAGTCTTTCCACTCACAGAGATTCATACTACGTGTCCATCAAGGGTTGGTTGGGAGCTCTATTCAACATCAACACCATCCTACTTAATAGTTCAGGCTGCTGATCCTTATGGTAAGAGGAAGAAATAACTGGTCTGACTTCATTTGGGTGGAGAAATGTAACCCTATCATGTGTCTGACAAAAGAAAACAGCCTAATGTTTTCATAGCCTCTTGTGTCCAGGTTCTTTTCCCAACTAATTAAAGGGATTATGTCTCTCCTCTGTTGAAAAGAATGAGTGAAGGAAGAGAGGTGTGGAGAGCTATGCTAATAGAGAGCCTTCCACATGAAAGGACACTCCAGTCCCGGGAAAGAAGATTCTTGGCTGGGCACAGTGGCTCACACCTGTAATCTCTGCACTTTAGGAGGCCAAGGCGGGTGGATAGCCTAAGACCAGGAGATCGAGACCAGCCTGACCAACATGGTGAAACCCCGTCTCTACTAAAAATACAAAAATTGGCTGTGCGTGGTAGCGGGCACCTATAATCCCAGCTACTTGGGAGGCTGAGGCAGGAGAATTGCTTGAACCCAGGAGGCAGAGGTTGCAGTGAGCCTAGATGGCTCCACTGCACTCCAGCCTAGGTGACAGAGTGAGACTCCACCTCGGAGAAAAAAAAAAAAAAGTAAGATTTTTCCCCAAACAATTCAACTATTTGTTCTTTTAACACATTAATCTTAACCATTAACCTCATGGCTGACTCAAGTCGTGGCCATTCCTCTCTCCAAGATCAGTGTTTTGTTGCTGTTTTGTTAACGTTTATTTTAAATTTGGGGCAGATGTGCAGGTTTCTTATGTAAGTAAGTTGCAAGTCATGAAGGTTTAGTGTGCAGATTGTCACTGAGGTAATAAGCTTAGTACCTGATAAGTAGTTTTTTGATCCTGACCCTCCTCCCATCCTCCACCTGATGTCTGCTGATCCCATCTTTGTGTCCATGTGTACCGAGTGTTTAGCTCCTACTTATAAGTGAGAATATGCAGTATTTATTTTTCTGTTCCTACATTTGTTCACTTAGGATAATGGCCTCCAGCTTCATCTATGTTGCTGCAGAGGACACGATCTTGGTTTTCTTTGTGGCTGCATAGTATTCTATGGTATATATGTACCACATTTTCTGTATCCAATTTACTGTTGATGGGCATTTAGGTTGATTCTATGTCTTTGCTATTGTGAATAGTGATGAACATATGTGTGCATGTGTCTTTATGGTAAAACGACTTAAAGGTATATACCCAATATTGGGATTGCTGGGTCAAATGGTAGTTCTCTTTTAAGTTGAGAAATTCATCACACTGCTTTCCACAATGGCTGGACTAATTTACACTCCACCAGCAGTGTATAAGTAAGTATTCCTTTTTTTCCTCAACCCTGCCAGCATCTGTTACTTTTTTACATGTTATTAAGAGCCATTCTGACTCTTGTGAGATGGTGTCTCCCTGTGGCTTCAATTTGTATTTTTCTAATGCTTAGTAATGTTGAGCTTATTTTTATTTGCTTCTTGGTCACGTGTATGTCTTATTTTGACAAGTGTCTGTTCATGTTTTTTGCCCACTTTTAAATGGAGGTGTTTATTTTTTGTTTGTTAATTTGTTTAAGTTCCTTAAAGACTCTGGATATTAGACCTTTGTCAGATGCATAGTTTGCAAGTATTTTTTCTCTCGTTTTGTAGGTTGTCTGTTTACTCTGTTGACAGTTTCTTTTGCTGTACAGAACCTGTCCTTCTTTGTCTTTTTTGAGAAGATCAGTGTTTTATCAGGAGACAAGTGCTCCCAGTTTCATAAAACTACCCTGCAACATAAAGCAAGTACAAATCTTTTAAGTGTTCTCCTGGGGCTGTTGATATGCAGGGTAGATTTTTCCCTTAAGCTCCTAAGTAGTTCACAAAAATCAATTATTAAATTAACAACAGACCCACAGCTGAAAACTTGATCTCTATTTTATTTGATATTCCCAAATTATGTCAAATTTTATTGACCAATGAAGCCCATCAGAGATGAGATAGTTATTTTAGGTGTCTTCCTTTTTTCATTCAGCATATTCAAATTTTAATTCCTCCTTTGAGCACCAGAGCTTTGTTAATCCAGTGACATATTGAGGGTGGACACTGTATGGTAACAGATTTAAATATTGCTAGCGAATAGCCATGCTGTTAGTTTAAATTCTATGTACTTAACTTACAGAGATCATTCTTGAGACCACGTGAACAAGCCATTTTAATCCACGTGAACTGCCCACAATATGCATTTCTCTAAAATGCAGAAAGCAACTTGGGACATAGTGTCTAGGACCATGTGCCTAGGCCTGGCATTAAAATTCACAAAAGCAGAGGGAAGCATATAGTTAACTTCCATTCATCAATTTCCTTGCATCCACAAGTATAAACTTTTTTAAAAATCTAGTTGGATCAATTCCTGCCCTTATGCTGATACTGTTCCTGTTTATTTGAAAAAAAAAAACAAAAAACAACACCTTGTTATTTCACTTACAAACACTCCAGTTGGCATTAACAATTTAAAGCAAGAACCTCACCAGTATTCTGTAGACGTCAGCTGCTTTGCAGTTTAAAAGCATCAAACATTGCTTTTCCTCCAAAGCTAAAAAAGACCAGTAAAACTCTCTTTTCTGTCTAATCGAAAACCTGAGCCGGCTTATAAGGGCTCTGTGAGCAGCAGAGATGAGCAGAGACCCCACTTCCCACAAAACCTTGCTGTAGCCCCCAGGTGGCCTGCACATGCAAATGGCCCAGCCTTTGCTGATACAGTCAGGGCCAGCTGGTGTTTGGATAATGCTCTTAAGGCCTGAAGCCAGCATTTTGGCTAAGGTCTGGACTCTGAAATCTTTGCTAGAGCACAGTCCCCTTGCTGAAGCTTGCTCACTGTTTTGTATGGCCCAAATCTTTGCTAAGACCATCAGCCTTCTGAGGTCTGCGCCACTGCTGAGGCCTTTGTTCAAGAAGAGCAAGGCCTGCACGTCATCAACTGAATACTCAATTTGTTTTAATGAAGCATCTCTAAAGTTCAACTTCCCCGCTCAAGGCACATAAGAAGCCTCAATTACTTCTCCTATGTTCTGGCCTTCCACACTTTATTCATTGTCTCTTTTTCAAACTCATTAATTCATGCAGCAGATGTTGGGGTGTTTTGATAGTCTCAGTAAATAGCATCTCTCTTGTCTGCCTAAGTTCTGAACTAACTTGGAAGTAAAACAAATGGAGTGAGAATAGGGGGGCTGGGGGAAGGATAAAATCCTGCCTTTACTGAATAAGCTGATATTGAAGAATGTTGTACACACACACACACACACACAGCCAACAGTGCTCCCTGAAACTAGACAGAAATATCCAGTCTCAGGCTCTCAGACATCTCCCCACCTAGAGGCAGGTCCCTATAAAATAGACAATATGAAGGAGCAAAAGATAATGCATAATCTATGTGAGCAAAGCTGCTTCCAAGAATAAGGAATTAGCAAGAAGCTGGGCTACTTAGGCCTCATCTATCTTTCCAAACACAATAATCTGATTAAGCTACTGCTCTTGAAAAAAAGTATATGAAGAACCAAGAGTGTTATAATAATGAAGCTCCCTTCACATAGAAGAAAATTTTAGACAGGAGAAGGAGCTCATACCACTGTAATGGTTTTATTTGCATGTGTGTATCATGCCTGACTGTGGACAAGCTGACGTGAACATCAGTGAAAATTCCCAGGTTTTGCCACATAGACACAAGCAAAATAAGGTTTCTCAATGAGCAGCAAAGATAAGGAAAAGGAGATTGAACAACTTTGGTACAGCAGGAATTTTCCAGCCCTGTTACCAGGACATTAGGCCTGGGGGATGTGGCTGACCTCGTGGCAAACTTATTGTCTTACTTACTAGAAATTGTGTTTGGGCATTGAGACAGCTCTTCTGCACAGGGGAAGATAAAACTCAAGATGCTTTCTGAAGGGGTGGGTTGCCCCTCCACACCTGTGGGTGTTTCTCATTAGGTGGAACGAGAGACTTAGAAAATAAAAAGACACAGAGACAAAGTATAGAGAAAGAAATAAGGGGGCCCAGGGGACCAGCGTTCAGCATATGGAGGATCCTGCCGGCCTCTGAGTTCCCTTAGTATTTATTGATCATTCTTGGGTGTTTCTCTGAGAGGGGGATATGGCAAGGTCATAGGATAATAGTGGAGAGAAGTTCAGCAGATAAACACGTGAACAAAGGTCTCTGCATCATAGACAAGGTAAAGAATTAAGTGCTGTGCTTTAGATATGCATACACATAAACATCTCAATACCTTACAGAGGAGTATTGCTGCCCGCATGTCCCACCTCCAGTCCTAAGACGGTTTTCCCCTATCTTGGTAGATGGAACGTACAATCGGGTTTTATACGGAGACATTCCACTGCCCAGGGATGGGCAGGAGACAGATGCCTTCCTCTTGTCTCAACTGCAAAGAGGCGTTCCTTCCTCTTGTACTAATCCTCCTCAACACAGACCCTTTACGGGTGTCGGGATGGGGGACGGTCAGGGTCAGGTCTTTCCCTTCCCACGAGGCCATATTTCAGACTATCACATGGGGAGAAACCTTGGACAATACCTGGCTTTTCTAGGCAGAGGTCCCTGCGGCCTTCCGCAGTGTTTGTGTCCCTGGGTACCTGAGATTAGGGAGTGGTGATGACTCTTAACGAGTATGCTGCCTTCAAGCATCTGTTTAACAAAGCACATCTTGCACAGCCCTTAATCCATTTAACCCTGAGTTGACACAGCACATGTTTCAGAGAGCACGGGGTTGGGGGTAAGGTTATAGATTAACAGCATCTCAAGGCAGAAGAATTTCTCTTAGTACAGAACAAAATGGAGTCTCCTATGTCTACTTCTTTCTACACAGACACAGTAACAATCTGATCTGGCTTTCTTTTCCCCATACTTTCTTGGAGGGCTTCTCAGGTGTGGCAGATTCCTGAAGTTGCTGACTATTTTCATGGTTCCACCTGGAATAAGTGTTCATAAAGAATAAAAGGTGTCACCTGAGAAACAGGCTTGTATTAGGTATATTCTTTGCCTATGCTGTTTTCATATCTTTTTTTCTATTGTGGCAAAATATATATAAAACTTACCATTTTAACCATGGCTAAGTGTCCGATTCAGTGGCACTAAATATTTTCGCAGTGTTATGTAGTCATCACTAGTATCTATTTCCAGAACCCGTGACTTTCTTCATGTTTAATAATCCTGTGCATTAAACTGAGCGAAGTCTATTATTTTCAGGTCCAGTATCTTCAGACCCAATCTCAGTGCTCTTGGATTTGGGAGTAAGAAATCAGCATCATGATCATCATCATACTCATTGTCACCCAAGGTCATCCCATAAATGACAGAACTGGGTTTAGCATGGAGACCTTATGATTCTTAATCTCCTGTCTCTCCACAGCTCCTTTCTTACTATGGTGATTGTTATGTTGCTTGCAACAGATGCTTTAAATTCAATTGTGAGGGAAGTAGTTCGAAGGTCTGACCAATTGCTTTAGTACCTGAAGCACTTTTTAAGTAAATATTCTTTTATGAGAAGAATATTGAGGAAGGAAGGAAAGACAAAAGGGACTTAAATCATTAGTCTCCTGGTTTTTATCTAAGGAAGTAATACATTTAAATAGTGAATACTAAAGAAAATGACATTCCAGGAAGAAATACTAGGCAATTTTCATGTAAAGACAGAATATTTTGTAAAATATTCTGTGTGTAATAACAGAATATTTTATCCACTGCTTCTTGGTGTCTTTCTGTGAGCATGTTGCTATCAAATCCAGATGTGTGTATTTGCACCTGGGCATCAGTGCTGAGAATAACTTCACTATATTTAGTTCAGCAGAGCAGGCATGCCTTCCAACTCTTCCACGGGTTTCATGGCTCTACTTCTGTTTTTATTGCTTCTAGTATCTTTTCTCATTCCCTTCCACCTAAACTCTAGGATTTCATGATAGCCTGAAAAAGGAGATAAAGACTCATACAGTCTGTAAACCTACTGTAAAAAAAAAAATGAAAAATGAAAAATTGTATTTCAATATTTCAGACAAATCAATGAGTTTAATGCAAATATGAACACTTTATTCTGCATCACTTTAAAAGATTCATTTTATTTTTAAAAAATCACAAATAGCTGAGCACAGTGGCTCATATCTGTAATCCCAGCACTTCGGGAGGCCAAGGCAGGCGAATTACTTGAGGTCAGGAGTTCAAGACCAGCCTGGCCAACATGGTGAAACCCCGTCTCTACTAAAAATACAAAAATTAGCCAGGTATGATGATGGGCACCTGTAATCCTGGCTACTCTGGAAGTTGAGGCATGAGAATCTCTTGAACCCGGGAGGCGGAGGCTGCAGTTAGCCGAGATGGCACCACTGCACTCCAGCCTACGTGACAGAGCGAGATTCCATCTCAGAAAAAAAAAAAAAATTACAAATAGAAAAGTTTACCCTTTTTGGCATAGAGTTCCATGAGTTCTTACACACTTGTAACCACCACCACTGATAGAATGGCCAGCATTGCAAACACTTCAAGAAGACTTCATACTGCTCCTCTGCATCAGATCCCCCCCCCAGCTCTTCACCCTAACTACTGACTTCCTCTTTCTTTCTATATTTTGCCTTTTCCTGAAGGAATGTGACTTACTTTCCATAAAAATAACAGGGAGTTTTAAATTAGTAAAATTTTTATTAAATTAGTAAAATTTTTATTTTATTTTGCTTCACTAAAAGAGTGACATTGTTCACCAAATGTCACCAAAAAAACTATAAAATATTTGACTCAATAATGAATAGGTGATATTTTGGTCAGATACAAAATCTAGTTTTCTGTGTTTATTCCATGTATACTAAGTAAAAAAAGAAACCCACAACATAATTAAAGATATTGGAATGGATACAAGCTTTTTGAGTCACTGACAGTTAATTTTGAATATTTGCTTTGAAATAGGCCTTGAAATTTGAAGTAATTTTTTTCATGAAGTCTAATCTCAGGATCCTGTCAGATGACAATACCATAAGCATTTGCTTTCAAAAGGAGAATTTTGAATGTTTCAATTTGGGAAGAAACTGTAGAGAGAGATTTCTACTATATCATGGGCATATTTTTTTTCCTTAATAACTAAATAAAAACATCAAAAAACTTAACTCAATTATTTCCACAATAATTAATTCAGTCTTATTAAATCCCTATATTGCCTTAAAGTTAAAAACTTGCTTTCTTTTGCCTGTAAAGTGACTGATCCATAATTTAAAATCTGAATATATTATCACTTGACCACGCCACCTGAAATAAAACTACTGAGCTATCAAAATTAATAATAAATATTTGAAATCTCTAAATTTTTCAGTTTACATGTAACCAACATTCCCTAAATGGTCAGTATAGCAAAACTGTGGAATGTTTCTTCAAACAACATGATAAAACTACTAATTCTTAATAGCTAAAACTCAATCTAATCCCAATGCTTAGTGTTCGTGCCCATGCTGAATAGACATCAGGAAGTAGTATCATCAACCACCACATTTCTTTGTGAGTAAAGCAGCATTTATTCCCTAGCAGACCGTATCACACAGAGCAGGTACATACCTACACAGTCTCTGCTCAGCCTAATGAAATGGTAGGAGCCTACATCATGGTTTACAAAATAATGAGAAAGTAAACCAAAACTATTTTCCCTTATAGTTTGTACTATCAATGATAAAAAGGACATAGTTGTTGAGCATCTCTTTTATAGGTGTATCACTTAAGGCATCATACTGATTCATCTTTTGTACTTTAATTTATCTAAATATAAGGTCAACTGTCTGCTCTGTTGGCAGAAATTCACAAACCAGTAATTGGATTTCTATACTATATGACATTGCTATTATGTAATATCCATTATTGTCACTTGAAATGGAATTTTAGGGATAAGGTGCAGAGCATGATGTTTGTTAATAACTTTCAGGTGATATTACAATCTTCTCTGTTTCAATGTGAGTTAAATCTCATTGTAGTTACAAAGAGAGCAATTTTGAATGATGCTTCGGGGCCATAATTTTTACTTGAAAGCACTGTTTTTCACTTGTTAAAGAGAAACTAATTTGGATTACTAGAGTTGTTACTTTGATTTGTTTGAAAATAACACAAAAGACTCAGTAAATTCTATGCTACCATTTGACAAAATTTCTTAATAGTGAACACACCAGTCTGAATTTTAAAATATGTTTTTATACTTTCAATTTTACCTCTTTTTTCCAATTACATATCATACTCAGAGACTCATTTATCTCAGTATGTAAAAAATTATGTACATAAAAACCCTGTGTATATAAAACCCTTAGTACATAAAACCTTGTGTTTGCACTGGAATTTTCTTCAATATTCATTCTAATGTTATTTTTGAAGCTGTAATGTTTTCATTAAAATTACTACTTTACTACCTCTGTATTTCCACAATCCATTGATTTATTTGTATGAATTGAGGATATAAGAAATACAAAAGTAGCAAATAAGAGATCTTTTGCAAATATACATAGCACACACATTATATGGAATTACTATGGAGGAAGAAAATTTTGTGGACTGTTAGCTGAGCGTTCCTGCCTTCTATTATTGTATAACAAATTACCCCTGATAAAATGAAACAACCTCTTAATTTTATTTCACAATTTTGTGGGTCAGGAATCAAGAAGGGATGCCGGACACAGTGGCTTATGTTTGTAATCCCAGCACTTTGGGAGGCCGAGGTGGGCGGATCACTTGAGGTCAGGAGTTCAAGACCAGTCTGGCCAACATGGAGAATCCCCATCTCCACTAAAAATACAAAAATTAGCCAGATGTGGTGGCACCTGCCTGTAGTCCCAGCTACTTGAGAATCACTCTCCTGAGGCAGGAGAATCACTTGAACCAGGAGGCAGAGGTTGCAGTGAGCCAAGATGGCGCCACTGCACTCCAGTCTGGGCAACAGAGTGAGACTCCACCTCAAAAAATAAAATAAATAAAATGAAATCAAATAAAAGAAGGGTTGGAGAACCTTTCAGTTCTACACGATGTTGACAGAGGTACCTGACTATTCAGCTGGCAGAATATGAGCTTGATCTGGAAGGTCCAAGACAACTTGACACTCATGGCTGGGTTTTTGTTAAGGATAGCCGTCAGGCTGGGCTCAGCCAGAACTGTCTATCAGAGAGTTTATAAATGGCCTCTACAGACAGCAGTCTTAGGGACATCATAGTGTCACATGGTGGATGGCTCAGGACTTCCAGAGAAAGCATTTTTAGACATAGGAAGTGGAAGCTGATGGTCTCTTAAGGCCTAGACCCAGAAGCTAGCTCCATATTCTGTTGGTCGAAGTATTCACTAAGGCCAGTCCTGGTTGGAGAGAAGAGGAATTAGAGTCCACTTCTCAATGAGAAGGGTAACAAAGAATTTGTGGTTGCCTTTAATCTACCACACCAAGGCTACGTGATGGACACAATCCAGCTGTACATGAGCAATTTTCCATAATGACAATTATTACGAACACTGCAAGTCTCTCCTGTAATGCTCATAGCTAATTGTGCATTTCATGTGTGTATGATGCATGTAGCTAAGTTATTTAAGTTCATTTTCTTCTAAAACTAAAAAACTTTGTGTGGTTGGATAAAACACCAGGGACCAGGATACATTTCTTGTAGCACTTAGATAAAAATGTTTAACATGCCCCTAGGAGTATTGAATTTTTTCATGACACATTTGTGGTCTCTAACACTAAGAGAAATGGTATAGTAAGTCATTTACCTAGGTTGTCAACCTATGACATGTGAATTACAAACAATATAAAATTATCTTTATCTTGTATGATGTTCAGCAGTTTGCAAGGTACTTTTATTTATGTTATTGTATTTGCATTTTACAATAGCCTTGTGAAATAGGAGGACTGTAATTATCATTTTCTTTCAATAGATTGATGCTTGACAGTTCAGAAGGAATAAACAATTTCCACAAACTCACAGTAGAGGCAAAGTTAACTTTCCTTAGTATTCATTTAGTATTAATTCATTCAAAATTTATTGAACATCAACTATGTGCTAGGCCTTATACAAACAACTGCAAATATGGCACAAGAAAAAGGATTCTAAGTTCCCTGCCCTCCGATAGCTTGTTGTCTAGGATGATGCTGTTTTTCTTCAAATTTAATTCATGTTTTAATATCACAATTTTTGTCACATCTGGATACCACCTACACTACTAATGTAATATTTTTAATCAACTCACAAAGGTTCAATACTTAAATGAACTTAGCCTTACCTTATAGAATATTCCTTTTAAACAAAGGTCTATTTATTATTTATTACAATAATGAACTCTTCAGATACGTGTGTGTGCATATCTAGATATATATACTTACATATACACATACACATGCACACACACACACACACACACAAACACACCCCACCACCACCACCAAAAAACAATCATTTCCTATAACACCAGAAGTATACATATAACACCCTGGAAAATGCCAGGCTGGTGGTTTTTATGCTTTTAATATAGCATTATTACCTAGGTCTTAAATAGCACATATGTATAGAAGACAATGAAATGCTGCTCTATTTTAGAGATCTTTCAACTCTATGACCAAAAGCCAGCACAATAATACATTTGGAAATATGCTCCCCCAAATTTACTTTTCAGAACTGTTTCTGAACGGTTTTATTCTGAGTAGTTGCACAATATCTACCATTTATCTGAATGGTAAACTCAAGCTACTGCCTACCTATGGCTACTCTAAATGATAGAATCAACCAGTCACTGGCATCTTTATAGTCCCTGAAGTGAAAACCTGTGAATATTCTTTTAGTTTTATTTACTAATAAGAGAGTGAGACTGCAAGGAAAAAAATACTGTTGCTGTTTGCTATTTTATATTTTTTGTTTAGCCTTTATTACTCACATTTATCTATCTACATGTGATACAGATGTTCATATTGCATCACGTGTAATCAAAATACAGCTTATAATCATTTCCCTTAGGTACTATTGCACAGAAATAAATTTTACTTACGTATTTTATTCAAGGGTACTCTTACAACAGGGTATGTTGCATGCATATAGAATGTAAACAAAAATTTTAGCAACACTGATCTCTGAATCCTCTGACTCCTCCTCTCTCCCTCTTCCTCTTCCTCTTCTTCCTACTTTCTCTTCTTCAAGTGTATTTAACTTATATTGACACAGAACTGGATATATATTGCTTCTACTACTAGCAGGGTTAACTTGAGCCAGTTTGAACTCCAGAGTCCTTTTTAATAATGATGCAGAATCCACTAGGTTTATGGGCTACTTGAAAAAAATGTATTTAATTGTCTGGTACTAACAAATGTTATTTCTTCCCTTCTTTTATTTTGCATTAAATTTTTCTCTGAGTAAAATATCTAATTAAATTAATTTACACTGAGGTGTGAATGACCAATTAGATTTAACAGGGAACCTATTTGAAATATATGTATGTCAACCTATAATTAATTTATCTCTAAATTAAAAGGTTATTCCTTAAGGTATGTAATTTCAGGCATAGGGGGAAAATGATGAGAAAATAATAGTTTTGCAAGGAAAGATTTGTATGTTTCATAAATCACATCTTATAGACCAGAATCTATTTACTTACATTTATTAGAGAATCAGAGCTGTCTTGGAATATTTATACTAGGGTTGCAGCAAACCCTGGACTACTCAGAAAAGACATAGGCATTGTTTGGGGTTCATGAATCAGCAGGAATGAATAGGCAGAGGCTGCACCAACTTTCCCTGGCCTGCCCCACAGAGTCTTCTTGGAATTGAACCTTGGGTGAGTAGAATGAGGAGTATCCAGCATCACCTTGCTCAATCAGAATGATGCTTTGCATTAGCCTGGCTCCATCTTACAGGATTTCTCAGTTGCTTATTTCTTTGTACTTAATCATTGGCTTATTTATGATTATTAAAGCCTAACATTTAAAAAAATGGGATGCTCTGGGTAGCAATCTCTTTGTGGTACTCCCTCATGAATTTATGGAAGGAAATTTAGATATGGGAATAACTCTTCACAGCTACCTAATTCCAGGAACATCTTGCCTATTGTATCTAAACTTAGAGTTACCATTGAATGATCCAACTCAAATATGTTGCCTACAAGTCTAGCTGAAGTGTTAATTACTAATTACCTTGATTCGAATAACAGTTTCCCTGTAAATCCTTATGCTGCTTTGCTTATGACCATCTATGTATTTTCTTTAAAGTATTTTATTAGTATCATGTATTAATTTTTTGCCTGGTAGTGTGTAAGCACACTGAGGTCAGGGAGTGTCTTTCTCATTATTATGTTTCCAAAATGTAAATGTTAATAAATCCTTGAAATAAAGAATACCAAAACTAAATTAACTCCATGCTTTTACGTAATGCAGTAGTTGATGGAGTTGCTTAAAAGTATATGTAGAGTGTCCCAGGCCAGCAGGAGCTAAGAGTGATCTAAGAACCCAAAGCAATGCTGAAACCACTTTTATGAAACTTATGACAGTGGGGGAAATCTAACATAACTGACTCAGTCTTACTTCTAACCTTGCAAGATAACTGTCTGCTCACTCTTAGTTAACTATTGGAGGAATTTCATTTGTAGTTTAAGTCTAAAACAAAGATGATAACGGTCCTTTCCAAACACTAACCTTCTCCTTGCTCAGGGGCTGAAACCACCTTTGTAAAACAAATGAAGGACCACAAGGTTAGAATTGGGATAGGTAGGAGCCTGAATTCTGCTAAGCTGTAGGCATAGCGGAAACTCTAACCAGCCATTGTTTCTTCTGTTGACATAAACTCTTAAGAAGTCATTGTTTTATAACTTGCTTTTTTAAAACTACTTGCTACTCAGGAGTCTCACAGCCAATAGTCACAAGATTAACTTCCTCAGTTGCCCCTATAGATAACATCACTACTATAAATACTTGAAGACTAGTGTTTGAGACATTTTTCAGACCTTGCATTCTATACAGACCAACTAACATCTTGTAGTTGTAATCCCCACCCAGTAACTGGCTCAGCACAATAAGACAGTGTCAACCCCCTATGGTTTCATCCCAGACCCACCTCATCAGCAATCCGCATTCCCTAGTCCTCTGACTGCCAAGCTATCCTTGAAAACCCCAGTCCCCAAATTCTTGGCGAGGCAGATTTGAGAATTATCTCCTATCCTTCCACTTGGCTGGCCCTGTGATCGTTAAACTCTTCCTTTGCTGCAAACATTCCTGCTGTTCTCAGTGTATTAGCTTTTTCTGGGCAGCAGGCAAGAAGAACCCAATTGGGTGATTACAAAGCCTTCAAGTCCAGGAAAGGAAAGAGATAAAGATCCAACTTGTTCTAGAAAAGCTCACTGCAATCCAATTTGAGCAAAACACAAAACATAGTGCTGAATTCCATAGGCTAAATATTTGTGAATTTGGATCTACAGAGATTATAAGACAGAAAGATGTATCACTCCCTTAGATTCCTAAAGAAAAAGAAAACAAAGTGAGGGAGCAACTCTTTCTCTTGGGGAAGGCTCTGAAATAAATGTTTACCATTTGAAGGATGTCCTCTCCAATCCAATTGAAATATTGAAATGTGCCAAAATGTTTTCAAAACTCTTTCAAATTAGATAGTGTCATTGAGTAGTCACTTTTTAGAAAACGGTTTCCTTTTTTTATAATATAAATAAATGTTTTCTCTTCCTTTTTACCAAGAAATTCTAAACAAAGACTTTTTTTGTATGGTGACTCGCTATTCCAACATGAACTATTCAACCATAAGACCTGGGAAACTGTCTATACATATGTTGGAGGAAGGAATATTGTCACTATCCTGAATTCAAATAGTTTCTAACATCATTGAAGGGCTGGAAATGTTTACTGCCCCTTTCTGCTATGTTATTTTTCTATCTCCCTAGGGAACATCTCTACTCATAACTTATAGAATGTTTGAGAATCTTCAAGGAGGAAAGAAGCTAAATAAATTTGCACTAATATTTCAGAGAAGAAGGGCTGGTTAAGCCAGCATTGAAGCATTCCATATTTATTTCATAACAAATTTGCAAGTCAAACAGAGTTGGCTTTATTTTTTATTTATTTACTTTACCTCAGCCTATTCGGATGCTCAGAAAACCCACTTAGGATTTAGAACTCCATCTGGTTCTTCTAGTTTCCTTCATTGTCATTTGTAATGAAGAGCTTTCAATAATTTTTCAGGAGGACAGCTTTGTTCATTGATTTGTGAAATAGAATGAAACCCAGATCAGTTTATGCATATCTACCCGAGTCTTTAGAGGCTAAAACAACTGCTTATGTCAGAAAAAAAAGAACAATGATAAACAGAGAGAAACAACTTTAACTCTCTTCTCTTTAACAATGGAAGGGGGAAATTTTTCTTGCTATCAGTATCAGTTTACACTCATACAAAAATTCACATTCATATTTACAATTCTGAAATATGTCCATATCCTGTATAAACCATCAGAGGCACTGATTACACTGTTTTGTTCTTGCTTTGATTTACCTTTCAGAATGAAAGATGGGTTTTATCATAATAAATGAAGAGATCCCACCTTTAAACATGGTTAAAAATAAGAACCGAATTCAATATCCTCAAAGGGGCTGGTCGAGCACTTGCAACTTTCTTTCTGAGCGATGTTTTGCAGGTTGACTACATCCTAGGGCTTGCAGCAGAGATCTAAGTAGACAAGCCTCTGAATTGAGAATGAGCACCCTCTGTGGCATTCAGAGGTGACGCTGTTCACAGGGGTTCAGTGACCCTGGAAACTAATTCCTCAGCAGCCAACCTTTCAAAAGGAAGCCTGTAATTAAATAGGTAAAATGGCAATTGGTGGCTTGATTAAAGTGGGAGGATGGTGACAATATTTCTACCTTTGGAAACACAGAAAATTTATCTAATGCTAATTGACCAAGTCTTTGCTCTAAAGCAAGGCACTTGATTCTCTATGTAGGATACTGAGATTTGGTGACTGAGATTCTCTGCCACTCCTATTCCTAGGGGAAGTAGAGAGAGCAGAAAGTGTTTAAAGAGTTTTCTCAATGGCTTTCTCGAAATGTATGAAACATCAATAGAAACAGAAAAAAAGTAACTACCTCTCTCCCCATCTATATCTTCCTCTAAAGTTGCCTGTAATCTTAGTTCAGCAATTCACAATGCTAGCTACACATTGAACTATCCAAAAAATGCTAGACAAATTGTAAAATTCCAGAACCTAAGTTTTATCCCCAGAGTTCTGGTTTCATTTCCTTGAGGTGATCTGAGGCATCAGTGTGTGTGTATTTGCATGCACTCCCACATGCATACACATCCATGAGATTCTCACTTTTTTTTTAAGTTTTCATGTTTTGCAGCCAAGTTTGAGATCCAACGTGTTTAGTTCAAGCCTTCACTACAATTTTATCCACCTCTACATAAAAGCTAGCCTGCGCATCTTGGTTAACAGCACCACCTATGAGTTCCTTGATGTCTATTGTGTGTCTCCCACATGTGTTAGTAAGAAGCTTAGACATTCTTTTCAATAAATGAAAATGTTTTAATAAAATAAATAGCTCCCTAATAATTGATTTATTTTTAGCAAATCAAAAAGTGCCTAGCCCATTTCGGACTTTCTAATGGGAATTCTTCCCCCCAGCCTAGCCCATTTTGGATTTTCTAATGGGAATTCTTACCCCTAAATATATTTCTTACTCAAACCACTGATATTCATGTTTATTACTTGATTTTTTTCTAAAAGTTGAGCAACACAAATGCTGCCAGCAGATCTATTGCTGATATGAATTCTCTGCAAGCAGAAACCCATCTAATCATCACTCCAGCAACTCTAAGGGCCTTTACTAACTTGGCAAAGTGATTTTATGCATTGCAGAGGGCAGGCAGACTAACAAACCAACACAAGTAATCCATGCAAATTCTCAGTTTCACTTGTATGAAGAGCCATCCTGTTAGCACTCTCATTTCTTCAGAGACAATGGGTTTAAGACTCTTTCCATAAGAACAGTCCAAGCTTCCAGAGTAGATGCCATGCTATATGAACTTTATTATAAAATAATGACAGGCTCTTTTCCTGATAGCCGGCTCAAGAAGCCATGAGTAGCAAAGTCTCTCACGACACCCTGTAGGAGGCGGTGCGGGAAGTCCTGCACAGGAACCAGCACAAACGCCACAAGTTCCTGGATACGGTGGAGTTGCAGATCAGCTTGAATTATGACCCCCAGAAGGACAAGCGCTTCTCGGGCACAGTCAGACTTAAGTCCACTCCCCACCCCAAGTTCTCCGTGTGTGTCCTGGGGAAGCAGCTGCACTGTGACGAGGCCAAGGCCATGGAAATTCCCCATATGGATATCGAGGCACTGAAAAAACTCAACAGGAATAAGAAACTGGTCAAGAAGCTGGCCAAGAAGTATGATGCAATTTTGGCCTCAGAGTCTCTGATCAAGCAGATCCCAATCCCTGGCCCAGGCCTAAATAAGGCAGGAAAGTTCTCTTCGCTGCTCACACCCAAGGAAAACATGGTGGCCAAAGTGGACAAGGTGAAGTTTACCATAAAGTTCCAAATGAAGAAGGTGTTATATCTGGCTGTGGCTGTTGGTCATGTGAAGATGACAGACAATGAGCTTGTGTATAACATTCACCTGGCTGTCAACTTCCTGGTGTCATTGCTCAAGAAAAACTGGCAGAATGTCCGGGCCTTGTGTATCAAGAGGACAAGCTCCAGCGCCTATATTAAGGTACATTTGAATAAATTCTACTGTTACAAGTCAAAAAATAAAATAAAAAATAAAACAAGACCGGGTACAGCGGCTCATGCCTGTAATCCCAGCACTTTGGGAGGCCGAGGCAGGTGGATCACAAGGTCAGGAGATCGAGACCATCCTGGCCAACATGGTGAAACCCCACCTCTACTAAAAATACAAAAATTAGCTGGGCGTGGTGGCGGGTGCCTGGAGGTAGTCCCACCTATTCGGGAGGCTGAGGCAGGAGAATCACTTGAACCCAGGAGGCAGAGGTTGCAGTGAGCCGAGATTGCACCACTGCACTCCAGCCTGGTGATAGAGTGAGATTCCGTCTCAAAAAATAAATAAATTATAATAATATAGTAATTATTATTATTATTATATTGGCCTTTGGTATTTGTGGTAGAATAAAACCACATGTGTCCCCTGTTCTAATTGAAAATGTCTCATAAGCAATAATCAATGGAGACACAGAAGCAAAAACATTATATTCAAGGAAATGAGGTAACTTCAAACCACAATAGATGGAAATTAAAAGCTGGTAGTCAAGGATAATAAAGGAGTTGGCAGGAGAGCTCATTCCCAAACATGTAAATCTGAAGATAAACAGCAAGTTTTGTTCACAGAATCCCCCAACAGCTGAGAAAGTGGGCAGTGGGAACACTGAAGGGGAAAGACAAGGTGGGACATCAAAAGGGTGAGTCTAGATTAATAGACGACAAGAAAACAGTTAAAAGCCCAGCTTTCAACACCACTTGGAGCAGAAACGCAACACCGTGCACTATCTTCATAGGAGAAATGGGGTCAATTTTCTAGAAAAGATAATAAACCAGAGAGACTTGGAGTTATAGGCAGAAAATCATTAAGGTGAAGTGCTGTTCTGAAGGTAGAATGATTAAGTTAAAGTCTGCCTATTTGATGGTTATTTGGCCTCCAGCTTTCTTTCCTCAATCAACCACAGAAGAGACACAATCTGGTGTAAACTTGCCACACTCTCAGGCAGGAGACTGGAAAATTTATCTCAAGACAAACTAAATCACTAAGTCTTATCAGACCCAAGAATGCTGCATCTAAGCCACCAATTGTGAAAGCTTATCAACAGATCATTTTAGACTACAGAACTACAGTAAGGCTGAGTAATTGAGACAAAGGTATCTTAGATAATTGAGGGTACACTAATGAATAAAATAGGAAAGTTAGTTGTAGGTATATCTGAAGCAGTTAGATACCCCCAACCCCCTTCACCACTATAGTAGGCAGAATCTCAAATGACCCCCAGGATTCCCATCCCTAGCACACATACTCTGTAGAGTCCCTTCCCTCAAGTTTGGGGGAAATGTGTGAATATAATGGTATATCACTCCTTTAATTAAGTACAGCATTAGGTCCTTGTTGCATTGCTATCTTAAAGAAATACCTGAGACTGGGTAATTTATAAAGAAAAGAGGTTTTATTAGCTCATCATTCTGTAGTGTGTACAAGCATGGTGCTGGCATCTGCTCAGCTCCTGAGGAGGCTTTTACTCATGATGGAAGGTGAATCAGGAGCAGGCACGTCACATGGTGAGAGCAGCAGCGAGAGAGAGTGGGGAAGGTTCCACACACTTTAAACAATCAGATCTCATGAGAACTCACTCATTGTGATCCCATGGATCACAGTGGGGTCATGGATCTGCTCCTATGACCCAAACACCTCACACCAGGTCCCACTTCGAACATTGGGGATTAAATTTCAACATGAGGTTTGGGCAGAAACAAATACCCAAACTGTATCAGTCACTTTGTGCGGTAAAAATGATAGGAAGGTCCCTCCTGTGACTACATTATATTTTTTACAACTCCCTCATAGTGGGCTAGAGAGAAATTCCCCTGCTGGCTTTGAAGAAGTAGCTGCTATGTTGTGAGAAGGCCTTGTGGTTAGGATCAGCCAACAACTAGCAAGGAAATGGAACCGCAGCCTATAACCACAAGGCATTTAATTCCACCAACAATGAATGAGCCTGGAAGAAGATCCCAAGCTCCCAGGAAGACAGCCAGAGGACACCTTGATTTTGGCCTTGTGAGAAGCTGAGTGGAAGACTATTATGCCAATTACGCCAAGCCCAGACTTCTGACCTACAGAACTGTGAGATAATGAATAGGTGGACGTTAAACTGCTACCACTGTGAAGCGCATTCACTGGGCGCAGGTTACCGACTTGTCTGAGTCGGTTGAGACGTAACACCCACACACAAAGTTACATGAAGCAGGTTAATTAATTATACACAGGTAGCAAGGGATAATAGAAGCCTAGGACTCATGTTTATCCAGGCTCCTAAATGAATGCCATTTATGGAATGAATGCTTTCCTGAGCTTTCCTAAAGCTCAGGAAAGCTACCTAGGGTGGATGGACTCTCATCTCTATGTGCCTCTCTTGCAGCCAGCCCACCTTGGGCTTTATACCTCAGGGTCACAAGACTGGCTGGGCTGACCCACTTAAGGATGTCCTGTTTCTAGGGGGGAACTGGAACAGAGTCTAGGCTGATCCTGCTAGCTCCTCCTTACATCAAGATGTTCCATTCCCAGTACATGCCACAGTTACATTGAGAACTACAAGTGAGAAAGAGGGAGAAGAGTTGGGTCTCTCCAAGGCTACCCAGAAAACTATTTCCCAATGATTGTTTTAATTTGTTACTCAGCCATGAAAAACTATACACCAACCAAAGGAAGACCTTTAAGAGAGGTTGAGATACTTACAGGGACCTGTATTTGGAGGCACCAAGATCAGCACAGCGTGGGTGCTTTCTATAGCAGATGGAGTGTATTGTCAGGAACCTGGCAATAAAAAATGGCACACTCAAACTAGATAATTAAGAAGACTTTAATAAAATGGCCCATTAAAATGCATGAACATTGGCCGGGCACGGTGGCTCATGCCTGTAATCCCAGCACTTTGGGAGGCTGGGGCAGGCGGATAACGAGGTCAGGATATCGAGACCATCCTGGCTAACACAGTGAAACCCCGTCTCTACTAAAAAAAGAAAAACGCAAAAAATTAGCCGGTTGTGGTGGCGGGTGCCTGTAGTCCCAGCTACTCGGGAGGCTGAGGCAGGAGAATGGCGTGAACCCGGGAGGCGGAACTTGCAGTGAGCCGAGATCGCACCACTGCACTCCAGCCTGGGGGACAGAGAGAGACTCCGTCTCAAAAATAAAAAAATTAAAAATTAAAAAAATTTTTAAAAATGCATGAACATTACAGAAATAAACAAAGATAGGGTAGTATTCCAGGATCAGCAATGGCAAGAGCCATTAACACTTCTAGGACTGAAGGGGCAAAGGATATGGAGTAGATACTAGAACTCAGAGAGTAGCTGTGCCGAAAAAGCTATTATTTGGCAGGAGCTGTGTACTTCAGCAAAGGGTTGCAGCCAACTTAAGATAAAACCATCATCAAAAAAATCTGAGCAACATAAATGCAGATGTCTTCTCCCTTCCTCTAATCTCCTGATAGTGTCTACACTATTAATTCAGCATTAACAAATTTGAATTTTTTTCACTAAAATATTATTTGGGCTATGAATATCCTGGCAAAAACCACCCATATAAGACTAGGTTTTTATCAATTTATAAATGAATAGGTTGATTTTGAAAAAGTTATCTTTTTAAGTATCTCCAAGGAATTTAGAAAATGCAAAATATCTTATAAATTTGGAAGTTGATATAGTAGATTCACTTTAACTCTTTCTACAGGAAACTTTTTCAGAATATGAATCAATAAAATAAGTAAAAAGTGTTTACTTCTGTATCTTATGTAGTAATTATTACTAAGGTAGGAATGAATCCTCTCTTAATAGTCCATACAATCACTTCATTCAATCACTTATATATTTACCAAGAAAACTACAAATCTTATACTTTGTATATATGAAAGACTGTTAAAGTATGAGATATACCCATATTGTAATTTATTTAAGGAAACAAAACTAAATTATGAAAAAATAATCAACTTTGTGATATTGCCCTATGTAAAATTTCTTCTACTTCACAGTCTATATACTACAGCTTCTCTATAAAAAAACTCTCTCAGCTCTTCAAGATCTTACCTACAAATAAAAATATCTCTACATTCATCATTACTTTTTTCCTATTACCTAAAATGAAATTATTATCTGGAAATTTTGCTCTTAATACTCTTTCCCCACTGATACAAGAAGGAATGTATCTTCTTGTAATTCCAGCCCAGCCTTTTGAGAGGCTGATAAAGGAGGATTGCTTGAGCCCAGGAGGTCAAGACCAGCCTGGGAAACATAGTGAGACTCCATCTCTACACAAATTTAAAAATTTAACCAAGCATGGTGGTGCATTCCTGTTGTCCTAGCTACTCAGGAGGCTGAAGTGGGAGGATTTCCTGGGCCTGGGAGATTGAGGCTGCAGTGAGCCATGATGGTACATCTGCACTCCAGCCTGCACAATAAAGTGAGACCCTGTGTCAAAAGGAAAAAAGAAAAAGAATAGCCACCAGGCAGGCTGCAACGCTTTATAAGAAATAAGTCTCTCCTTTATCCAGACTTGCCCCATGCGACCAGGTGCCGGGACAGTAGAAAGGGGACCGTGTCGCCCCGCCCACCCTGAGCCGCTCGGCACCCAGCTCCGCCTCTCTCGAGGAACCGCTGCATGGGACAGAAGCCACTCGCCAGCCTGCCTTGCCCTGCGGCCGGGCAACAAAATCTCGACGCTCACCGTAGCGATTTTCTCCTCAGCCATTTTGGCTCAGCCCACCACTGCACGGCCGGAAGTCGGCCGTTTCCCAGACGACGAGGCAAGCGGAAGTCGTAGGGCTGTGGAGGACTGTGAGGAGCCGGCGAAGGAAGTAAATCGCCGAGTGACCTAAGGAATCGGGGGGGAGAATTAGGGTCTGCTCCACAGAAGGCTTACATCTGAAAGAGTCAGGTAGGGAATAGGCAGCCACTCGCTGCCTTTATCCCGAGAAGCCCCTAACACCCCTCGCCGTGGTCTGTACATGGTCTGTACCTCCGGCCGCGCTGGCTGGATAGGCCAGTCACCTAGGATAGCAGCCTAGTTCTCCCGCCACCTTGCCCTGCCCTGACTCTAATCTGCATTTAATTCAGTCCTCCTTCCGGGACCCTCCGGCGTAGAATTTCATTTTCGCCTTAGGTACAAAATTCCCCGTTTCTTGGCCATCACTATCGAACTGAGGTACTCACCTCATCAGCTTCCCACTCTTGTTTACTCCAGAGTTTGCAAACACGCTCCCGGTGAGCTGCATTTGAACCGCAGTCTTTTGATTGGAAGTATTTAAAAGTTAGGAGATTTCACAAGAAATCGGCCATGGGATAAAGAGACGACAGTCGGCCTTTTCTGCAAGGCAGTGAAATAGATCTGAATAGCGGCTGCGACTGTAGATAAGCATTTCTTCGCCGCCTTTTTACCACAGTCTTCCCTTCCTAACATACTTAAGGCGTTTTCCATTACCTGTCTGGCCCCCGGTGCGGTGAATTAAATGTTTAGTGTTTCTAAACTAGGAAAACGTGTGGGCTTTGGAATCAAACATGAGTTCTGGATTTGACTACTGCATGACCTAAGCCCGTCGTTTCTTTGAGCCTCATTTATTAAAGTGCTGGGAGCTGTGTGATGAACAAAACGGAGGATCCCTGCACCTGAGCACTGACGTTAGCCCCAATTCGTACTTTTAAGTCTCGCCCTTGTAATTTAGACATAAAATCTGCCTCTCCCAATTCATTAACTGGGAAAGCATTTAAGACAAGTTTCTCCAGGCCTTTAAGAGAAGGAGAACCCCACTGACAGAGTTACATAGAAGAAACAAGTACGGTAATCTATCCAAATACAAGGGGAAAGGACAGCAATAGAATAACAGCTCTTCTAAGTATTTCAGTAACACTCTGTCTTTTAATCTTTATAACAATCCCATGATACTGTTGGTCTCCCACATTTTTCAGATAAATACTCTGCCTTTCATTTATTAGAAAAAAAAATTTTCCAGCTTGGCCAGCATGGTGAAACCCCGTCTGTACTAAAAATACAAAAAATTAGTCGGGCATGGTGGTGCCCGCCTGTAATCGCAGCTACTCGGGAGGCTGAGTCAGGAGAATCACTTGAACCCAAGCGACAGAGGTTGCAGTGAGCCGAGATCGCACTTCTGCGCTCCAGCCTGGGCTATAGAGGGAGACTCGTCTACACAGAGTGAGCCAAACAAGAAAATAGAGATGAGAGATGTTCATTGATATATATCATTAGAAGCATGAATGAAATTGCATTCAATTAATATATTTATTTTAGGAAAGATATTTATTTTCCTCCTTTCTTTGCCAAACAACCCTCAAATTTGAACTGGGCACATAGCTAATTGGAATAAAGTCTGTATTAATAGCCTTCTTTGCAGGTGAGAGAGCTTCTCAGGGCAATTGTTGGGAAGGAAAAACATGGAATGGAATACGAAGAGACAGAACTTATTTACACAGACAATGATGTGTACCCGTTAGTGTCTTTCTCCCTTTTCCAGGTGACAAATGTCTTTTATATAAGGTCTCAACAGCAGAGTGATATAGATTTGAACTAAGCCTACTATTGTATTTTAAATAAATTAGTAGGAGTAAAGGGAAGAAATAAATAATTAATTAACATAAGCCATAGCTGTAAAGGTCCTCATTTCCCGAGCCAGTCACAAGGTCTAAGTTAATAGTCACAGCTACTTTTTCTCACTACCCATTTTATCCTATCTAGGCCAGACGCTTGCAGAGAGTAAAGAGAACATTACCAGAAATTAAGCACAGAGCTCACTCATCTGCAAAGAAGGCTATTAATACAGACTTTATTCCAAGTAGCCACGTGCCCAGCTCAAATTTGAGGGTTGTGTGGCTGAGGAAGAGGGAAAATAAGTATCTTTCTTAAAACAAATATATTAATTGAATGCAATTTAATTTGTGCTCCCAATGAGATGTTGGTATATTATTTTTTTATTTTGTTACTATATTATGTTTGTTTTGAATTGAATAAAAATAATATTTTTAAAAGGATGAATGTCTAAGATTAACTAAGGAAACTGTCAAAAAAAGGGAAAAAAAGGCAAGTCATTTTATCAGATATCAGAACATACTATAAATCCATTAAAATAGAATTATAGTATTCATAGTGGTATAGAGAAGTATACTAGTAGAACAGAACAAAATTCAAAAGTAGATCTTAGTATATTTTAAAATGTAATATATAGTAATGGTGATAGTTTAAATTTAGAGGCCTAATGGTGTATTATCTAATAAGTGGTACTTGTACATTGCATAGAAAATGTATTTGGATTTTTATTTTACATCACATATAAAAATAAGTTCCAGAAAGGATTATGATATTATAAACAAGCTAAAATATCATGAGCAATTGGAAAGCTATATTACCAATCTAATTGCATAAGAGACCTCCTTAATGAAGACCAGAAACCTAGTAGCTCAGGAAGAAAGGAACGATAGGGTGGACAACATAAAGTAGAAAATAAACGCAAGATACATCAAAAACTAGGTCAGTAGAAGATTAATAGACTGAGAAAGTGTTTAAGTAGCACAGATGACACAGGCTTAGTGTCTTTAATAAAAAGCACTTAGACATTGATAATGAAAAGACAACCAGTTCAAAGAATGATAGGTAAGCAGTATGAATAATTTACCAAAAAGCAAATCTGGCCAATAAACATATGGAAAGTGGTTTAATACAGCTGATGAGCAAGGAATCATGAGTCAAAGTAACAGTGAATTATATTATACTCTATATACCCAAGCTTAGCAACAGACTGGAGATGGAACATGTTACTAGCATGGAGATGTAATGTGGTAGTTAAGAGTGTGGATATGAGCAGAGGAGAGAGGATGAGGGGTGTACGATTTGATTGCATTTATATATTCAATGGAAATGTGTGTGTGTGTGTGTGTTTTAAAGAGCTGACATAATATTTTTAAGCTAGCACATCCATTATACTCAAGAGATCTCTTCTAGTGATTACATTTGCAAAGGTACCCAAAGATGCTCATTGTAGCATTGTTTATAATTCCAAAAATGATATAACCCTAAAATAAACCATGAAGGTAATGGTTTAATAAATTATAGCATATTTCCACTATAAGACACCACAGAATAAAGAATAAGGTAGAGATACACTTACTGAGGGGGAATATTGTTTGATAAGTGCAAGTTACGAAATAATACAAATGATATTAGATTGGTGCAAAAGTAATTGTGGTTTTTGCATTAAAAGTAACAGCAAAAAAACGCAATTACTTTTGCACCAATCTCATATAATGCCATTTCAGGTTTTATATATGTATATATATGCATATATATGTGAATATAAATGCATATATATGCATATATATGTGAATATAAATGCATATATATGCATATATATGTGAATATAAATGCATATATATGAATATATATATGAATATATATGTCTATATATGAATATATATGAATATATATGTCTATATATGAATATATATGAATATATATGTCTATATATGAATATATATGAATATATATGTCTATATATGAATATATATGAATATATATGTCTATATATGAATATATATATGAATATATATGTCTATATATGAATATATATATGAATATATATGTCTATATATGAATATATATATGAATATATATGTCTATATATGAATATATATATGAATATATATGTCTATATATGAATATATATATGAATATATATGTCTATATATGAATATATATATGAATATATATGTCTATATATGAATATATATGAATATATATGTCTATATATGAATATATATGAATATATATGTATATATGTATATATGAATATATATGTCTATATATGAATATATGAATATATATGTCTATATATGAATATATATGTCTATATGAATATATATGTGAATATATATGTATATATATGAATATATATATGAATATATATGTATATATATGAATATATGTATATATGAATATATACGTATATATATGAATATATATGAATATATATGTATATATGAATATATATGTATATATATGAATATATGAATATATATGTATATATGTATATATATGAATATATATGTATATATGTATATATGTATATATATGAATATATATGTATATATGTATATATGTATATATATGAATATATATGTATATATGTATATATAAATATATATGAATATATATGTATATATGAATATATATGATATATATGAATACTTATATGTTTGGAATAAATCATGAAAACTCTATTAGGATGCATGCTAAACTCTTAATAGTGTTACCTTTGGAGGGAGTAGAATTCAGGAATTAGGAGCTATAACTATATATATTTACATGTATATAGTTATACAAATAACTATATGCATAACTATATGTGTGTATTTGAGCTGTTTGAGCATTCATAAAGATAATGGATTCATGTTATATTATCTGCATATTAAAATAATACTAATAATCACATCAGAAATTATATATTGAGTACTCTAAAAGCACAAGATACTTTATATTTTTGCTAAGCAGAATAATGCCTCTACCCCCGGACAAAAAGACAAAGGATGTCCACATTTGAATGGCTAGAATCTGAGTATGTTTCGTTGCATGGCAAAGGGGAATTAGGTTGCATTAAAGGGGAACTGGCTGACTTTAAAATAGGAAGATGTTTATGGAATATCTGGGTGGACCCAATGTAATCTCGAAGGTGCTTAAAAGCAAAAGCAGAAGGCAAAAGAAGAGTCAATGTCAAAGCAATAAGATGTGAGAGAGACTCAACAGGCCATTGCTGGCTTTGAAGATGGAGGGAATGTTGAAATTGTCCATAAGCTGGAAAAGTGAGGAAACAGATTCTTCCCTGAAGCCTCCAGAAGAAATGCAGTTCTGCTGAAATCTTGATTTTAGCCAGCAAGGTCCATTTTGGAGTTCTGAACTACAGAACTGTGAGATAATCAATTTGTGTTGTTTTAAACCATTAAGCTTGTGGTAATTTGTTAAAGCACCAACAGGAAACTTAACGCAATATGCATCACCTCATTTAAAATTTACAAGGACCCTGGGAGATATACACAGCTGTGGGCCCCATTTAAACAAGAAAACACCATTGTTCAGAAGGTTTATTTAGGGTGACACAGCTGGTAAGTGCTGTGGACAGGACTTGAGTTAGTTCCAGAGGAATCTAGAGCCTCTCCTGGCTGCCATTTTGTATTCTCTGTCCTCTGACCTATATGTAACTCCAGTGCTCCTGGCTCAGTACTCAGCCACCAGCAGATGTTTACCATCATATAAGTCAGTAAGAATTCAAGCTTGAGGGGTAAGACAAATCTCCATTTAAACCCACTTACTAGCTGTGTGGTTAGTTTAAAACAAACTACTCAATTTAAGCTTGTTTCCTCATCTATAAAAGAAGCGAAATACTTTCTACCTTGTGGGCTGAGGAAAAGCATTCAGTGAAATAATCTATGAAAACTGTCCAACAAAAGCTTTGTATAGAATTTTGTTTTAAATAAATGACATTTATTGTTGGTGAGGACTATTGCTTTGTTATAATGACTCTGGGAAGCTGTTTTTCTTCTAGATGAGGTTTTAGGTTTTGTTCATACCTTTCTCATATCTGTCAGCTCCTGATTCAGAGATGGTGGTTAGTGCCTGTGGCACAGAACTATAACTACAAACTGGGGAACTATTAACTGAGTACAAGTATAGAAGAAGTGGCTTTTAGTGGTGTGGGCACCAGTGATCCGTAAGATGAATCTGGTGGCAAAAATGTACTGTTAATAATGTATATTTCTCCCATGGGATGACATCACAGGGGAACAAAAGGAAAAAAAAACACTCAGAAAATGTCCTTAAAATTTATACTTGCTTAGTATGCTATGAGACTCTAGAAAAGAGGACATTTCTATTTCAGTCGAAATTATGTTGGCCTTCTGTTTTCTGCCCATGGAGTCCCAGACAGAGTTTTCTCAGAATATCATTTGTCTTCTGCTCGATAAACATATTCTGTTGGTCTAGGTACTTCATGAACTTCTTCAAATATTCCTTTGAAATATTCCTTTCAGGCTCTAAGTTCTTCACCACTTGAAGTTTGGCTTTTTAAACAATTGCTCTTAGTGATGATTTATGAACAATTATTTACAAGGATAATTCCTGACGATTCTCTACAGAAGATCACCTTTGCTCTTTTCAAAGGTCCCTCGGGTTCTGAGTTGTCCAGTATCTGGTACTATGGCTGACATATATTATACACTCGACCTGGATCCATTGAATGAATGAATGAGTGAGTGAGTGAGTGAGTGAGTGAATTATCACATGAACCATGAGGCTGAGGCAACAGGTGTGGTCACTAACAACTCGTTCATGGGAATAGATCTTCCCCTGCTTCTCATTTGAAAGGAAAGTAAATCAGAGTGAGTGCACATTCCCAAGAGACCTCAAGTTACTGGTTCAAATGTCTTCAGACCATCTCGACTATTTGTGTATGTCCCCCTTTGGAAAACTGAGGAAGGAAATAAAAAGCCTTCTATGAGTTTTGTTTTGTTTCACAAAACTCAGAGGTAATAAAGCATTTACATTGCTAATGGCTTTTTCAAAGTGTGTTGACATCCAAGTGGTTTGGGAGAACAGATTTTGTGTGGGGGAAATACTATGATGCCTTAGCCAGGGCAACTATATCTTTCTCTATGAAGTTTCTGTACTTGTAGTGCCCTTCATTCAAGTGACCTTTGTCCTGCTTGTTGTTGCAGATTATTTGAACTATCTGCAGATTCAATGAAACCAGCAGGATAATTGCACAGAACGGATAATTTATAGCAATAGTAATTTATTCAGATGATTATTGTCAACCATGACACAGGGCTTCCTTAATCACATCTATGATTACTATACTTTCTAATGATACTGTATCTTTTTTTGCTAATACTCTAAAGCGCTTCCTACATGTTACAAAGCTATTAAAACACACATCTACAGGGCAATTGATAAAATGTTTTCATTGTTCAAGCTGCATATATTCACATTATAATATCTGCTATACAAAATGTATAAATGATCACAGAATTATAGCTTTGAAGATCTCCAAAAAAGTAATTTTATCCAGTCCACTGCCTTAAATAGTTACATATTCAAACCATCAAAGACATATGGTTGTAATTCCCACTTAAAAAAATCATAAGGCATGGACTCTGCATAACACCTTAAATGGACTGTTTTGGCACTTGATTACCATTTTGTCAAGAAGTTTTGCTATAAGCTGAGTAAGTAAGAGCAAATTATACATATGTCTAAGAATATATCTATTTCTTTGTTGGGACTGAAAAAAATATTTCATGCCTCCTTTATCACACCGAAGTCACATAATAGATTTCGCTTTTTGAGATTGAATACTGAACCTTCCCAACTCTGTTAACACTCTTTACAATGAATATATTAATTGACTTTAATCCCCTTGGACATTCTTTGGTCCCTAACTATAAATTGTATTATTTGACCTTAAGAGAAATGGCAACACATAGGATATAAGGAGACGAGACATAGAATTGAGGATCTCTACCCACATCTTCAGTGTTAGTTACTTGATTCATAAACACTAACAAAACATACTGAATTGTTTAAATTCAAATTCAGCTCATATGCAAAGTCTTCAACTAGAAGGCGAGCTCTTAATTAACCGAATAATTATTAACTTTAATTTTGTTGTTGTTGTTGTTGAACTGAAAGCTCATTGATAGAATAACATTTCACAAAGAAACCTGAAAAAGCCTAAGGCATTTAGGTAATCTAGTG
This sequence comes from Nomascus leucogenys, assembly GCF_006542625.1. Classification (NCBI taxonomy): domain Eukaryota; kingdom Metazoa; phylum Chordata; class Mammalia; order Primates; family Hylobatidae; genus Nomascus; species Nomascus leucogenys. The sequence goes on along the minus strand of NC_044388.1, from coordinate 39,201,400 downwards.
AGAAACAAATTCATGAACTACAAAAATAGGAGAAAATAGAGTATAATGGGAACATCTCGGCAAACCTCATGGAGAACTGGAATGTCTGTCATTACTGTCCAAAACCCAATCATCGTGCTAAGGACTAAGAGTCACTCTGTTTTTCATCTTGCCCATTCAAATGCTGGTTTTCATTACTTTCATTCCAGAGGTTCTCCTTACTTGTAACTCAGGGCCTCCTTATTTCTGCTTCTTTCTTCTAATTTTCTCTCCACATCTCCAGTGTTACTAAGACTGCTTTTTACCCTTTGTACCATTTTTCTCTGTGTCTGTTACTTGTATTCAAAATTCTGTAAAAGAAAAAAGAAAGACCAAATTGAATCAAGTAGTCACTATTCAGTACTATTGGTTGAAATTATCTGGCCACATTGTCTCATAGATAACTGACTGAACTTTTCAGTATATCCTAGATCTCCTCATCCAAAAAACTGGGGTTAGAAATAACAGCATCAGATGACTGAGTATGACACCCCATGTGCAAGCAAATGACCATGACCACTTATCTCAAGTGAGGTCATCCATGTGAAAAGCACATTATGCAATCAAGTGCCTGGTGAAACAAAACTAAACTAAACAAAAAAACCTCCTTACTAACTTGAAGAAAACCTTCTAACAATAGAGACTGAAAATTATTGCTTACACAGTCCTGCCTGATGTACCACAGGGAATGCAATGCACTGGTAAGCACTGTTGCATATTGTAAGGATATTTACCAAAGATAGTCATTTAGTTAATAGCCTCAGGGATGCACTGTGAACAAAACATCTTGCTGAGTCCTGCATGAAGGTGCTGGTAAGGAATGGTGATGTTAGAAAATAAGGACTAAGTCATAATATTGTACCCATCACCAAAGAAGCTTATTATATAGTAAGACAGACACAAAAATCATGCAAATATAAATAATGTAAGGGAATGAATAATATTGGGAAAGGAAAGAAGTACAGAATCTCTCTAGCAACTTCCAGTGCTTCCTTTGTGCTAATATTCCAATTGGAACAGTGCAGGGGTAAATGTCAATCAACAATAGAAAGCCATTCCAAGCTTCAAAGGCCAAAACCTTCCTGATGCTAAGGCCTGAAGAATGAAGGGATGAACCTGCTGAAGAATGGACCAAAGAGAGACAAGTAGGACTGGCCTTCAGTCATCTCCTGGGGTGTTACTTGTTGGTAAAGTGTCCTCTTGGATCTGGAAACAGAAGAATCAGCAATGTGGGGAGACGGTTTTTAAACCACATTTAATTCCTTACCCTTTCAAGTTGTGGAAATTTTCAGTAGTTGCTATTCATTCATTTATTCATTTACTGAAGCAGCTTTTACTGCAGGTCCAATACATGTTGGAGTATATATGGTGAATCATATATAATCCTTGCCCTAACAGACATAGAAAGCAATAATTGTGACTTATTTTTATATTTGTATCTATATAGCTAAATAATTAAAATTTTCATTCAAAATGCTACAGAGACATAAGAGGAGGAAAGTAAATAGATTTGATAGAGATGCCAGCGAAGTTAAGAAAGTTCTCTAGATGAGAGGCAATAGAGAGATTATTGTAGGAAACATACTACAAAAATGCACCCTTGTGAAATGAAATGCTTGTTTCAAGATTATTGAGTTTTTCAACGGGATCAGAGGGTCACGTTTGCATGTGATGTGGCAGAAGGCACAGCTAGAGACTGGGCATAGTGGCTCATGCCTGTAATGCCAGCACTTTGGAAGGCCAAGGTGGGCAGATCACCTGAGGTCAGGAGTCCAAGACCAGCTTGGCCAACCATGGCCAACATGGTAAAATCCTGTCTCTACTAAAAATACAAAAATTAGCTGGGTGCAATGGTGTGTGCCTGTAACCCCAGCTACTCGGGAGGCTGAGGCAGGAGAATAACTTGAACCCGGGAGGTGGAGGTTGCAGTGAGCTGAGATCATGCTACTGCACCCGGGTCTGGGCAACAGAGGGAGACTTGGTCAAAAAAAAAAAAAAAAAAGCACAGCTAGACAAATGTGGATCAATAATCTCCACATGAAGCTGTATAAAAGCTCTTATAGTCAAATTGAGATTATGTTGATATCAAATTATTTCTTGTAATTGTGTTTTTCAATAAGAATTTTATTATTTTTATAAAAATAGATTCTTAATTCAGTATATTTTTATTACAATCAAGCTAAACTACTATATGGAATTTCTTAGTAGTAACTCTTTTGAAAAAAGTCAGATGTCATTAAAATGTCAGCCTTGTCATTGACTAGGTAATATTAAGCAAGTTACTTAACTTTTCTAAGCCTGTTTCATGTACAGATAGAGGATGATAAGACTACATGAGGCTGTTGTGAAGATCAAATTGGTAATACCTGTGACTACCTGTCATGTAGCAAATACTCAATGAATATAGCTATAATCAAGTTTCTAAGATAGTTGTTTTCAAATATAACTATATAACTATATAATTGTAATTATATAACTATAATAAATGTAACTTAGCCATAGAAGTTTCTTTAAGTGTTAGAAGCCCCATATATAAATGAATTAACTGAGATATAAAATTTAGGTGCCTAGAACCTGCGTGGTCTTGCTTTCTCCCAATCCCACCTTCTACCCAGATAACCTCTAAAGGGCTCTGCCAATCACACCTTCCTTCCAAATAAATTATTGAATAAACAAACAAACTGATCTTTATCCAGAGTTCGTTTCTCTAGTGTTTGTTTTCCTTTGTATCAGTTCTAGGCATCAGCATTGGAAGCATTGTTCTTTCTTTAATAGTGCATAATGGGTCACTTAAATCCCATGATGTGTTTCAATCTCTCCTACTTTATGTTCCCTAAGTTAGTAATTGTGATAAAGTATCATTCAAAAATGTTTAACTGCATTTAAATGCACAGTACCTTCAAGCAAATTAGAAAAACTTTCCCCCGTGTGTGGACTTCTGGGTGAAAGAGGACCCTTGAGAATGTGGCTTGATAAGTCAATGGCATCGTTACAAAAATTAGAAAACGTCAGCCCTTTCTCTGAGCAAATTCAGACCTCAGCTATGTGTAGGCTGAGCAATGAGTAGATTTAAACCCTCATCTGGCTCTTATTTATATATTATTATTTTTAGTTCAAACTCTAATTCATCAAGAGATGTTTTAGAAACAAAAATGGGTTGAAATTATTCTTAGTCCTGTTGAAAGTCTCGCTTTTAAGAGAATTCCAAGCATAGGCAATATTTTAAAGCTATCTTTCTGTCACTTGATGACTATAGTAGGGGCTTTCTTATGCATCAGTTTTTTTCTTCTAAAATATTCTGAGTAGTATCACTTCCAATTCGGAACAATGCCTTGGTCCAGAGGCTAAAGTAATCAGGCAGGATGAGAGAAATACATTTCCTGAAGCTAACTCTGCTTCACAGAAGTAAGCTTTAAAGTTGTTGAGCATTGCTCTCTTTAGGCAAACCTATAGGCAAGATGTTCTATTACTGTAGGTATAAACAGATGACAAAATTAGTCCAAAAAAAGGTTACTCTAGGTATAACATATGAATATGGAAGTTTTGATAGTGGAAAGCTTTAAAATTATATTCTCCAGAGGTGTGTGAGCCTGAAGCATTGAAATCAGGAAAGGCAGCTTACAGTATTTAACTGGACTCACTAAGCATGGTCAAGGCCTAGGTTTAAAATACAGGTTATGCCAAGATTAGCCATTTGAATGCAAATTGCTTGTGCCTCAGTGTTTTACAGATGAAGATATTATCTTCAAACTATTGTTAATGAAAATAACTAAGATACCCTATATGAAAGTGCCTACAGCTGAAGAAATATTACTTCTTTTAAAATAATGGATTACTTAGAGTAACTTAATCTAAATCTCGTTTTCATTCACTTTGAAGCCTGGAACACATGCTCTGAAACAGGGCTGTTAAATAGAACTTTCCACAGTGATGGGAATAGTCTATGTTTGTGCTTTCCAATATGGTAGCCGTTAGCTGCACGTGGCTGTTGAGCATATGAAAAGTGTTTCATGTGACTAAGAAACTGAATTTTTTAATTGCTTAATTTTAATTAATTTAGGGTTTTTTGTTGTTGTTTCTGTTTTTGTTTTGAGACTTATCTCGCTATATCACCAGGCTGGAGTGCCGTGGCTCAATCTCGGCTCACTGCAACCTCTGACTCCCTCGTTCAACCGATTCTCCTGCCTCAGCCTCTGGAGTAGCTGAGATTACAGGCATGTGCCACCATGCCCAGCTAATTTTTGTATTTTTAGTAGAGATGGGGTTTCACTATGTTGGCCAGAATGGTCTCAATCTCCTGACCTTAATTTAGTTTTTTTAAAAAACCACTTTAAGGAGGTATGATTGACTTACAAAAGCTGCACGTATGTAATGTATACATCTCATTGAATTTGGGGAAAAATATACCCCTTGAAACCATTATCGAGGCCATAAACATATTATCTCCCAATGTTTCCTCCCATCCCCTTTATTATTATTATTGGTTTTATTTTTGGTAAGAAAACAACATAAAATCTACTCTCAGCAATTTTCAGTATACAATAGGGTATTAGCTATAGTCAGTGTGCTGTGAAATAGAAATCCAGTTATTATTTATCTTGCATAACTGAAACTTTGTACCTTTTACCCATCACCTCTCCATTTTTCCCTCCTCCCAGCCAGCCCCGGCAACAACCACTTTACTCTCTACTTCTATCAGTTTGACTATGTTAGATTCCACATGTGAGTGAAAACATGCAAAATTTGTGTTCCTGTGTCTGGTTTATTTCACTTAACATAATGTCCTCCAGGTCCACCCATGTTGTCACAAATACCAGAATTTCCTTTTGAAGGCTGAATAATATTTCATTGTATGTATGTAGCACATTTTCTTTATCCATTTATTCACTGATGGGTATTTAGGTTGTTCCTATGTCCTGGCTATTGTGAATAATGCTGCAGTGAACATAGGAGTGCAGATATCTCTTAAAGATCCTGATTTCATTTCCTTTGGATATATACCCAGAAATGGAATTGCTCAATCATATAGTAGTTCTATTTTTATTTTTTGGAAACCTCCATACTGTTTTTGAGACTGGCTACATGATTTTACATTCCCAAAAACAAAGTGGAAGGATTTCTTTTTCTCCACATTCTTGCCAACACATATGTTTTAGTTCATTTTGTGCTGCTACAACAGCATACCTGAGACTGGGTAATTTATAAGGAACAGAGATTTATTTCTTACAGTTCTGGGGTCTGGGTAGTCCAAGGTCGAGGGACCTATGTCTATCGAGGCCTTCTTGCTGCCTCATTCCATGAAGGAAGGTGAAAAAGCAAGAGAACACCACCATGAGAGCAAAAGAGAAGGGAGCCAAACTCATCCTTTATAAGGATGCGTCTCCTGTGATAACTAACCTATATCTATGATAACAGCATTAATTCATTTATGAGGGCAGGGCCCTTATGACCTTGACCACCTCTTAAAGGTTCCACCTCTCAACACTGGGGATTAAGTTTCCAACACATGAGCTTTGGGGGACACATTCAAACAATAGCAACTTCTTATCTTTTTTTAATGACATACATTCTAACTGATGTGAAGTGATATCTCATTGTGGTTTAAATTTCTCTGATGCTAATGATATTGAATTTTTTTATATGCCTGTTGGCCACTTGTATGCCTTCTCTGGAGAAATGTCTATTCAAGTCCTTTGCCCATTTTTCTATTTGGGTTATTTGGTTTCCTATTATTGAGTTTTAAGAGTTCCTAATGTTTAGATGGCAATCCCTTATCAGATGTATGTTTTGCAAATATTTTCTCCCATCCTTCAGGTTGTTTATTCCTTTGATTGTTTCTTTTGCTGTACAGAATCTTTTAAGTTGAATGTATTCCCACTTGTCTATTTTTTGCTTTTAGTGCATGTGCTTTTAGTGTCATAGCCAAGAAATCATTGCAAAGACCAATGTCAAGAAGTGGTGTTTTCTTCTAGGATTTTTACAGTTTCAGGTGTTGTGCTTATGTCTTTAATCCATTTTGCGTTGATTTTTCTTGTGTGATTAAAGAGTAGGATCTAATTTCATGTTTGTTTTTGTTTCTGCATGTGGGTATCCAGTTTTCCCAACACCATTTGTTGAAGGGATTATCTTTTCTCCATTATGTATTCTTGGCGCTCTGGTCAAAGATAAGTTAGATCTTAATGCATGGGTTTATTTCTCAGCTCTCTATTATGTTCTGTTTGACTGTATGTCTACTTTTATGCCAGTTCAATACTGTTTTGATTAGTATAAGTTTGGATTATAATTTGAAATAAGGAGTTATATTTCTCCAACTCTTTTCTTCTTTCTCAAGAACACTTTGACTAGTTAGAGTCTTTTGTGATTTTATGTGAATTTTGTGACTGTTTTTCTATTTCTATAAAAACTGCCACTGGAATTTTGATAAGGATTGCATTGAATCTGTAGAGTGCTTGGAATGGTATAGACATTTTAACAATATTAATTCTTCCAATCCATGAATATGTGATTAATTAATTAACATTTAAATTCAAAGAGATGTGTATTTAGAGGCTACCATACAGTATGGCAAAGCACTAGAATAGAATTTGGCTCCAATAGGGCAGCCTCGTAGATAAGTCTATAGATAAGTCTTTTTTCAACAATAAATTTTTAAGAAAGACACTTTTTTTTCTGCAAACACCTTTATGGCAAGAGGTTGTTAAAATTAATGGGCTTCATGAACATCTCAGATTGTGTGATAATCACATTAAGTTTGAAGTGTATTTTTCTAGGGAGAAAATTCATACATACCATTGGACTTTGAAAGAGAACCATGTGTCACAAAATTAAAAATATATCAATAAATAAATAGAAGGAATATACCTAAGTTACTTACACCTGCTCTAATTTTAAAATGTACACATTGTTGTTCAGAAGACAAAGGAAGCCAAACTATCAAATTGGTTCATGTAATTAAAACTGATTGTTGTTATGAACACTAAAATGTAAGCAGTTTTCAGTAAAAATATGTTAAATATGAAGTTCAAAGCAATGTTCAATTACTCTATTTATATCAAAAGCAGTTAACAAATTTTAGCATACTTAATTACACGTTAATTACACATTTGTATTAGTTGTCTTCAAAATATTAAAATAGTACAGAATAGCACAATAACTAAAAGTGCCATATTCTCTCACTTCCTACCCTGCTTCTACTCTTGTTCCCTATGAATAACTATGTTGATTATTTGGATAATGTCTCTCCAAACATTTTTTCATGTGTCCATATATGTGTTATGTGTGTGTATGTGCATGTGTGTACAGAAATTGACTTCCGTACTATTTGTGATGGGCTGAATAATGACTCCCAAAGATGTTCACATCCTAATCCCTGGGCCCTGTGAACATGTTACATGTAAAAAGATCTTTGTAGATGTGATTTAACTAAGGATCTTAAGATGGAGAGATTATTTTAGATGATTAGAGTGGCCTCAATGTAATCACAGGATCCTTAGAAGAAGAAGGCAAGCAGATCAGAGATAGTAGTAGGAAACATGATAATGGAATCAAAAGGTTGGAGTAATTCAATGATTGATCACAAACCAAGGAATGCAGGCAGCCTCCAGACACTAAAACAAGCAAGAAGACTTATTCATCCCCGAAGCCTCCAGAAGGAATACAGCCCTACTGACACCTTAATTTTATATTTATGATATCCAGAGTAAGAAAATAAATGTTTGTGCTTTTGAGCCAGTAAATTTCTGGTAATTTGTTACAGTAGCAATAGGAAACCAGTATACTATTCTATAACTTTTTTTTTTAAGTGTAACCTGTGCATCCTTCCATGATAGTACATTAGTACATGCAGTGCTACTCTGTTCTTTTTAGAAGTTGCCTAGAATATCAGTGTGACTCCCTTTTATATTATGATACAAGAAGTTCCAGTGCACATCCCAAGACATATGTTATTGAGCATTTGTATACATGGTTTAGTGAGATGTGTGATTGCAGAAAGAAACTGCTTAGTAAAAAGGTAAAGGTACACATGTTCATGTATTGTTATTCAGAACATTTGTCCCCTCCCTACAGAGTGTGTCACTCAGGAGAGATTGTTTTTCTGTTCCATAGGCTTGGTCACATGATGTACTTTAGCCAATAAAATGGCAGCAGAAGGGATGTGAGCCCCTGTGAAGGGGCACTTTAGGAGCTAGGATGTTTTTGTTACCTTTTCCCATGACACAAAGTGTTCCCTATAGAGGTGCTTCATCATTTACAAACTGACCCACTATAAATATGGAATGTAGTAAGACAAAAAAATAGGCCTTTGTGTTTGTTAAAGACTGCCTTTTGGAAGTTCCTGGATATAAGAGCATAACTTAGCCTAACCTGTCTGATATAGTATATGTATTTTAAATGTTCCTAATTACTACAAAATTGCCTTCTAAAAAGCCATACATGTCCACCAACAGTGTAAGAGTGCCTTTTTTCCACACTGTTGCCAAAACTGCAAAGCAATCATTTTGAACTTTTTTTCTTGCCAGGAGAAAATGGTATCTCACTGCTTTAACCCATGTTTTTTTCTAATTTCATGCAATATTTTTTCATATGCTTATTATTCATTCATATTTCTTCTTCAACAAAATGTTTATATAGGCATTGTCCATTTTCATCTAGAGTTATCCATCATTTTTATATACACTTCCTAGAGTGCATATATACGATGAATATCACTGCTTGCTTTACATGTCATATATAGTTTTAACGATTCATTTGATTCTTAAGTTTCTGATAGCATTCACCACACAAAGGTAGTTAATACATATAAACTAAGTTCCTTTAAATTGAAATATAATTAAAGCCTACAAGTCTCTAAAGAGATCATGGCCTACTAGGAGTGGCTCACTTAGAAACCCAGATGAGAACTGCTGGTTCAAATATCTGGATCTGAGTCAAGATACCCACCGAGATTGTTTAGGACATATGGTGGATTGGAAAAGCAAGTAAGAAAAAGACTAAGTAGGGCAGTGTGGGGGGTGAGGGGAATCCAAAACATAAAAGCAAGGGTCAATGTGCATGCAGAAATTATAAATTTACTTGATCATGTTACAGATAATAATTTGGTAAGATACATCAATAGTCATGAAAATGTTTATAACCAGTGTAGACACTGCTTTTTTTTTTTCTGCATTTAAACAATTTCTTATAGCTAATTTTCTAGGGGTAAGATGTTTGAATTAAGGTTGAGCATAGCAGCACTACCTAAGATAGTGAATGCAGGAAAGTAACCAAGAGAAGGACTTTATTATAATTTGATAATTAGGTTAAGTAAAATCTGACATATCAATTGACTGGAATATAATGAAGCTGTTAAAAATTAATCAGTGTAATTATGTGAAATCCTGAGCTAATCTGAATGTCTTTCTTTTATGATGACTTTTTCTGTCTTGTCCAATTCTGTTCCCCTTTATAATTTTATGGAACCCTGTCCCTCCAGTCAAACATTTATTAAGATACATTATGTTTATTGCTTTATATATCTGTTTCCTTTCTAGACTTTAAAGTCCCAAAAGCTAGATTTATGTCTTTTTTTAAACATACAATTCATGTTTTCTCATTTAAAATGTAATTTATTTCTTCAAGAAAAATAGAAAACAAATATATGCAGATTAAAAATATAATTATATAAAATTGTATCAATATGTTGATATAGGTTAGAAGAGAACAAACAAAATGGAAATTCTTACAGCAAAATCAGAGCCTTATAATTCCTTTTCAAATGATTTACTATAAGAAAGTTTTTTTAATGCAAAATGGTATAAAGAAGAAAAATTACATGATCAATAATTCTTCCACCCAAAGATAACAATTGTTAATGTATGGCCTATTATTTTCAAAATTTGTTATGCCTTTCTAAAAATATATTGTTGAGATTACTGTATCTTTACAATTTTTTTCTCTAGTTTTCCCACATCTTTCGTTTAAGTAACTTTATGACAATTTATTACTAAACCCACATAGCCTGACCTAACATACCTGTAGCACTGAAAGCAGAGCAAGTTGAGCCAAAGCTCTCAGAAGAGGTGAAAGACCAAAAACAAGGATCTAGCTCATTGAAATGATGAGAGTCTCTTTCAAAAACTTACTTTTTCTTCAGCTTCTTGTTTTTTTTGTTGTTGTTTTGGGAGGCAAACTGTCAATGACTAAGCCTAAGACTTATTAGATAGAATGATTGATAACAAATAGTTGGTTAAAATGAGAAGTTTAGAAAGGATTCCTAAAAGACATTAAAGAAAGGTGGTAGAACAAACCATAGGGTATGCAGTGCTGTCTAGACTACTCTGACCTTGGTAAGAAAAAAGGGAGAAGACACTGAACATGATCATATTTACATCTGTGTATCCCAAGTGTAAAATGTGCTATGGTATTTGAGTTGTTTCAGTATTTTGGTTATTGGAATGATGCTGCAATGGATTGCAAATATGTCTTCAAGATCCTGATTTCAATTTTTGGGGGGTAAATACCCACAAGTGTAATTACTGAATCAAATGGTAGCTCTATTTATCCAGTCTATCACTGATAGGCATTTTGGTTGGTTCCAAGTCTTTGCTATTGTAAATAGTGCTGCAATAAACATATGTGTCCATGTGTCTTTATAGAAGAATAATTTATAATCCTTTGGGTATATACCCAGTAATGGTATTGCTGGATCAAATGGTATTTTTAGTTCTAGATCCTTGAAGAATCACCACACTGTCTTTTACAATGGTTGAACTAATTTACATTCCCACCAACAGTGTAAAAGCGTTCCTATTTCTCCACATCATCTCCAGCACATCTTGTTTCCTGACTTTTTAATGATCGAGATTTTAACTGGCGTGAGATGGTATCTCACTGTGGTTTTGATTTGCATTTCTCTAATGATCAGTGATGTTGACCTTTTTTTCATATGTTTGTTGGCTGCATAAATGTCTTCTTTTGAGAAGCATCTGTTCATATCCTTCGCCCACTTTTTGATGGGGTTGTTTTATTCTTGTAAATTTGTTTAAATTCCTTGTAGATTCTGAATATTAGCCCTTTGTCAGATGGATAGATTGCAAAAATTTTCTCCCATTCTCTAGGTTGCCAGTTCACTCTGATGATAGTTTCTTTTGCTGGACAGAAGCTCTTTAATTAGATCCCATTTGTTTATTTTGGCTTTTGTTTCCATTGCTTTTGGTATTTTGGTCATGAAGTCTTTGCCCATGCCTATGTCCTGAATGATATTGCCTATGTTTTCTTCTAGAGTTTTTATGAATTTAGGTCTTATGTTTAAATTTTTAATCCATCCCGAGTTGATTTTTGTATAAGATGTAAGGAAGGGTACCAGTTTCAGTTTTCTGCATATGGCTAGCCAGTTTTCCTAACACCATTTATTAAATAGGGAATCCTTTCCCCATTGCTTTTTTGTCAGGTTTGTCAAATATCAGATGGTTGTAGATGTATGGCATTATTTCTGAGGGCTCTGTTCTGTTCCACTGGTCTATATATCTGTTTTGGTACCAGTTCCGTGCTATTTTGGTTACTGTAGCCTTGTAGTATAGTTTGAAGTCAGGTAGCATGATGCCTCCAGCTTTGTTCTTTTTGTCTTCGTTATACAAGCTCTTTTTTGGTTTCATATGAAATTTAAAGTAGTTTTTACTAACTCTGTGAAGAAAGTCAATGGTAGCTTGATGGGGATAGCTTTGAATCTATAAATTACTTTGGACAGTATGGCCATTTTCACAATATTGATTCTTCCCATCCATGAGCATGGAATGTTTTTCCATTTGTTTGTGTCCTCTCTTATTTCCTTGAGCAGTGGTTTATAGTTCTCCTTGAAGACGTTCTTCACATCCCTTGTAAATTGTATTCCTAGGTATTTTATTCTCTTCATAGCAATTGTGAGTGGGAGTTTGCTCGTGATTTGGCTGTCTGTCTATTATTGGCATATAGGAATGCTTGTGATTTTTGCACATTGATTTTGTGTCCTGAGTCTTTGCTAAAGTTGCTTATCAGCTTAAGGAGTTTTAGGGCCGAGATGATGGGGTTTTCTAAATAAACAATGTGTCATCTGCAAACAGATAATTTGACTTCCTCTCTTCCTATTTGAATATCCTTTATTTCTTTCTCTTGCCTGATTGCCCTGGCCAGAACTTTCAATACTAGGTTGAATAGGAGTGGTGAGGGAGGGCATCCTTGTCTTGTGCCAGTTTTTAAAGGAAATGCTTCCAGCTTTTACCCGTTCAACATGATATTGGCTGTGGGTTTGTCACAAATAGCTCTTATTATTTTCAGATATGTTCCATCAATACCTAGTTTATTGAGTGTTTTTAGCATGAAGGGATGTTGCATTTTATTGAAGGCCTTTTCTGCATCTATTGAGATAATCATGTGGTTTTTGTCATTGGTTCTGTTTATGTGATGGATTACATTTATTGATTTGCATATGTTGAACCAGCCTTGCATCCCAGGGATAAAGCTGGCTTGATCATGATGGATAAGCTGTTTAATGTGCTGCTGGATTTGGTTTGCCTGTATTTTACTGAGGATTTCCACGTCGATGTTCATCAGAGATATTAGCCAGAAATTTTCTTTTTATGTTGTGTCTCTGCCAGGTTTCGGTATCAGGATCATGCTGGCCTCATAAAATGAGTTAGGGAGGAGTCCCTCTTTTTCTATTGTTTGGAATAGTTTCAGGAAGAATAGTACCAGCTCCTCTTAGTGCCTCTGGTAGAATTCGGCTCTGAATCTGTCTGGTCCTTGGCTTTTTTTGGTTGGTAGGCTATTAATAGTAATTAATATTTCAGAACTTGTTATTGGTCTATTCAGGGATTTGACTTCTTTCTGGTTTAGTCTTGGGAGGCTGTATGTGTCCAGGAATTTATCCATTTCTTCTAGATTTTCTAGTTTATTTGTGTAGAGGTGTTTATAGTATTCTCTGATGGTAGTTTGCATTTCTGTGGGATCAGTGGTGATCTCCCCTTTATCATTTTTTATTGTGTCTATTTGATTCTTCTCTCTTTCCTTCTTTATTAGTCTGGCTAGTGGTCTATCTATTTTGTTAATCTTTTCAAAAAACCAGTTCCTGGATTCATTGATTTTTTGAAGGGTTTTTCGTGTCTCTATCTCCTTCAGCTCTGCTCTGCTCTTAGTTATTCCCTGTCTTCTGCTAGCTTTTGAATTTGTTTGTGCTTGCTTCTCTAGTTATTTTCATTGTGATGTTAGGGTGTCTATTTTAGATCTTTCCCACTTTCTTCTGTGGGCATTTTAGTGCTATAAATTTCCCTCTAAACACTGCTTTAGCTGTGTCCTAGAGATTCTGTTACATTATGTCTTTGTTCTCATTGGTTTCAAAGAACATCTTTATTTCTGCCTTAATTTTGCTATTTACCCAGTAGTCATTCAGGAGCAGGTTGTTCAGTTTCCATGTAGTTGTGCAGTTTTGAGTGAGTTTCTTAGTCCTGAGCTCAAATTTGATTGCACTGTGGTCTGAGAGACAGTTTGTTACAATTTCCATTCTTTTGCATTTGCTGAGGAGTATTTTACTTCCAATTATGTGGTCAATTTTAGAATAAGTGCTATGTGGTGCTGAGAAGAATGTATATTCTGTTGATTTGGGGTGGAGAGTTCTGTAGATGTCTATTAGGTCTGCTTGGTCCAGAGCTGGGTTCAAGTCCTGAATATTCTTGTTAATTTTCTGTCTTGTTGATCTGTCTAATATTGACAGTGGGGTGTTAAAGTCTCCCACTATTATTGCGTGGGAGTCTAAGTCTCTTAGTAGGTCTCTAACAACTTGCTTTATGAATCTGGGTGCTCCTGTATTGGGTTCATATATATTTAGAATAGTTAGCTCTTCTTGTTTTACTGATCCCTTTAACATTATGTAATGCCCTTCTTTGTCTTTTTTGATCTTTGTTGGTTTAAAATGTTTTATCTGAGACTAGGATTGCAACCCCTGCTTTTTTTTTCTTTCTATTTGCTTGGTAAATCTTCCTCCATCCCTTTATTTTGAGCCTATATGTTTCTTTGCACATGTGATGGGTCACCTAAATACAACACATTGATGGGTTTTGACTCTTTATCCAGTTTGCCAGTATGTGCCTTTTAATTGGGGCATTTAGCCCATTTACGTTTAAGGTTAAAATTGTTATATGTGAGTTTGATCCTGTCATGATGCTAGCTGGTTATTTTGCCCATTAGTTGATGCAGTTTCTTCATAGTGTTGATGGTCTTTACATTTTGGTTTGTTTCTGCAGTGGTTGGTATCAGTTTTTCCTTTCCATATTTATTGCTTCCTTCAGGAGCTCTTGTAAGGCAGGCCTGGTGGTGACAAAATCCCTCAGCATTTGCTTGTCTGTAAAGGATTTTATTTCTCCTTCATTTATGAAGCTTAGTTTGCCTGGATATGAAATTTTGTGTTGAAAATTCTTTTCTTTAAGAATGCTGAATGTTGGCCCCCACTCTTTTCTGGCTTGTAGGGTTTGTGCAGAGAAATCCACTGGTAGTCTGATGGGCTTTCCTTTGTGAGTAACCCAACCTTTCTCTCTAGCTACCCTTAACAGTTTTCCTTCATTTCAACCTTGGTGAATCTGACAATTATGTGTCTTGGGGTTGCTCTTCTCAAGGAGTATATTTGTAATGTTCTCTGTATTTCCTGAATTTGAATGTTGGCCTATCTTGCTAGGTTGGAGAAGTTTTCCTGGATAATATCCTGAAGTGTGTTTTCCAACTTGGTTCCATTCTCCCTGTCACTTTCAAGTACACCAATCAAACGTAGGTTTGGTCTTTTCACATAGTCCCATATTTCTTGGAGGCTTTGTTCATTACTTCTCATTCTTTTTTCTCTAATCTTGTCTTCATGCTTTATTTCATTAAATTGATCTCCAATCTCTGATATCTTTTCTTCTCCTTGATCGATTTGGCTATTGATATTTGTGTATGCTTCATGAAGTTCTTGTGCTGTGTTTTTCAGCTCCATCAGGTCATTTATGTTCTTCTCTAAACTGGTTATTCTGGTTGGCAATTCCTCTAACCTTTTATCAAGGTTCTTAGTTTCCTTGCATTGGGTTAGAACATGCTCCTTTAGCTCGGAGGAGTTTGTTATTACCCACCTTCTGAAGCCTACTTCTGTCAATTCATCAAACTCATTCTCCATCCAGGTTTTTTCCCTTGCTGGTGAGGAGTTGTGATCCTTTGGAGGAAAGAGGTATACTGGATTTTGGAATTTTCAGCCTTTTTCTGCTGGTTTTTCCTCATCTTTATGGATTTATCTACCTTTGGTCTTTGCTGTTAGTGACCATTGGATGGAATTTTTGCGTGATCATCCTTTTTATTGATGTTGATGTAATTGCTTTCTGTTTGTCAGTTTTCTTCTGACAGTCAGGCCCCTCTTTTGCAGGTCTGCTAGAGTTTGCTGGGGGTCCACTCCAGACCTTGTTTACCTGGGTATCACCAGTGGAGGCTGCAGAACAGCAAAGATTGCTGCCTGCTCCTTCCTCTGGAAGCTTTGTCCCAGACGGGCACCACCAGATGCCAGCTGGAGCTCTCCTGGGTCTGTCGACCCCTGCTGGGAGATGTCTCCCTGTCAGGAGGCAGAGGGGTCAGGGACCCACTTGAAGAGGTAGTCTGTCCCTTAGCACAGCTCGAGTGCTATGCTGGGAGATCCGCTGCTCTCTTTAGAGCTGGCAGGTGGGAACATTTAAGTCTGCTGAAGCTGCATCCACAGCCACCCTTTCCCCCAGGTGCTCTGTCCCAGGGAGATGGGAATTTTCTCTATAAGCCCCTGACTGGGGCTGCTGCCTTTCTTTCAGAGATGCCCTGCCCAGAGATAAGGAATCTAGAAAAGCGGTCTGACTACCGCACCTTTGAGTTGCTGTGGTGGGCTCTGCCCAGTCCAAACTTCCCTGTAGCTTTGTTTACACTGTGAGAGGAAAATCGCCTACTCATGCCTCAGTAATGGTGGACGCCCTACCCCACCAAGCTCAAGCATCCCAGGTCGACTTCAGACTGCTGTGCTGGCAGTAAGAATTTCAAGCTAGTGGATCTTAGCTTGCTAGGCTCCATGGGGTTGAGATCTGCTGAGCTAGACCACTTGGCTCCCTGTCTTCAGCTCCCTTTCCAGGGGGAGTGAACGGTTCTGTCTTGCTGGCGTTCCAGGTGCCACTGGGGTGTGAAATAAAAACTCCTCCAGCTAGCTCAGTGTCTGCCCAAACAGCCATTCAGTTTTGTGCTTGAAACTCAGGGCCCTGGTGGTGTAGGCATCCAAGGGAATCTCCTGGTCTGCTGGTTGTGAAGACAGTGGGAAAAGTGTACTATCTGGGCCAGAATGCACCATCCCACATGGCACAGTCCCCCTGGCTTCCTTTGGCTAGAGGAAGGAGTTCTCCGACCCCTTGCACTTCCTGGGTGAGACAACGCCCCACCCTGCTTCTGCTCACCCTCCATGGGCTGCACCCGCTGTCTAACCAGTCCCAATGAGATGAACCGGGTACCTCAGTTGGAAATGCAGAAATCACCCACCTTCTCCGTTGGTCTCGTGGGGAGCTGCAGACCGCAGCTGTTCCTATTCAGCCATCTTGCCTGGGAATCCTAGATGATTTCTTTTAAACAGAAAATGGCTTATCAATATTTGCTTGTCTTAAGCCTTCATGTGATAAAAAACAAGGCCCTTGATGATAAGGGGAAATTCTTACATCTAAAAGTTTGTGACCTACTCTTTTTATACCTTGGAATAATAGAAACAGACCCTCTCCCTTTTCAAGACCTCAATTCAGTGGGAAGACAGGGCATTTCTTCAGATAATAACAAGAGAAGTTTCCATGTAGATGAAGTCACTTATTTTTTTTATGATATAATTGCTTCTGGGATGTAAAGACCAGGATATTCTAAGAACAAAGTGCTCTAAATGTCTATAAAACAATGGCATTCCACCAGTGCTGTCCAATAAACTTTCTGCAATGAAGGAATTAGTCTGTATCTGTACTCCCCAACATAGTAGCCACTAACCACTAGCCACTTCCAGTTATTGGCACTTTCAATATTAAGGAAATAAATTTTTTATTTCATTCAAGTTTAATAAGCTAAAAATTAAAATCTAAACAGCCACATGTGGCTAATGGCTACCATGTTAGATAGCACAACATAAGCAATGCTTTTGGGTCTGTCACTTAAGCTGTAGCTTTCCCTGATCTACGCCAGTTATTCCAGATACACTGCTCCAACCAAACCAGATTCCATGGTGATAGCATTAATCTAGTTATGCCCACCAGCTACCCCTGATGAGACCTGCATGTGTGAAGAGTATGATGATTGTGCCTATCACAAGAGGTTTCATGATGCTGGAACCTAGATATGCATCAACTCTGCACATAGAACTTCTGTGTTTGAAAATAAAAATTTTCAGAACTATGGTATCTTTTCTTATTTTTCCATGTTGATTCACTAATGCTACACATGTTGACAAACTGTTTTCATTTCCTAGAGTGGTTCATTAATACTGTAGATGTTGACAAATTTCTTGGTTCCTGAACAATATAAAATTTGTATACATATATACACACACATATATAAATATGTATATATGGAAATTTTATATCTGAAAAGTAAAATTGAAGTCTTAAATCAGATCTGAATTATTCTCTGCAAATAGTCTGGTGATCTGGGAACAAACAGTCCAGGAACATCCATATCTCCAAGACTACTTTTTATCTTGCGTCTCAGCTTTAACTGATCAGACCATTTAAGCAGTCTGTCATGATGAGTATTTGCTCTCTGCTTGTCTTTCTTCCTGTGCTTAACCATCAGAACAAATGGAATAAAAGATTCAGGGTGATGAAATCAGTGAGATGAAACTAAAATATACTGCTGAGCTGCTAAGTAGAAGGGATGAACTTCAGGAAAACCCTTGAATGGATGATAAATTAAGAAGGTTGAATTACGCTTACTGAAAGATCTGTCTGCAACGACATTACTTCCTTGTTTCTTAATGACTTGCTCTAAGAGAAATGTAGTCAAGGGATCTTTTTCTTCCCTTGGCTTCTTGCTGTCTGCCTCTCAATAGGACTAGCTCTGCTCTGAGCATGATGGGGGCTTTTGTGGATGAAGGCAAAGTTTTGGAAGCCTAGATTTTTTAAAATGTAGTTTTCTTAGAACCTGAACTGATTAGAGAAGTAAATGAGAGACAAACTGCTGCCGGGCTCTGAATAGAAAATGATCTGTGAGTAAATTGAACAAGCTGGGAGACAGAAAATAGGCAATTAACATTCGTTTTGGCAAATCTGCACCTGTTGGAGCTGAAAATACAAAGGGAAACATGAAGGGGAATGACAGAGAAGACCTGTCAAACATCCTAGTATCAAAATATATTAAATCCTGAGCCTCGTGAAATATGAGTGGAAATTAGATAAAGCTGCAAAATTAGCCAGGCCTCAAGAAGGATATAATCCACAATGAAATCTTGTTTAAGCCACCTTTTTTCTTCCTAAGTTTGGAGAATTGTGGTGGATTCAGTTCTGTTGATAGTAGTGGTTTGGGTGGTTGTTGTCCTCAGAGGTTTAGAAAGCCTTGATAGATCTTGTTTGGGACAGGATTGTTCACAAAGAAAATTATTCATTCTCATGTCCTTCTACCCTTCCCCTGGCTCCTGCCCAGGGGATATGTTAGAAACACACTTTGTAGCGTCACTAACTGTTCTCTTGGGAAGTGTGCCATGTCCTATATCTTTACATTATTTTCCTTAGGATTCCTTTTCTGCCATCTAAGATCTAAACATCTCTGATAAATCCAGTTCCTTGAATGTATGACTGCTCTTTACAAGATTTGGCTCCATTTTTATGGACGCTTCCGAAGATGATTCCCTATGACGAGCTGCTGTGCTGAACCCCTATTAACCTCAGTAGGGAAGGGACCACGTTCAAGAGGCGGAAGAAGAGACCCGGAGCCAGCAAATGAGACATGGGTTTTTATCAAGAACTTTCATACAGGAGAGAGGGAGTCCAGTGATGGTGGGCTGGACAGGAGAACCCCCTTTCACACAGAAATGGTCCAGTGGTGGCAAGCTGCACAACATATCTGCCTTACAAGGTGTCCAGTGGCAGCAGTCTGGACAAGGGATATGCCTTACATATGGCCCAGTAGGGTGGGCTGGGCAGGAAAATCACAACTGCTTGCAAATAGCATTAAGTTTACATAATATTTTTACTTAACAACTTAGTGACCTTAACGACCTTCACCTGGCAACCATCACTTATCCTAAAACTCAGGGCCTGAATCCCCTGTACAGCCCATGTTCCACTGGACAGGCCAGGGGCTCAGACGTTCCTCACAGAGAAAAAAAGAATCTCCAGGTTGGCCACTCCCTGATTCCCTAGCTCAGAGCATACATTCAGGTGTGTCTGCCAAACAGGGTCATTCTAAGTACCTGCTTGATTTATTGCTTTCAGGTGTTTTTACCCCACACAAACATAAAATGAATGTTTGGAAGTTTAAACTCTAGTGGTCTTTAGAGAAGATATCCTGAAGCAGGTGGCTATTTGGCTTTTGTTAATTACATGGATTAGGGAAGGAGCTGCCTTTTCATGAGAGTCCTCTGTGACAGAAAACAATCTGACTGAAAAGAATTCAAAGTATAAAGATAGTTTATAAGGAATTGCCTCCTCCAAAGATAATTTTGATAATTAAACGTCTAATTCTAAAATTATTTCATTCAAGAGGCACAGGAGTGAGCTGGAATAACCTTCTAAGACTATTATCTATGATTTAATGTATCCCAACCTATACTCAACAGAATATTTGGAAATGCTAGTAGATATTCTTCATAGGCAAGTAACTTTTAAAAAGTTATGTCTTTTTACTCTATCTTTGAAAATTAATGATGTCTAACCCAATGAAATTTACAAGAAAAAGCACACCATCATCTTTATTATTGAACAGTTTGTATAATTTTGATGTATTTTGTAGTTTGGGGCATAGTTTTATGCACTCTCTTGCTGGGGAATTATTTCCATTGTCCACAAAAAGGGGAACTAAAAATCCCAAATCTTAAGTATTCTAAATAATAACTGCCTGGTCATCCAACCCAACAAGTAACTTCATTCCTAGTCTGAGTTCAGTGACCACAGTCTCCAACAGCCTGGCTTCCTGGCAGGATTAGCCTCCTCCAGCATCTCTTCCTGCCTAGTACCACAGCCTCATTTAGAAGTAAAGCATAAGTCCACAACTTATTCTTCTTGTCTAGCTGTAACTTTGTACCCATTGACCAACCTTTCCTGTTCACCCAATAGGGTGACTAGAGCAAACAACAGTATAGTGTATGTTTCAAGATCACCAGAAGACAAGATTTGAATGTTGTCATCACAAAGAAATGATAAATGTTTAAGCTGATGGATAGGGTAATTACCTCAATTTGATCATTATACTACATATACATGCATTGAGACATCGGATTATACCCCATAAATATGTACCATTCTTATGCATCAATTATAAATTAAAAATTAAATTTAAAAAGAAATGAAGCATAAGTCAGTTATTAAACATATTCACCCAGGGATTTTTCACTTGATCATACAGCTGTCCAGTGTAGGTATCCAACACTAAGGAAAACAAGACTAGACTCTTACCAATGCTTATCCCTGCAATTCCTTGAAAATAGCCCTACAGAAAAATAGATCTTTCTTACATCTTAATTTTGTTAATTTGCTTCAATTACTTCATAGACCAGCTTGAGCTATTTGCTTCCTAAAGTTTAACAGATCCTAACACAACAGAGCTCTTTTCTTTTTATATGGCCTCCCAGTCATGAGGTTGAGGTTTTTCTTTAATAGTTTTGCTATACTGAGGAGTTTTCCTATACTGAGGAGTTTCCCTATACTGAGGAAGTTCTGGGTGCAGAGACTAAAATCCAGCAGTATTTTATTGCTGAAGGTGGCAACATGACCATGGGAACTAAGAGAAGCAGTGGAGCAGCAGCCCCAGGAGAGCTATACCTGACACATTCATGAAACCCAACTGGAAAACAGGAAACTGGAAACACCTAGAAGCAAAGAGACAGGGTCCCAACTATACATGAGGCCTTAATTTCTTCCTAACTGGCCTCCCTCCTTTTAATTCTATTCCCCTCTACTCCATATTCCTCATAAAAACCAGAGTTAGCTTTTAACAGAATGCCATTTCCCCACTTCCCAGCCCCATATTAAGTTTCTAGAGCTACCCTAACGAAGCACCACAAACCTGATGGCTCAAAATAACAGTAATTTATTCTCTCACAGTTCTGAAGAGTAGAACTCTGAAATCAAGATGTCAGCAAGGTTGCTTCCTTCTGAGGTCTGTGGTGAACAATCTATTTCATGCCTCTTTCCCAACATCTGATGACTACAAACATGCTTTGCATTCCTTGGCTTGTGGATGCATCACTTCAATCTCCCTCCAACTTCACTTGGGTTTCCCCCCATATCTTCACATAGCTGTCCTCTTATGAGGACATCACATCATGCTGGAGTAGGACTCACCCTGGAGTAGGACTCACTCCAGTATGACCTTATCACAACAAAGCACATCTGCAACAATCCTATATCCAAATAAGGTCACATTCTGACTCACTAGGAATTAGAAATTCAACAAATTTTTGTTTGGTGTACACAATTCAATATTTTTTCCCAATCAAAATCCTTCAATGGCTCCCATTGTGTTTAAGATAAAATACAAAGCTGGAATACATGGCATTTTATGATGTGGCCCTTTTTTCTCTAATATCATCTCCACCCACACTCTAAATTCCAGTTTTACACAACTGCTTACTGCTGCCTTGTATATATTGTATTCCCTCTTGCTTTATTGCATGTCATAATAATGATAGCTGATGTTTGTATCACACAGCTATGTATCAGGCACATGGATAATACGTTAATTTTTATAACACTATGAGGTAGGTAATTTCATTTACTCCCATGTTGCATAGAAGGAAATTAAGACCAGAGAAATTAAGCAAATTGCCACATGAGTAGTACACAGTAGAGGTAGGAGAGGACCCAGACAGCCTGGAGCCAGAGGTCTTGCTCTTAAAACTATGTTATATGGTCTTTCAGGTAGATTGGTGAAGAGGCCATCAAAAGAAAAATACTGAGACCCTGTCTCTCTAAGAAATTTTACAAATTGGTCAGGCATGGAGGTGCATGCCTATAGCCCCAGCTACTCAGGAGGCTGAGGTAGAAAGATTGCTTGAGCCCAGTAGTTTGAGGCTGCAAGGAGCTATCATCAGGCCACTGCATTCCAGCCTGTGTGACAGAGTGAGATCCTGTCTCAAAAAAAAAAAAAAAAAGAAAGAAAAGAAAATGTTTCCTTTCATTTCAAATTTCCTGTCTCTCTTCCCTCTGCCTTCAGTCTGATTTTTGTACCCCTTATACATGTTATCTGATCACATTGTATATGTAACCTGAACAACTTCCCAGAGGCCCATGTGATTCAATCTCTGCAAGGAGGATCATAAGAAAACAAAAAACAAAAAAACAAAAAAAACCCAGCAACCAAAGGTAATTAAAAACAAACTCTATTTTTTACTTGTGACTTGTGAAGAACACAAAAGCAGATGCAGTTGATAATCCACAATTCTCCAAAGCCTCTATGCTGGACGAGCTTAGCCTCTCATTCCCCAAAGCAGTGGCAGGGCCACTTGCTCAATTCCCCAACTAAAAAAAAAAAAATCCCCAATGCTCAGACACATGACCCATTCCCTCTCTTTGTGCATCACGTTTTAATTTTACCGATATTTTATCTTGTAGATTTTCTGGTGTTTGTATATTTTTCTACTGCAGACAAATCTTTAAGGGATCACTCTCATGTTAATAAGCCTCTAATAAAGCATTTATCATATAATATATTATCATTCACTACCCAAGTATACTTTTTTCCAATGCTTTCTCTCATGTGGGAAAACTTAAGTGACCATTAACTCTCTTCCTAATTAATTTTAAAACTTCAGTTTTCAATCAATGCAAAACTAAGCCCAAGTATCAAGCTGGTAATAGTGATAATATGTATTTATAATTACATATTTCAGTTAACCATAAAATCTATTATTGCACTAATAAAATGTATGAAACTCCGTAACCTACTAGGAACTTGGGGCAGCTGCAACATCAGCATTTGCCTTTTACAGTTGTTCACAGGCTGTGCAAATTAACGTGCAAAAGGAGTAACACAAAGTGTCAGGATGCTATTTTTGCATTAAATCATGGTATATTTTTAGATTAAACACTAAATGTCCATGCAAGCCCTTAGGTTATAAGAACATAGCAATTCGAGAGCTGTACACCACATCAGTGTTCAGTGTAAAAGCATAGTGGAAGTTCTTTGAAGTGCTTGATAGTAGCCATAATCAGGTGTTCCCCTCAAACACAAAAAAATATGTTCACATAGCAAAAGTGGGTGTACATGTTTCATGCTGTATACAAAGTGAAACTTATGAGGATGGTATTCCTTTGTGGGAGGAGATAGGCATCTTGTATTGTTGGATAAACTACTTGAGGCAATGGCTGGTATAAAGTACTCACTCATAGTAGCTAGCAGCACTGTGTTTGTAGAATTAATACACCTACAGGTCTATCCAAGTGGAAACAAAAGAGATCTGGTGCATAACAAAGGAGAAAACAGAAGCCAAGACCAGAGCCAGGGAAGAGCCTCAGTTAATGCGAGAGCAAGACTGTAGCATAAACAGAAGCCAGTGGGATATCTTGCTCCCAACATTATGCTCTTAGGTGATGAGGGGGACACAGCTGAGCTGAAGCTCTGAGCAGAGTCTATTCTTACCCTTTCTGGTCTTCTTTGGCTTCATTTAGTTCCTTTTGGGCCACGTAGAGCCCTACCATGCCCCCACCTCCCTCCCTCTATATTCACCCATGCTCTGCGTTCCCTTGTCCATCCTCTGCTTGTTCTGTTCTGAATGCCCTCATCCTGGCTTTTTTCATCCCTCCCACCACCATTTATTCATAGATTCTGACTTTTCTTCCACTCTTCTTATCCATACATACAAATTTCGTGCTTAGTACAGATTACCAATTATGCAGAACTTCTGTGTAACAATTTATTTTTTATCATTTACATGCAAAATGGTTGCATTTTATTTGAGGACTGGGATCCTGAAGGCCATTCAATTTGAAGTATGCATTTGTAAAATGAATCCTGTCAAATGATGAGAGATATCTCTGTTTACCAGCTAAAGTGGCACTGCCATGTGGCAGTAACAATGTCAACACAGCTCATTTCGCCTGCCAACTTTGGGATTCTGTGATTCTTGAAAAAAAATTAAATTCAGGCATTTGCATAACTTTGTACTATGTTCATAAAAATCAGAATCCATTCATATTTTAATTGCACAACTTTGAATTTGCATATTTCACAGTTATATTCATGTGACTATATATTACATGGTAGTAGGGTTATTCATTTCAGAGGTAAATTGAAGTCTTGGAAAGACCTCAGGTCTCAGGAAGACAAGAACAATAAATATCTGTCCATTTATCCGAGATGTGCAAGCTATTCTTTTATGGAAATGATTGTTGACAAGGCACATGACATGATTCTGGGAGTGACTGGCAAATAAGTGAGAAGCTATGACCTGCCAGCTTTCAGGATGACATCCAAGAGGCAGTAGTCAAAGCTTAACCCCTAGAAGAAACAGTCCTTATTTTTATATAAATAGATAGAAATTCTCTACAATTCCAGAATTTCCAGAAACTCAAATAAAAAAATATTTCCTTCAAACACAAACAAAACTTAAGGATTAGGCTCTTAAATAATTGAGCTCCTTTCCTGGGAAAGAAAAAAAAAGAATAGCAGCAAAACAGTGGTATGTAATCTCAACAGAATAGCCATTCAGTTTTTCCATGAGAAGCAGAAGACTGTTCCATTACTTTTTAAATTCTTCCTCCAAAATAATTAACATTTACTTGTGAAACTTATAACAGCAGAGGAGTCTTTTTTCCACTTTTATTCTGCTATTTGGAAGGAGACGGTGTATCGTAAAGTAAGAGCTACACTGACAATAATGATCTTACGTTCCTATACCACCAATCATCACAAATTTTTATGCAAACTATTTTCATAAGAGCTGTGGGCTCATAGATGAATAGTACCTTATCTTATCTTGGTCCTAAACGAACTCATATAGCAACAAATAACAATGGTACACAACTAAGTTCCTGTACTTTAAGATAATACCTTGTGCCTCTCATCTTATTTACAATAGAAAAGTTTAGGAAGGAGAGTGGTTAACAGGAGAAATTCAAGAAGAAGCTTCAGAAACATTAGATGGAAACTTTAGAAAGTTGGGCCAGATATTTGCATTCTAGAATATGCTTTATAAAACAGTTCCACATCATTATCTCAGATTTATTTTCACTTTAACCTTGCAAGATAAATAGGATGGTTTTTTTTTTTTTTTTTTTGAGACTTGATCTTGTTCTGTCACCCAGGCAGGAGTGCAATGGCAATGACCATAGCTCACTGCAGCCTCGAACTCTTAGGCTCAAGCAATCTTCCCCAAGAGCCGGGACTACAGGTATGTGCCATCATGCTAGTTTAAAAAAAAATTCTGTAGAGACACAGTCTTGCTATGTTGCCCAGGTTGGTCGTGAACTCCTGGCCTTAACTGATCCTCTTGCCTTGGCCTCCCAAAGTGCTGAGATTATAGGTGTGAGCCAACATGCCCACTTAGAGGATGGTAATATTTTTTAAATTTACCTGTAAAATAAGGAGAGTTGTTACCAAGCTCGTGGGGGGAGGGGGGGGAGGGGAAACAGAGGTTAGATTTAAATCCAAAGCTAAACTCCAGAACCCATTCTTTCCATTAAACCACAGTGGCCTTTTAGAAAAATGAAAATGTGGGAGAGGAAGCAGAAATTAATCAGGCTACATCTGATAGAAGAAACTGAATTATCAAAGACACAGTGATTTCTAACGTGGACAATTTAGAGAATTGAAGGAGCCTTGAATGACAGATCACAACCAAACCACAGGTGTACATTTAACTTAATTTGGTGATCAAAGGAGAGCTATCCAGTTCACAAATATACAAAGCTAATGTTTGTTGGAAAAGCTACTATATTTTAGAAATTATTTTAGGCAGTAAAGACACAGAGGGGAAAAAAAAACTTTGATTTTTGCTACGACGATGCTAACAAAATGGTGTAGAGACATATATAGAAATATCTATACTACTTCTCTGGGAAATTCCCATAATGAATATAAACAGAAGCTGCAATTTACAGCATAGGGAAAAGCTCTGCTAAATCTGTCTGGAAATGTTGAAGGCTTTTGAACAAGACAGTCATTTGAACCTAGCCACAATATGTGACAAAGGTAGCATAGATCAAGGATTGGTGGCCTAGGCACCAGTGTTTGATCACAAAGCTCAGAAGATTCAAGGAGGGCTGAGGAAGAGGTAAAGTGGTATTAGGTTGGTGCAAATGTCATTACTTTTAATGGCAAAAACAGCAATGACTTTTGCACTAATCAAATAGAAGTGGGAATTGAAATAAGGAAATAGGTTTGAGACTGTGTAGGAAAAAGCAAAAGTATTTGAAACCATCTGTGAGTGTCGCGAGATCACATAAAAGCTAGAAAGTCTGAGGGGTGGGGAAAATTGAATCTCAGAAAAGGACAGATATGGTGGAGACGATGGAAGGTTTACTTGAGGGTAGTGTTGAGTTAGAGGCAAGACTTTCACTCAGGGATTTCCATGAGACATTTGGAAATGTGGATGTACAGTTTAGGAGGGAGTTAAGAGTGCAGAGCTCTATTTGAGTATCACAGTTAAAGGTATAAATGTGGAATGATATCATTAAGGGAGATCTTGCAGAGAGAACAAGCTGAGAACAGAAACCAAAACAAGAATAGATGGTGATAGCAATAAAAATCAACAAAGTTTAGTATTTTCTGAGAAAAAACCAAGTGAGCTTCAAGCAAGGGATGAAAAAAATTTTAAATATTATGGAGAGGTCAGATACATAGGATTTGGGTTTAAAAGTAGTTTAATGAGTACAGAATCATGAAGACCTTTAGGAAGGTAGTTTCAGTAGAACACATGGGAGCCCAATTGCAAAGGATAAAAGATTGACAGAAAAATTGCCCCGGACTGTGAACTGCACTTACTGAGAAACTTTCTTAAGACATTCAGCAAAAAAGAAATACCAGACTTGCTTTCATACCATTGGATATTAGTGGAAGAAAGGCAGCCATGCAGAAAGGCCACCTGTTCATGACCTGGTCCTGATGCCACCACCGAAAAGGGGCTGATCCTAGGGTCAGATGGAAGTTAGAGAAGAAGTGGAGAACTTTAGCTAGAGAAGAGATAGTTACTATTTGCATTTTATTTTCAACCCTGTTTTTAAATATTTGTCCCCTCCAAATTTTGGGTCCCTGATGAATAGCTTTGATGGCCCAACCACAGATTTTCTTTCTTCAGTAGTTCAATGTTGTGACAAATTAAGTGTCTTGCTCTGTTGCTGTTTATTTGTCTTTGTTTTGTTGTCATTTGAGGTTGGAATTTCCTTATTAGTTTTTGTTTATTTGTTTGTTTTTGAGACAGAGTCTCACTCTGTCACCCAGGCTGGAGTGCAGTGGTGCCATCTCGGCTCACTGCAACCTCCGCCTCCCAGGTTCAAACAATTCTCCTGCCTCAACCTCCTCAGTAGCTGGGATTATAGGCACACAATATCACACCCAGATAAATTGTGTATTTTTAGTAGAGACAGGGTTTCACCGTGTTGGCCAGGCTGGTCTCGAATTCCTGACCTCAGGTGATCCGCCCACCTCAGCCTCCCAAAGTGCTTGGATTACAGGCACGAGCCACCATGCCCAACCCTTATTATTAGTTTTTGAAGACAACGAGGAAGGAGGAAGTATTAAAGAGAGTGGATAACTGATGCATTAAGGACAGCAGGAGAGCTAGCTAGAAAGAATGAAATAAAGGCTTAGGGAAAGGTACTTAGCTTTGAGGAGAGGGAACAAGGGAAAACAAGAAGGATTCTGTGAAGATAATAACGATTTTGATAGAGTAGAAAGTTGAAAGAATGCATATCAAGAAACTTTGACCTTAATTATGTAAGAGTCAAGACTACCTGCAAAGAGATGAAGTAAGAGATCCCCTTAACATCTTCAGAAAACTTTTCTTTTAAAGCCCATATCAGACTTCCCTTACGAAAAAATCCAAAAAAACCCTCTTGCTTCTGTGTTGCTAATCTTTGTTTCTCTACAAGTCAGACAGACAACAGTATTAGCTCTTTTTTTGTCACAATTCCTGTTGTTTCTATTGCTGCATAACAAATTACCACAAACCTAACAGCTAAAAACAACACATTTATTATTCCACAATTTCTGTGTGTCAAGAATCCAGGCACAATTTACTTGGGTCCTGTTTCTGGATTTCTCACAAGGCTGCAATCAAGGTGTCAGCCATCCTTAGGATCTCATCTGGGGTTAACTAGGGAAGGGTCTGCTTCCAATGGTCTGCATGTGGTTTTTGGCAGGATGCAGTTCCTGGCATGTTGCCTGACTGAAGGCCTCAGCTCTTTAGTGGCTGTTGGTCAGAGGCTAGCCTCAATTCCTTGCTATGTGGGCCTTACCATATGGCAGCTTACTTCATCAAAGCTAGCAAGGGAAAGAGTCAACAGACAGAGTCTACTAACGAGATGGGAGTTACAATCGTATGTAATGTAATCACAAAAATGGCGTCCCATTACCTTTACTGTATTCTATTCCTAGAACAAAGTAACGGGTCTGGCCTGTGCTCAAGGGGAGGGATTATGCAACGCATGTACACCAAAACGTGGAGATAATTAGAAGCTGTTTTAGAGTATGTTGCCATAGCTCCTCTATCACAAGAGAATAACATTCTCTGTGTAGCAGCAAGGTGTCCTAAAGACTCATAAAGAAAGAGAAATGAGAGTGGTGTAGGCATTTGAATTATGAATTCACACATTTCACATTATGGAAGACAAAGTGGAATATGCAGGTAAGAAAGAAATTTGACTTTATTTCAAACATCTGTATGTTGACACAAATTTTATCAATATAATTTATTCTGGAACTGGACATCAGGTTATAAGAGTAGTTTAAATTCAGGAAATTGCAGATTTAACCATTTACACCTATCTGTTCTTGATGAGGAATAGAGATCTGTCTTTTCTGCAAAAAAAGTGTGTTGATGAATAATTATAGCAAGAATAAAATTTTTAAATATAATTTCTTACCACTTGTTTAGCATAAATGAATTGAATTGAATTCAGTTAGAAACCTGCATTTATTTATTTATTTATTTATGCATTCATTTCCACGGAAAACAGTATGGAGATTCCTTAAGGAACTAAAAGTAGATACACCATCCAATCCAGCAATCCCACTACTGGGTATCTACTTAAAGGAAAATAAGTTATTATACCACAAAGACACACGAACACACATGTTTATAGCAGCACAATTCACAATCACAAGGATATGGAGCCAACCTAAGTGCCCATCGATCAACAGTGGATTAAAAAAGGTTGTACATATACAGCATGGAATACTACTCAATCATAAAAGGACAAAATAATCTCTTTTGCAGCAACTTGGATGGAGCTGGAGGCCATTGTTCTAAGTGAAGTAACACAGGAGTGGAAACCAAAAAACTGTATTTTCTCACTTATAATTGGGAACTGAGCCACGAAGATGCAAAATCATACAGTGATATAATCGATTTTTGGGACTGGGTTGGGGGAGATTGTGAAATAGGTAAGAAATAAAAGACTACATATTGGGTACAGTGTACACTGCTTAGGTGACAGGTACACAAAAATTTCAGAATTCACCACCGAAGAATTCATCCATGTAACCAAAAACCACCTGTACCCCAACAACTATTGAAATAAGCTTTTTTTTTTTTTTTTAAAAAGAAACCTGCATGTAAATGCTGGATGAAAATATAAACTAAAACACAGAAATGAGTGGGGAACATACTGGATGTCAGTGGCTTTACATATATACTCATTCAATTATTAAAATATATTTCATAATCTTTCTTAAATATCACAAAGTGCTGTCTATTTTTCTAAGCTACAAGGACAGCCATCTCTATAGACCAACACTAATAATAAGAGAATAATATGTTGTGTTTCTCTTCTCAATTCCCACTCCTACCACCCTCTTCCTAGAAAATGTCAGTAAACACCTAAGATAAATGCTTTTGATCTCCCCTTCAAAAACAAATATATATATATATAAATATACATATATATAGGTATATTTTCCCAGAAATCAATTAAAAAAACAAAGAAAGAAGAAAAAATGAGAAAATAGAAATTCACAGAATTTAAATAGAAATTCACAGAATTTAAACAGAAATTCACAAAAAAAGAAATACAATTTAGGCAAGAAACATTTAAAATATATTCAATCTCACTAGTATTTAGAGATATAACATAAATAACAAGAGGCAACATTTTTCAACTATGTCATAGTTGAATATTATAAATATATATATAATAGTACATACTAATATTACAAACATAATTCAATAAATATACCGATAATCTCCACTATTAGTAAGTTTGTGGGAAAACACTATTCTTCTATATATGGAAGAACAATTTGACAAGGTTTATAAAAATTGTAAATGTCCAAACCTAATTGACACAGTTATTGTACTTCTTGAAATCTATTGAAATCTATCCTAAGGATATATTTACAAATACACACACACACACACACACACACACACACACATTTTGCTGCAGCATTGCCTTTTAAAGTCAAACTATGGAAATCATCTAAGTATTCTTTAATAAAATATTAAGTAAATTATTGCACAGATATAAATGGAATGTAACGTAACATTTAAATAGAATGAGGTAGCCATATGTATATATGTGTGTGTATAATTGTATGTATGTATATATGTACACATATATATAGTGACAGAGAAATACTCCAAAACATATTAAAATTATTCACAAAACAATGTTTATAACATGTACAGTATACTATGTAATCATATATGAGTCTGTATATATGCAACATATACATATATAAAACATACAGGAAAAGTGTGAAGAGATAGACATCAAATGCTTCTATGGCTAATTATATTAATGAAGTTAATTCTGAGACAGCTGTGGTGATTGAAGAAGAGGATAAGCAAAAATTATGATTTGTTGTTCTGTATGTATCTGAGTCCTTTAGTTTTTAACTGGCAGATGTTTATGTATCACATGTAATATTTAAAGAAAATTGTGTTTTAAAAAAATAATTTGATAGTGATGTTCAGAGAAGACTGAAGCCTGAATATTTTTCAGAGGAGTAGCTGATTCTCTGCTTGCTAGGTAGAGTAAACAAATCTCCATCCTTATGGATCTGCTTAATTAGAACAGGAGGTGACAGCAAGAGGAAGGGAGGTTCTCTCTCTACATGTGTCACATAGTAGGAATTATTGTTTGTAGGCACCAAAACAGAGAATGGAACTGTATCCTACGAGTTCCATGATGCTGGATGTGTATGATTTATTATTCAGTTAAAACCTCTAAAGAGGAAAATAAGACCTCGTTGTCAACTCTGATTTATATTCTCTCGTTTCACAATTCAATGAGCAAGTCAGGTGGGTATTGCCGAAAACTGGTTATGAATTTCACCCAAAGACATATAATTGTATTTGTATTCAAAGTTTCAGTTTCATTCACTTCATGTGATTTTTATTTTTAGCCCTTTTCTTTTGTTTAATTTTCATTTATGTATTTTCTTCACTCACTCAGACCAGAATGACAAGAGGTAGCTGCCTAATATTTAAGCCATTTTTCATGCATCCCTTTGGTTCCATTCTGGGACTCTCTTGCACTGCTCTAGAAATAGGTAAGCTTCTTGCAATTCCCACCCTCTCCCCAATACTATACCTATTCTGAGCTACTAAGCCACTGTCAGTCTCATCCAGAAGGTAATTTTTATTCTCCAAATCTGGAAGCAAGGGAAATAAAATTCAGAATATGTTTGGCTTTCGCTATAATTTAGGCTCTACTTCTATTTAAGAAGTAGGATGATTCAGAGCTCTGTTGGAATTTTGCTGGCCACAGGAATTAAAAGGAATTCGTCAACTTATGCATCAGCAGTGATGTACTATGTCTTTCGGAAATAGTATTGTTGATAAGACCTGCGGAAGTGGGACTTCAGAAGGGTGCACTGGTAAAACCTAACCATCTCTTTCTTCTCAAGAAATAGGCCTCTACAAATCTAACCACATATGTATTCATGCCCCTTTAGCCAGTTATTTTATTCTGTAAATATCCTTAAAAGAAAAGAAAACAAAATGTGGGAAAGGCATTGTGTACTAAGATGACCACCGGGCAGTATTTATAGTAGTAAAAAACGAAAATCCATTAGACTCTGATAGTAGGGTGATAATTTCACA
This sequence comes from Nomascus leucogenys, assembly GCF_006542625.1. NCBI lineage: Eukaryota > Metazoa > Chordata > Mammalia > Primates > Hylobatidae > Nomascus > Nomascus leucogenys. The sequence continues at coordinate 39,168,960 of NC_044388.1, read as the reverse complement.
AATATGTAGATTCAGTCTTACAGTGCTATATAAAGATTAAAATGGCTGGTAATGAAAATGATTTAGCAACATGAAAAACATTATATTATTAGTGAGCAAAGAAGATGCAAATTAGTACATACACTGTGGCTAAAGCAATGCAAAAGAGATGCATGGGAAATAGACCAAAAAGAAATAAAATATTAAAAGGAAAAAGAAAATATCATAATCATTTAAAAATTTTTATAGTATTTATATGCTTTCTGATTAAAAGCTTTTATAAACTAATAAGACATATTCTTTAAAATGGTTAGTTTCTTTTAGGTAATCAGAAAGCAGGAGTCAGGATCAAACATCCTTATACTAAATCTATAATATTCTCTATTTATAGTTTCATATTCCCATTTTCCCTACCCTTTTCTCAACACACACACACACACACCACACACACTTCCCATTACACACACACACACACACACACACACACACACCCCAACAGGCACATACACTTCCTAAAAAAGACAATTGTTGCAGACATTCATGTACTTTCCTAGTCATTGTGTGAATTTCTAGCACATTTAACACCAGGTTGGGAGATCTTGTTTTTCCCTCCTCCTTTTTTCAGAGAACAATCATTTCTCTCTGCATCACTCCTTTTGGCAAACTCCAGCATTATAGACATCTGAAGTGACACCGTCATTACGTTTATACCCCAAATAAATAACAAGATATGATCACCTCAGGCATTTTATTACCAGCAGATCTTGAATAATTTTTCTAAAAGCAGGGGATTGATTATAAAATTATAGAGATTAATCCATTGTTTTTAAGGTTGCTTAAATGCCCCCAAAAGGTGATCACTTGCCCATTAAATCTTTAACAAAGAAGATGTCATAGTATCTGTCCTAGTCTGTTCACGCTGCTATAATAAAATGCCTGAAACTGGGTACTGTATATATAATTAAAATGTATTCCTCATAGTTCTGGAGGCTAGGAAGTCCAAGATTGAGGTACCGGCAGGTTTGGCATTTAGTGAGCACTAGGTCTCTGCTTCCAAGATGGTGCCTTGTTGCTGATACTTAGAAGGAACAAGAGCTGCATCCTCACATAGCCAAAGGGCAGAAAGGCAAAGAAGGAAGGCTGAGTTCCCTCCAGGCCCTTTTGTTTCAGTCCTTTTACAAGGCACTAATCCATTCATGAGGGCTCTGCCCTTATGAGTTTATCACTTCCCCAAAGACCTCACCTCTGAAAACCACCACAAGTGAGACTAAGTTACGACAAGAATTTTGGAGAGGACACATTCAAACCATAGTGCCATCCCACAAACATGCATGCACATGCATGCACAAAAATACACACACACATGTACATACAGTGCACATTCAAAGTTTTCTCAATAGCTTGAATGGCTTTCTAAGTGACTAAGGAAAGTGTGGAGGCATTCCCTAGGTTTTTTTTAATAGACTTTATTTTTTAGAGCAGTTTTAATTTCACAGCAAAATTGAGCAGAAGGTACAGAGATCTTTTTACATACTCCTGCCAGCACACATGCATAGCCTCCCCAACTATTAACATCCTCTGCCAGATTGGTACAGTTGATACAATTGCTGAACCTATACAGATATATCCTTATCATCCAAAGTCTACGGTTTATACCTTAGTCTGATTGGACTACTAAAAAAGCATATCATAGACCAGGTGGGTTACAGACAACAGAAATGTATTTCTCAGAGTTCTGAAGGCTGAAAAGTCCAAGATAAAGTCATTGACAGAGTTTACATCCAGGTTCACTCAGTACTGCAAATGTAATGGATTTGGACAGATTTATAAAGACATATGTTCTCTATTGTAGTGTGATAGAGAATAGTTGCCCCAAAAATCCTCTGTGTGCTTCTTATTCATCTCCACTTCCCCTGTAATCCCTGGCAACCACTGATCTTTTTACTGCCTCCATAGTTTTGCCTTTTCCAGGTCATATAATTGAAATTACACAGTATGTAGCCTTTTCAAACTAGCATATCTCTTAGTAATATGCATTTAAGTTTGCTCCATGTTTTTTCATGGCTTGATAGCTCATTTACTTTTAGCACTAAATAATATTCCACTGTCTGGATATTCCACAGTTTATCCATTCATCTACTGAAAAGCATCTTGGTTTCTTCCAAGTTCTGGCAATTATGAATAAAGCTGCTATAAACATCCACGTGCAGGTTGTTGTGTGGAAAACTGCTTTGAGTAAATACCAAAATGTGTGATAGATTGATCCTATGGTAAGAACATTTAGTTTTGTAAGAAAACGCCAAACAATCTAACAGAGTGGCTGTACCATTTTGCATTTCTACCAACAATGAATGAATGTTCCTATTGCTCCATATCCTCACAAGCATTTGGAGTTGCCAGTGTTCTGGATTTTGGCCATTCTAATAGATGTGTGGTGCTAACTCATTGTTGTTTTAATTTGTATTTCCCTGGTGACATATGACATAGAGCATCTTTCATATGCTTATTTGCCATGGGTATATCTTCTTTGATGAAGTCTTTGTTAAGATCTTTGGCCCATATGATCAATTGTAGATCCTTCTTTTCTAATGATATATGCATTCAATGCTAATGATTCCACTCTAAGCACTGATAACTCACTATCTCACAAATTTTGATAAGTTGTATTTTGATTTGCATTTAGATCAATTTATTTCTCTTGAAATTTCTTGTTTAACCCGTATGTTGTTCGGAAGTGTGTTGTTTCATTTCCAAGTGTTTGAGGATTTTTCAGCTATCTTTCTATTGATGATTTCTAGTTTAATTTCATTATGGTCTGAAAGCAGACATTGTATGATTAATATTTTTTAAATTTGTTAAGGTATGTTTTATGGCCCCAAATATCATCTATCTTGGTGAATGTCCCATATACAATTAAGAAGAAAGTGTATTCTGCCGTTGTTGAATAAAGTAGTCTATAGATGTTTGTTATATCCAGCTGACTGATGGTGTTTTTCAGTTCAACTATGTCCTTACTAATATTCTGCCTGCTGGATCTGTCCATTTCCGATAGATGAATGTTCATGTCTCCAACTATAATAATGGATTCATCTATTTCTCCTTGAAGTTCTATCAGTTTTTGCTTCATATATTTTGCTGCTCTCTTATTAGGCACATACATGTTAAGGATTGTTTTATCTACCTGAATAACTTACCCCTTTATCTTTATGTAATGTCCCTCTTGCTTACTGATAAATTTGCTTGCCCTAAAGTCTGCTTTTTCTGAAACTAATGTAGTATTACCACTTTCTTTTCATTAATGTTAGTATGGTATATCTTTCTTCATGCCTTTACTTTTAAACTGAATGTCTCTTTATATTTACAGGACATTTATTGTAGAAAACATATACTTGTATATTGTTTTTTGATCCACTCTAACAATATCTGTCTTTAAATTGGTTCATTTAGACTATTGATATTCAAGGTAACTATAGATATAGAATTAATATCTACCATATTTGTTATTGTTTTCTATTTGCTGACTTTGTTCTTTGTTTTTATTTTGTGTTCCACTCTTTTCTGTTTTTTGTGCTTTTAATTGAGCAATACATATGGTTCCACTTTCTTTTACTTCTCAGCATATTATTTGAATCTTTTTTTTCACTTTTCTTTGTGTGTGGTTGCCCTAGTGTTTGCAATATACATTTACAACTAATCCAAGCTCACATTAAAATAAAATATACTACTTCATGGGTAGAGTACCTTATAGTAGTAAAATAACCTTAATTCCTCTTTCCCATCCCTTGCATTATTGTCATCATTCATTTTACTTATACATAAGCATACATTAATATACATACATAATAAAATGCATTGCCTCTATTATTATATTGAACACACCATTTTCTGCTATATTATTTAAAAATAAAAAAGGGTTTTTTTTTTTACCTTCAGTCATTCTTTCTGCAATGCTCTGAGTTTCTAATCTATATCATTTTCTTTCTCTCTAAATAACCTTTTTTTTTTTTTTTTTTAACATTTCTTGCAAGGCACCTTTACCGGCAACAAATTCCTTCAACTTTTGTTTGATTATGAAAGCCTTAATTTCTCCTCCACTTTTCAAGGATAATTTCACAGGGTAGAGAATTCTAGGTTATTAGGTTTTATGTTTTTATCTTAACACTTTAAATATTTCACTCCATTCTCTTCTTGCTTGCATGATTTTGGAAGAGAAGTCAGTAATTTTTATCCTTGCTCCTCTGTAAGTAAGGTGTTTTCCTCTTTGGCTTCTTGCAGGATTTTGACTTTATCTTTGATTTTCTGTAATTCAAAAACAATGCCTAGGTGTCATTTTTCTGGTATTTACCCTGCTTGGTGTTCTCTGTGCCTCCTGGATTTTTGGTTTGGTGTCTCACATTAATTTAGGAGAATTCTCAGTCATTATTATTTCAAATATTTATTCTGCTCTTTCTTTTTCTTTTTTCTCTTATTGTCATTACATGCACAGTACTCTTTCTGTAGTTGTCCCACAACTCTTGGATATTCTGTTCTGTTGTGGGATGTTTTGTTTTCATTTTTTTTTTCTCTTTTTCAGTTTTGGAGGTTTCTATCGAGATATTCTCAAGATCAGAGTCTCTACTCAGTTATGGCCAGTCTATTCATATGACTATCAAAGGCATTCTTCATTTCTTTTACACTGTTTTTGTTATCTGGCTTTTCTTTTCCAGCTTTTTGTTAAGATTCACATGTCTTTGCTTACATTGTCTGTCTGTTCTATTTTATCCATTAGAGCCCTAAGCATATTAATTATAGTCATTTAAATTCCCAGTCTGATAATTCCAACATTCCTGCCATATCTGAGTCTGGTTTTGATGCTTGTTCTGTCTCTGCAAACTGGATCTTTTGCCTCTTAGTAGGACTTAAATTTTTTCTTGATAGCTGGATATGATGTGCTGGATAAAAGGAACTGCTGTAAATAGGCCGTTAGTAATGTGGTAGTAGGTTATAGGGGAGGAGGGTGTTCTATTGTTTTATGTTAGGTCTCATGATTTTCGTGAGCCTGAACCTCTGTATTATGAACTTCACACATGCTCATCATCCCCTTAGATGAGACAAGACAGCTATCATAGGCCAGAGTTGGGTATTTCCCATCTCTCATATGGAAGGCTGAAGGGGCTAGTGTTGAACAGTTATCTGGTCCACATGGAAAGCAAGAGCCATATGGAAGGTGGTATTTCATTTCCCCAAGTCAATTCAGCTCTGGTAAAACCCCAGCATGTTAGGCTCTGGCAAAACAGTTTCTCCTGAGGGCAGACCTTGCTAAGAAAAACAGAATATTCTGGCATATTTCAATATGGTTCCTTGCCCCCTTCCCATGAAGAAAGCATGAAAAGACTTTTCTCCAATATTCACTGTGAGAATCTGGTGAGCTCCTCAAGGTAAAACTCATAAGTATTTGGGACTTCCCTATGACTAAGTTTCCCTGGAGTTTTTAACTCTCGGACTGGTCCACGCTGAGTCTCTGGCAATTTGTCAATTACAGTTCAGGATGTTCTACCCTGGCTCTGGTTCCCAAGGAGGTTGCTGCTCATGGGCTTCTGTTCTAGCAAGGAGTCCTTCTCAGTATCTGCCTGTCTCCTGCATGTTAAGGCAGCAGTTTCCATGTGACCTCACTTCTATGCTTTATCTAAGAAAATATGTTGATGTTTCAGTTTGTTTAGCTTTTTACTTACTGTTACGAGGGAGTAGTGACTTCCAACTTCTTATATGCTGTTCTTAAAACCCGAATGACTCTCTCAATATTTTAATTTAAAAAAAAGTAGTATTAACAACTAAAAACTAAAATTTACTACTGTGACTTATTGTGTACTGAATATTTTACCATCATTATCCTCTTTGATCCTTCCGTCAGTCATAGGAGTGAGGAACTATTTTATAAAACTGATTTTTCTGGTGAGAACTAAGGTTTAGAGAAAGTTAAGCCATTTTCAGAAGGTTCCATAGCTGTGAAACAGCAGAAGTGTGAGTCATGTGACACCACAGCTCAAGCTCTTTACCACCACCCTAACAGCCTCCTACTCGCATTTAATTATGCTGTTTACCAAAGCCACAATGTACAGTTGCACGGGTTGTACACTGCACAACTCTAGGGAGCATCATTTGCTTTGTGAATGATACTCCCAAAAGCTGGGCAGCATGTAGCCTGTACGACCTTATGTGGAACCTGCATGATCATTTGGGGTGTTTCTCTTCATCATCTCTCACCAGTTCAGCCCACCATTTTCATAGAGTGTTTTCCAACTACTCTATGGCATACTACTTTCTTCTTTCAAGGCATAAACTGATATAGAAACAATAAGATGTAGTCTGGTTGGGAATCACAAAACTAACCTGTGAATTCTGAGCTCTTGGTCAGCAGATTCTCTAATAATTTTTAGTAGCCTCCCAAGCACACAACGCAGTACTGGGTACAAAACAAGTGCTTAATAAATGCAAATTAACTGACTGTAATCTTCTAGGGTAATTATTGTAAATCACAAAAAGGGATCTTTAGGAAGACATAAGAAAATATTTTATAAAAGGTGTTAAACAAATTTGAATTATAAACTGAAATGCAATGTAGTAGGTGGCTGTTCTGCAAATGTGTAAGGGCAGCTACCTAGAATCTGTGCTGATGAAAATTTAAACTAAAGTTCATTTGCTCCAGGTCTATAGAGAAGCAGAAATGAAATGATTTGCACTTGTATGAATATTCAATTTTGCAATCTCTTGGCCCAACCATGATGCAAATTACTGACAGTTTTAGAAATGATTTAAGAGTATGATTATCAAAATTCCTAGAATAAATCAAATATAGTGATAAGAATAAAAATAAGATTATAAATTCTGCATGCTGTTTTCACATAGTTGATTTCTATTTGCAGACTTCTCCCCAATTCTAAGCATCTATAAATGTGACCCCTCATATATGGGTGGCAAAAACTAAAATTCAGAAAGGGGCAATTTAAGATGAATGATAAAGCAGAGGGAAGCACTGTAATTCAATTTTTTGTCAACCTTCAGCAGATTAAAAAAAAAGGAAATAAGAAAATGTTACATATCTGGGTTCTTCAGTTTTCTGTTAGCTCAGTAGCCTATGCTGAGCTGTTTTTTTTTTTTGAGACGGAGTCTAGCTCTGTTGCCCAGGCTGGAGTGCAGTGGCGCAACCTCGGCTCACTGCAACCTCCACCTCCCAGGTTCATGCCATTCACCATTCTCCTGCCTCAGCCTCCTGAGTAGCTGGGACCACAGGCATGCGCCACCATGCCTGGCTAATTTTTTTATTTTTAGTAGAGACGGGGTTTCACCATATTGGTCAGGCTGGTCTCGAACTCCTGACCTTGTGATCTGCCTGCCTCAGCCTCCCAAAGTGCTGGGATTACAGGCGTGAGCCACCACGCCCTGCCGCTGAGCTGGTTTTAAGTGGAACAGAATACACAAAGTGGATAATAACTATCGTGTAAAAGTGAAAAATAAATAATTTGTTGCACATACCACAGTACATGTATGTACACAGACACCAACACACACTCACACGCAAACTTACTAAAACAAAAGAGTAGTTAAGACTTCTCGGCCAACAAAAACAGCCTTCCAACTACTACTGACTTCATTCAAGAAAATAAATGGATGTGCAGCTGTGTATTTATCTCCAGGACCTGAGCAAACATTTCAGACATTCTATGCCATGCTAGACACCAAGAAGGGGAGGGAGAAGGGAGACAGAAGACCTGGCTGGGACTCCACAGAATTTGTTTCCCTGTGGCAAACCAAAGTCTTTAAGGAGCTGTGTGGCAGTTTTGTCCTTTCTAGGAGCAGGCGAGTGTGCAAGGCCTGCTCTTTTTCTTCAGCTTCATAACTACCCTGATGCTCAGAGCATCAAAGCTGTTAATGGAGGAAAGAAACATTTCCTTGAATTAGCATGAATCATTTCGTTGAAAATAGTGTAACTATCAGTAATTTTTGATCAATTTACATGATATTCCACTAATTTTATGCAGCTCTTCATTGCTCCTCCACTTGACTGCACTAATAACATGGGCCCTTACAATTAAAACTTTTCATCTTCTCAGAGCTCACATTTCCAATGGTTATATATTGAGATGTCTCCTATAGAGTGAAATCCTCAACCACTGTCTTGCCTCAGCTAAAAGTTTCTCATTTACAGTCTTCACCTCAGAGCTGGCATAAGGAACAGATTGAAATAAACCCAGGTTCTTGTCACCATCCCATTTTTACCTCCAGGTTCATCACATAATCAGCATTTCTTCCCCAAACCTCTGGCCCAGCCCTGTGATATAGGCAGGAAATGTGATGGCTAATACTGCTGAATTCTAAACAAGGAAGCCTTTTTCATGCTTTCTTTTTGAAACAGCAATGAAAAACCAGGAGCTGATGCAGCAGCAGCAAACATCTGTTTTACTGCTTATTATTATTTATATATTTGACAGACATTAAAGATATTGTGATGGTTAATGTTGTGTCAACTTGATTGGATTGAAGGATGCAATGTATTGTTTCTGGGTGTGTCTGTGAGGGTGTTGCCAGAGGAGATTAACATTTGGGTCAGTGGACTGGGGGAGGCAGACCTACCCTCAATCTAGGTGGGCACCATCCAACTGGCTGCCAGCAGGGCTAGAAAAAGCAGGCAGACCAAGGTGGAGTGAGTCAACTTGCTGAGTCTTCCGGCCTTCATCTTTCCCCCCTGCTAGAAGCTTCCTGCCCTCAAACATCAGACTCCAAATTATTCAGCTTTTGGACTCTTGGACTTACACCAGTAGCTTGCCAGGGGCTCTCAGGCCTTTGGCCACAGACGGAGGGCTGAACTGCCAGCTTCCTTACTTTTGAGGTTTTGGGACTCGGGCTAAGCTGCTACTGGTTTCATTGCTTCTCAGCTTGAAGACGGTCTATCATGGGACTTCACCTTGTGATCATCTGAGTCAATTCTGTGTAATAAATTCCCTGTTTTATATACATATCTCCTATTAGGTCCGTCCCTCTGGAGAACCCTGACTAATGCAGATATTTTACTGTGTTCTATGCTAACTTCTGGGAATGGAGAGATAAAAGACAGTGGGTTCTCTCTCATGAACAGATCGTGGAAAAGAAACACGATCCATGACCAAGATTAAGACAAGACGTTTTCAAAAAGAGGCAGTGTACCATGGCCATCAGACAAAGAAAACTGGAGTTCTTACTACTCTGTTCCAATCGTCCTTCCTATTTATTCCTAACCAAAAAAGAGAGAGAAAAAGAGAGAGAGATATAAGATAGATATTATTCCAGTTTATACATGAAAACGAAAATAAATTTTCTAATGTTGCACATCTAATAAATGCCACAGTGGGATCCAAATATGAAAATGTATTAATCCAACATCATTACTATTTCCATTAGTTTGTGTTGTCCTCTGATAAAAATTGCAGGTGATTACTTTTTTCTATCTTTTCTTCACTAGAACACACCATCATGTTCTTCCTGGTTATTTGTCAAAGTTTTTCTAGTTAAGTTGATTCTGATTAGGGCTAGAGGAGCATTTATTTATAGGGAGGACAGGCAGAGGAGACCAGAGCTTCAAGAGTGAGGTACAGACCCTAAAACGAAGCCCAAGGATCCAGTATTATTTTCAGTGGGCTCAAGGCCATTTGTTTCCCAATAAAAAATACTTACATATTTTTTAATGCTGTTCTTGTTCATTCATTCTTACGCTCTTGAAGGAGCATATCAGCTCTCTATTGTTACCACAAACCTCTCTGAAATTCAGTGGCCTAAAATAATAAGCAGTTACTAAGCTCAAACCTGAGCTGTGGGTCAGTGATTTCCAGTAGGTTCGGCTGGGCTTCCTCCCATGTTTGGAAGTTTGCTGAGGGTCAGCTCGCTTAGGATGACCTTGTCTAGGATGTTGGGGATTACCTGGCTCTATTCCTCGTGATTCATCCTCTCACAAGCTGACCTGACATTTTCTTTCTCAGGCAGGGAGCAGGAGCAGAAGTGGGAATATGCAAGCACTTTTTCAAGCCCTTGCTTGAGTTGCAACTGTTAACATCCTATTGGCCAAAGCAAGTTACCTGCCACCCTCAGAGTCAAGGGGTGGGGAAAGAACCCATCTCTTGATCAAAGGAGCTGCAAAGTCAGGTTGTAATGACCATGAATGTAGAGAAGAGAGAAAAATTGGAACAATTAACATAATCGATCTACCACTAGAGCTAAAATGAACTTTCCACCAGAAGGCTACACACATCCTAGGTTTCGTGTACTGGTTTAACTGAGGAAATATTGAAATATTATTTTTCTGTGCTCAGATAGAGCAGATACAAAAACAAACTAAAGAAAACACTATGGACTCTGTCATTCCACTGACCAGAGTTTAACTGAAATTATCTACCAAGGTTTTGACCTATTATCATGGAAATATCATTCTCTGTTCTGTCTTTCTCAAGAAATTAAACCAAAGGTTCAGTACTAAACTTTTGAGATTCTTTAATTACAATGTTTTCTACAGCATAATACAATGTATATAAAGAGTAATATTAAGAATATAAATGTTTTATGAATATGTTGCATAATACTTATAATAAATATTTCTTATAATTTGTTATTACTAAATGCCAACCTCTACATTTAATTACTTTTTTATTTATTGAAGTATACATTATCCCAATTTTATAAATAAGAACGCTGATACCCAAAACTAAATTTGTTTTGTTTTGTTTTTCGAGACAGAGTCTCACTCTGTCACCCAGGCTGGAGGGCAATGGTGCGATCTCGGCTCACTGCAATCTCTGTCCCCCGAGCTCAAGGGATTCTCCTGCCTCAGCTACTCTCCTGAGTTGCTGGGATTACATGCACACACCACTGCACCCAGCTGATTTTTGTATTTTTAGTCGAAATGAGGTTTCACCATGTTGGCCAGGCTGGTCTTGAACTCCTGACCTCAGATGATCCACCCACCTCGGCCTCCCAAAGTGCTGGGATTACAGGTGTCAGCCACCATGCCTGGCCAACCCAAAGCTAAATTTGAACTCAAAACTGCCAATTTTCAAAGTAACTTCTCTAGTCAATATGCTTTTTTTTTTTTTTTTTTTTTTTTTTTGGTCTCTTGACGCCACCAGATTCTCTCAACATTAAAGTTTGCGCAATGTCATCCCTTTTTCTTCATTTTGGCTTTCCCTCTTCTAATCCAACGTAACAACTCATAGACTGCTACTAGACAAGTACTATTTCTAATAAGTAGTCCCTGCATTTGATCCAAGAAAGAATCATTAGCTCCTACACTTTAGTTTCAAACTTAAGGCATTCTTATTTTTTCACAAAAATAATGTATCTTATCTACCACTCTCTCCTGTACCTGTGCTCCAAACTAAATAATATACATTAGGATTTTATTTTACTTCATACCACTGATCAACCTGTCATGATCCTTTTTGTATATCTTTTTGCCCATATTTTTTCTTCCATCAGGAACCATGCTACAGCAAATTCCTCCCTACATTTCAAGACACATTTTACCAGGAATATTGGGATCCATTTTCATAGTATAGACTAGACCTTTTTTTTAACAGAAAATCCACTTGAGGGGTGGAGCCAAGATGGCCAAATAGGAACAGCTCCAGTCTACAGCTCCCAGCCTGAGCGACACAGAAGACGGGTGATTTCTGCATCTCCGTTTAAGGTACCGGGTTCATCTCACTAGGGAGTGCCAAACAGTGGGTGCAGGACAGTTGGTGCAGCGCACTGTGTGCCAGCCAAAGCAGGGTGAGGCATTGCCTCACTCAGGAAGCGCAAGGGGTCAGGGAGTTCCCTTTTGTAGTCAAAGAAAGGGGTAACAGACGGCACCTGGAAAATTGGGTCAGTCCCACCCTAATACTGCACTTTTCCAATGGGCCTGGAAAACAGCACACCAGGAGATTTTGTACTGCACCTGGCTCGAGGGTCCTATGCCCACGGAGTCTCGCTGATTGCTAGCACAGCAGTCTGAGATCACACTGCAAGGCGGCAGCGAGGCTGGGGGAGGGGTGCCTGCCATTGCCCAGGCTTGCTTAGGTAAACAAAGCAGCCAGCAAGCTCCAACTGGGTGGAGCCCACCACAGCTCAAGGAGGCCTGCCTGCCTCTGTAGGCTCCACCTCTGGGGGCAGGGCACAGACAAACAAAACTTCAGCAGGAACTTCTGCAGACTTTAATGTCCCTGTCTGACTGACAGCTTTGAAGAGACTAGTGGTTCTCCCAGCACGCAGCTGGAGATCTGAGAACGGACAGACTGCCTCCGAAAGTGGGTCCCTGACCCCCGAGCAGCCTAACTGGGAGGCACCCCCCTGTAGGGACAGACTGACACCTCACTCGGCCAGGTACTCCTCTGAGACAAAACTTCCAGAGGAACTATCAGACAGCTGAATTTGTGGTCTCACAAAAATCCGCTGTTCTGCAGCCACCACTGCTGACACCCAGCCAAATAGGGTCTGGAGTGGACCTCTAGCAAACTGCAACAGACCTGCAGCTGAGGGTCCTGTCTGGTAGAAGGAAAACTAACAAAGAGAAAGGACATCCACACCAAAAACCCATCTGTACATCACCATCATCAAAGACCAAAAGTAGATAAAACCACAAAGATGGGGAAAAAACAGGGCAGAAAAACTGGAAACTCTAAAAAGCAGAGCACCTCTCCTCCTCCAAAGGAACGCAGCTCCTCACCAGCAACGGAACAAAGCTGGATGGAGAATGACTTTGACGAGTTGAGAGAAGAAGGCTTCACACGATCAAACTACTCCGGGCTACGGGAGGAAATTCAAAACAATAGCAAAGAAGTTAAAAACTTTGAAAAAAAATTAGACGAATGGATAACTAGAATAACCAATGGAGAGAAGGGCTTAAAGGAGCTGATGGAGCTGAAAGCCAAGTATCGAGAACTATGCGAAGATTGCAGAAGCCTCGGTAGCCGATGCGATCAACTGGAAGAAAGGGTATCAGTGATGGAAGAAGAAATGAATGAAATGAAGCGAGAAGGGAAGTTTAGAGAAAAAAGAATAAAAAGGAACGAACAAAGCCTCCAAGAAATTTGGGACTGTGCGAAAAGACCAAACCTACATCTGATTGGTGTACCTGAAAATGACGGGGAGAATGGAACCAAGTTGGAAAACACTCTGCAATATATTATCCAGGAGAACTTCCCCAATCTAGCAAGGCAGGCCAACATTCAGATTCAGGAAATACAGAGAATGCCACAAAGATACTCCTCGAGAAGAGCAACTCCAAGACACATAATTGTCAGATCCACCAAAGTTGAAATGAAGGAAAAAATGTTAAGGGCAGCCAGAGAGAAAGGTCGGGTTACTCACAAAGGGAAGCCCATCAGACTAACAGCTGATCTCTCGGCAGAAACTCTACAAGCCAGAAGAGAGTGGGGGCCGATATTCAACATTCTTAAAGAAAAGAATTTTCAACCCAGAATTTCCTATCCAGCCAAACTAAGCTTCATAAGTGAAGGAGAAATAAAATACTTTACAGACAAGCAAACACTGAGTGATTTTGTCACCACCAGGCCTGCCCTAAAAGAGCTCCTGAAGGAAGCACTAAACATGGAAAGGAACAACCGGTACCAGCCCCTGCAAAAACATGCCAAATTGTAAAGACCATCGAGGCTAGGAAGAAACTGCATCAACTAATGAGCAAAATAACCAACTAACATCATAATGACAGGATCAGATTCACACATAGCTATTAACTTTAAATGTAAATGAGCTAAATGGTCCGATTAAAAGACAC